>NW_020884903.1:9187204-9614704 GCF_003945725.1 Corapipo altera | reverse complement strand
TGATGTAGTCTATGTAAGCACCAACAGTTAATCAACTGTATCATGCATGTAGATCATATAGTCCATTAGATACTAGCTGAGAAGGAACAACAAAGGGGAGGGGTTGGAAGGGGGAGGAATACAATTATGCTGCAAACTGGCATGAAGCAAACAGGATACGAGATGACAGACAAACATATTTTTGAGGATCACTTGGTTTCTAATACAAGACAAAGTGAAAGCTGTTTTTGACAAGCCTACTTGCTTTATATGTACTTCATATACTGCCTACATTATATCATTTTTAAGCATGGTAAGCTAGAGAAATGGTGCTATCAGGGATGGCAACTTAGTTTCTTCTGCTGTTGCCATCAGTTGTTTTTAAGCCTGTTCTATTCAAAATACCTATCCCGATGTTGGGACAACTGACAATCACGTCACAGTTCAAAAGATTTGTGACACTTATTTACCTTGGCTTTAGCCCATAAAGAGAGATTTTGCTTTCTCTCTCCATCTGTACAGAGTGTAACTACTATAATCTGTCTGGTTAACATGAGTGTGAATTACAGGAAGAAAACCAGGATGAAAGACAACACACCACAGCCAGAAAGACTAAAATGAAATCAGAAGCTGGTCAGCTCTTCCGGTTGCTACCATTTAGATTTGTTGATACCTGAAACACAAATGTACCGAGACACAAATTTTCTAGAGAAACCAGTTCTACTCTAGTAAACTAATCTCTGATCTCGAGAAGGTGCCCAGGGTTGTAATAAACACAGTAAGCAAGATTAATTGTCCTGAAGTGCTTAAAATCTATTGGCTTGATTCTGCTTGTACTAAACCGAGCAAACCAATTTCCAGTCATTACAGTGCAAACAGGAGGAAAAATCACTGGAAAGAAAAACAAATTTAAGTCTGTTTTCAAACAGACACTTTAAACACGAAAGAAGATGTGGATGCACTGCACATCACATCCTCTGTGATTCTGGGGTGTTCCAATGAATTGAGTAGTCTCTACTGAAGAAGCTATGTTACAGTAATATATCTGATGCAAGTAAAACTGGACCCAAAAAAAAATACAGATGCCTTAACAGATTGATTCAGCAGTCAATTCTTATAGATTAAATTTGGTTAAAACTGAGGGCATTCCAAAAACTTACAGTTAAAAGGCATAAAACATAAATCAGAGTATTTTTTCCCTTTTTGGATAACATCCCACTTCTCTTATCAACTCTCTTACTACCCTGTAGTACTAGGAAAGCGGTATTAATTGATAAAGATTAGGCTCAGTTATTTATCCTCCAAATTTCAAAGTAAAGTTAGTAAAAGCAGCAAGGAAATTCATAGCTGAATAAGGATCTTGATGCAATTCCTATGCACAAATGATTAAAATGAAAAATGAAACAAATGGAAGCCTTCTGAACTCTGGATATAAATCCAAACCATGCAACTCCAGCCTACTGACAAAACAGCCCAACCTGACCACAATTTTAAACAAGCAAACCTCTGTCCCTGTCAGTACCAACCACCCACACCGACAACTCCCAGGCTCCCTTCTTCTCATGGTCACCATTACAGAGTTAACTTTTTTGCCATCTCCTTCCTCCAACAGACGGCATTTTTTAACAACATCTTTCTCAACACTTGGCCCAATCCTTCCAGACCATGGATGACAAGGACAGAAACCATTTTTTCAGTAGATACACTGAATTTTAGGACTGCCACCCACCTTACCACTAACTGCTAAACACCAGTTTTCACACCATCAGCCTGTTTCCCATTAGTCACAATGCCTGCCTTCTCAGAAAGGGCTCAAACCCTCCCTGCACAACCAGAGGATGCGTTCAGAGTGAGGTGCCTATGGCCTAACAGAAATGCACATAACTCGCACATCAGAGCAATCTACAGTAAAATAAAAAATTAAAAATGCATGTCTGTAAAAGCAGTAGTTACACATGTCACATGTATCATAGTCACACCACTGTACATCTTGATAATTACCATTTGGGAGTGCATTGAATTGGATTGCATGCAGTTGGGATATCAGTCTGAATCACTATCTCCAATTCAAATAAAAACATACAGTCTCATGAGTATGTCCCTTATATACCTTGTCTCTTCAGCAAGCACAACTAAATCATTATTATAATCCCATTCAGCATACAAATTGCTAAAAACACATTTTATTAAGTCAGAAAGTTGGTCTTGACTTTTTTGTATCAATTGTAACAGCAGTCTAAAACAGAAGAGTCCTTCTACTGCCTGTGTGGGAATCTCCCAGTCATTTGCTTTAACTCTAGCCAACTCCATGGCAGACTTCCTGGCCAGGCCAGTCTTGAACAACACGCCCTGGAATCCATACCAGTTGTTTAAAGATGCTGGGAGCTTTTCTGAATAACAGTAAATTGCTTCCACTTCAAGTAGTTTTCTTAAATAGTAAAAAGAGATTCATAGTCTCATACTGAAGGTCAGGTTTGCAAATCTAATAAAATGATAGATAAGTGAACAAAAATGGACAAGATAATATAACACATCTGTTACTTAACTCCATGTATTTTCCTAACATTTTCTTAATAATTTTTTTTAAAGCATATACAAGTTTGGAAAGCTGTTACGTAGGTTCACCCCATTTTTCTTTACTAAAGTAAATGTAGACACAAGTATATGAAAGGACCAAATGGCAAAATGTAGATAGAGAAAGTAAGAATAGCTGGATCTGGAATAGTCAACTCATGCAATTATCTCCGATCTAAACAGCTGCACCCAATATATACTTTTTGTTTGGACACATCTGTAGATATGATGTGTGTAATTATTATTCATTCAAAAATACAATTTCATGATGCATTTGATTATTTAGGTATAAAACACTTTTAATTCTCAGAGGTGACTAAAAATAGTGATTTTAATTTATTCCTGCTGCCTACAATTACCCACAACCATGTATTTTTAAATATTTCCAGACTATAAAAATTACTAATTTTTGCCACTTGTGTTTATCTGCATTTAGACTTTGATTTGGATAAATTAAGCTCTCAAGTGTTCCTTGCTTTATGAAACTCTGCATGTTGTACACTTCAACACAAATAAATGACTTCTACCATTAGAGGTTTAAATAATGTAATGTATTTCATGCTCAGCCTGAAGCTGGATTCCAATGAAGTTGCTAATGCACGTAATGATTAAGTGTAACTCAAATACTAACTGTGTTGTTGAAAACATGACAGGCAATAATTTGGTCTATTATATTCTGCCATTTAATTCCCTAGTACAGACATTCTCTGACACGTTATGAAGCAATGATTTACAATTACTCAAGCTGCAAAGGTCAGAAAGTGACATTATAATCATCTACACAGAGATCCCTTCTAATGCACAAAAAAACTAGGTAATACCACACAAAAATAGTTTTACTAGAGTAGAAACTTTCTATTTAAGATTTCCCAAACTGCACAAATATAAATAATTAATGTACATTACAGTACATTAAGGTATCCTTGAAAATATAATGTTTTTCCTACTCCCAGAAATAAATTTATGAATAAGTCTTTTTTGCTGGTTAAAAGCAATCTTAAAAGCAGGCTTTCACTAAAAGTAGCCTGCAATTAATAGTAATCAGTTAAAAAATCTGAAAATCTAGAAGATTTTTTAGAACACAGCACACAGGAGTACAGCCAAATTTTTTTAATGCAGCTGATCAAAGCATATCCTTATCTATAAAGAACAAAGATCTATTAGCCAGTGTGCTCGATATAGGGTGAGTATTTTTCTTCAGACATTGTCAAAGCAACCAGTGTCACTAAAATACTAAAGTTTATACAAATCTCTGAACTACTCTTTAACAACAGCATTAACAACAGCAGCAGAAGTGAAGTTATTTCCATGCTTGGGACACAATAACTGTCATCAAAGCTTATTTATACAAGGTTTTAAAAAATAACTGAATTTAGCAAAACACTTATTTAGCAGAACATCATATGACATTTTGAGAACTAACTGCGAAAGAGTTTCAAAGCAAATTGAGAACTAAGGAGCAGAAAGTAAAAAAAGATTAACACCTCCATCCACCAAAAGACCAAAACAAAGGGAAAAAAACCAAAAACAACAACAAAAAACTACAAGAAAGAACTACTGCAGTAAAATACAGAAAAAATCCAGCCTTTTCCAAGCCCCTCCAAATTCCTTTGTGTCTATAATACTTACTTTTGTTCTTAAAACACTTGACTGCTATATATGAAATACTATATGTGTAATAAACATAATAAAGACATTGCTACAAATGCCCTTTCAATTTGTAGGAAGGTGGAAAAAAATGTTCATATGCATGTTTTAAATACTGAAAATTTTCCTAAAAATCCAAACCTACCTTACACCCATCTTCCTCGGTCGATTTTTAAAAAGTCATAAAGGAGAAAAAAAAACAGAAGAAAAAAGCAGCCCATCTTACTCGAAACATATAACTACACCCCCAAAAATTCTGTTTCTGAAATCAAAGGCAAGAAAAAAGCAAAGGAATAGTACACACATTTTTAAATCAAACATTGACTATAAGTTCTGTTCAAAATCTCAATTGCAGAACAATGCATTTTTCATGTTCTACCTAAGGCATAAAATTTTAAAAGTGCATGATAAGCCTTTTCACTGCATTTCACCATGACATGAAACAAAAATTTTAAATGTTGGGCAACCAAGATTTTCTCATCTAACCCAGGTTATCAGCCAATTTTAGAGCCAGACTTTCAAAAATTCAATTCAAACTTGCAGCAGTTTGCTACCCACAGAAAACAGACACTACCCCTGAAATATTTTACATCCATGGGTCTGGAAAAGAAAACAATTAACACACATCTGCGATAAGGAAATGAGTAGCAGACAGTTTATTCCAAATGTTAAAACATTAGTAGTGTCCAATTTCTGTGTCATGTAGTTTCTCTGTGCAGCTGGAGAAAAACAAACCCTGAACTTCAATTAAAAAAAATAAAACAACACAGCAAAATTACTGCCTTTTTCAACAACTAAGTGAATTATATATTGTATATTTTGTAACATGTAAATATGAGGATCATTTCGAAAATTGAGATATAGCAAACCCTTCCTAAAACAGCACAAAAAATATAGCTTTTCCCCTTTTTTTTGTAAGACAAAAATTTCCAAATAATTTGTCTTTTAAAAAAGTGGTATTTTGAGACCACACTACACCATGATGTTGCCCTGTCATTTCACCTTTAAAATTTGGCCAGGTAGATCCAAAACACAAAAATTGCGTTGAAACACAGTTTATCCTCACAACTAGCAGAGGGTTTATTACTACGAATCTAAAAGTCAGAGGATAGAATATTAACTACTGTAGAAAAGAAAACATAGTGCAGGACCTTCTGTTTGTGACAAAATTACAGAGTTAATGTTCCTGAAAGATCACTTCACCTTTTAAAGCATGATTTTTAAAAAGGTAAAATTTATAGCAATTAAAGCTAATGAAGAAATGCAGCATGAGCTGCTTATGTTCAGGAACTAATAGGTCCACTGAGCATTTCTAAGATTATTTAGCCATCAATGATAATGAATTGACATTGTCAGTGGTGTTAATGTACCAATGCTCTATAGTGCCACTAATACGATAGCCAATCCCAGCAATTTTATTTTTTTTTATGTTGCTACTTTATTTTTTTAACTAACACACTACCCAGTCCTTTCAATTAAAAGAGCAGAAATACAGCACAGGCTATTAACACTTTTTTCTCCTTCGCCACATATAGATATGACATGTTCATTATATGGACTACGGATCAAACTGCTCTGGTCATTCCTCCTTCAAATCCTGCTCAATTCTTCAGGACTGTTAGCTACAGCACAAGAATGTCTTTTCCAAATAAAACAGTGTTAGTGTACAATTGTTAAAATACATTTTCGGTGCACATTAAGTGAAATGCAATGATTATTTAAAGACGGACATAAATCAGATTTTTGTGAGCACAGGGTATTGTGGTGTTTGTCTCTTCAGCCCATTATTTTGCCATACCTAAACAGCACAGCTTCATGTTGTTGATGAAAATTAGCAATACAATACTACACAAAAATGGAAAATGAGTACCTGCTTGTAAGGTATGACATGTCAGCAACATACAGTAAGCAATCAGCTTAGGACAGTGACTAACATTCCAATCCAAAGTTTAAATCATTCATACATGTTTTAATCTCTCTCTTGCATAACCACTGTGAATCGCAACTGAGAGTTGTATAATTTCTGAGACAGGTTCTGTCAGACATGTCAATCCTGAAGTGCTAAAATGAGTTTTTGAAAAAATGAGGCACTGTGCCAAATCCTAATAATTTTAATTCTCTGTTTTAAAAAAGATACTGTATTAGTTAATTTGAGATTTATTTTACTTTTCCTCTCACAATGGAATAGTTAACTAATATGATGATTTTTCAGTTTAAGTTAAAAGAGAGAATTGAATAAAGAACGAATTCAAGTTTGTGGACAACTTCCAAAGAACAGAGCTTAGACTTAGCTAAACACTTCTGTGGATCTGCAGCTGTTAACTATCTCCTATGTCAAATTCTTGGCAATTCCTACAGCAGAGATAGTAAATAAATATTTTTTTAAAACAATATAAACCAGCCTACCATGTGCCTTTTACCCAGGCTGCAAAATAAGGAGTAGCACAAGTTATTCTACTATGGATATACAGTGGACTTAAGAATTGGGCTTATACATTTTTATTTCTTGTTTCAAGACGTCAGCAATTAATTTTCTTAAGGGAGCAAACCCATCCAAAGTATCTCATAATGCTGCATGCAAAACTATTTGAAAAACAGAGAGATGAATCAGTGAAAATCACTCATCTGCATCTTCAGCTGAAGATACACTTGTCCTTTAAAATATGTAACTCACTTTGTCCTGAAGTAGATTGGTACACTAAGGCTAAAAAACCTCTCTTGCTGAATATTATCCCCAACATCACACCACACTTTTCATGTGTGCACTGCATCATCTAATTGAACCTGTGCTCCTCTACACATTAGCCATAAGACTGCTATAGCAGATTACATAGGTTTGAGTAAAATATTTTTATTTGATGCATATATTAGTTAATTTCTTCAGCATAATAACATTAAAATATATTTTTAATCAGAACTAGGGTATTAAAATCCAACTTTGAATGTCCTATGATGTACCATATATGCCATGGCATTTTAAAACCTTTTAAACATTTCTGCTAAATTAATTAGTTTTGCATTAAGGACTCTCAATGCCTCCTATTAAATGCAACGCATTTGAAGGACAATTAAACATTATGAACGATCCTTCTGAGGAAATAACGATTGTAAAAAGAAAAACAAGATTTTTTGGGTAACAAACAGGAACACAAGCATACATAAAAGACTTCAATTTATTTTAAGTCTTATGCCTGCAATATTTTAGATCCGTTTGTTTGAAAAACCTGTCTTCTGTTTTGTTTTCATAAAGAATGAAAACCCTAATGGAGTCCAGAAATCTGTTAATGGTACTAAAATTATAACAGTATAGCAAAAGAAAAAACCCCACACAGTAAAGTCTATATTATATATTTTTTATGTCTTTAAATGGAATTTACAGTTCTCTCTGGCAATGTGAATGAACATCCTATAATTTAGTCAATTTACAGATTACAGGTTCAAATTGACCTTGTAGCCCATAAAATTGCTCATCTTCAGTGCAGGATTAGAAGTGGGAAAAGAATGTCATAACTGTATTTAAGGAATTTACCATAACAATGGAAAGGAGGATATGCATGCATAATTTTAGCCACTCTTGCTCACATCACAGTTTTCAACTCTGAAACAATGCATATCCTGCGCTCTTCTCCTGGTTAACCATGGTGGAGACTCTTTCAATTTACTCACCCACAGACATGACACTTGTATTCCCTCATCCCAAGGTGCCTCTTGACATGGTTTCTGGCATCTCCGAGCTGAGCTGTTGCAAAGTGGCATATCTTGCACTTGAATGGCTTTGATCCTAAGTAAAATTTAGCATAAGATATGAGTTGAATTAGAATAAAATATCACCCACGGTTAAAGAAATAAAAAATCCTGAGAAAAAAATAACCTTTTAAAAAGCCTATCCCACATTTAACCTGTTTGAGATTTTTGCCTAATAAAAAAGGTATCTTGTACATAAATTTGTAACTCCCAGGACACAGACAGTATACACTATAAATTACTCACTCAAGTTTCCTAAAGTTCAACATCACAGAAAATACTCTATTAACTTTGAATTTGTTCTTTTTCTTATCATTAAAAACCCCACAAAATACATTGAATGAGGACAATATAGTAGGTAGATAACGCTTCAACAAGATGGCAGAAGTTGTTCTACCTCTTTCTCCATTTCCAAGGAAATAGTCTTAAAGAGGCTTGGTATCGGTGTAAACTGTAAAATGTACTTGTTTTTTAAGTAAATATTTTTAAAGCAAAGTAATTTTACAAGTCTTCCGACTTTGAATAGATTTCACATTAGCATTGGTATTTCAGATTTGTTCTGTCACACACAGAAAATGATTCATCACCTAGCTATTGTAATGGCATGCAATGTATGAATATACAGTGGATAAAATATTATGCCTTTATGACTGTTTTATGGTCAAGAATTTATGATTATTCTGCAAAACAGAAGTATTGACATTTTGGCTATTATTTATTTCAAGAACAAACTTTAATACTAAATGTCTGCTGCAAACCAAAGAACTCTGAAATTATTTCTCCAAGGAAGAAGTATCAGCCTATTTCTCGTATCCCATCAGTTCAGAAAAAAATCAAATTATTTGTCTATCTTAATTAACAGTGATCCACTCTCAAGATGGAAAAACTGGTTTTTTACTGACATAGTTAAATTGGGCACATGTCAGTCTCCATGTTATTATGCAGCAACACTATTCTAGTAGCACTTTACAATTTTCTGACCACTAAATCCTTAAATCAATAAATCAAAATCATGGAATTGCAGTTAAAAGTAAGTACAATATGGTCACAGAGTCTTCATATTATGTTTAATATATGTTTTGTGAAGTACTTCTTCCAATACAGTTAAGCATAATATGAAATATGGGATCTTTAATAAATATACATAAAGAGTTCTGATAAGAAAAATGTTGCACTATACCATACTTGATCAATGACCCTTTTTGCTTTGCCCTTGAAAACAGAACATCCTCCAAGAATGCAGAGGTGAAATTGAGGATCTTAGTAAAAATTTTTAGAGTCTTAAATTTCAATTTAATTCCCAAAAGCTAACGAAAAATGAAGCATTTAATTTTAATCTTCTAACTGAAATAAAAAAGTCAACAGTACTAAGCACTGGCAGACAAGGTTGAATATTTCACAGTTCAATGACAATGAAGCCAGATCTCTTAATACTTCCATTTCTACTGTTGGAAGTAGATGTAAAATATATTTAGCACCTCAATGGTTATATCTAGTCAGCTTTATATGTTTAAATGTCAAAAGCAGGTTCAGACTGCAGCTCACAGCAATCACATTCTATCCATCACTCTAAAAAACTCCAGTTTATTTAAATGATCCTGATAAAACTAAATTAATCATTAATTTGGTGACATTTCAAATCAACACTGCATTCTACAAAGATATCCCTGCAAATAAAGAAAACTATCTTTGCATTAAAAGAATATTAAAAGTTGACGTTTTAACTTATGATCTTTAATTGCACAATTAATAACATCAAGACCACAGTCGGAGAGGATTTTTTTAAATCTATTGGTGTTTATACTGCTCTTTTTCTCACAGAATTCAAATACCATGTGGATTCAATCCTATGTTCCCCTAGTTTCTCTGCTACTGATTAAATTGTAAATTTGTTCCTCATTCTGTTACTGCAGGTGTCCCACAGGGCTTCCATGCAAGACCTTTGCTGTTTTCCATTTACATGACTCCTTTGTGTAGGACTTGAGTTAAGACCAATTGTGGCTACGGTGTGCTGACAATACAGAAATGTATTATTCTGTTGACTGCTCTCATCCAAAAACCACTGAGGCCTTGAAGGTTTTTGATTTTTTTTCCTCAGATCCAGAGCTGAATATCTGTTAACATCTCCATTTAAACTCCATGAAAATTCAAGTGCAGGCAAGCTCCTCAGTACTTATCACCTAAAATAAAAGCAGCATATCTCCCTTTTAGGTTGCTGGTGCCAAATTTGTTCCAGTATGTTCTTGAATGGAGCAACCCAAAATTTTATATTAAAAATGAAGACAGTAGACTAAGAGTTAAACTAACAGGGAAAAAATAAAATCTGTATTTGCCGTAAAGCTATCTGAAACAATGTTGAAGCAATAAACCATTTCTTAGTCATATTTATCACAAACTTTAATAGTCCTCTTATGCTGTTGTCATAGATTTGCACTTAGCTTTTAGTTCTCAGAAAAATGATAAAAATACTTTCATTATAGCATCTTTCCAACCAAATTACTTAAAAAAAAACCCAAAAGCAAACAAAACCAGGATTACTTTACCCACAAGTTATGGCATGGAAAACAAGTGTACATTTTCTGATGGTAGCAGTAAACAGTAAGACTCTTAACAAGAGAATTAGGGGAAATTCAAACCAACCAACCAACAAAAAACAAAACAAAACAAAAACACAACAGTAACAAAAAAAGTAAAAACAATAAACCACCACCACACCAAACTGAAAATAAGACTAAATTTAAGAGTTCTAATCAGGCAGACGCAAACCATGCTCCTGTTTTATAACAAAAGACTCGAGTTCATAGTCCTCACTTTACATTAGGACAATACAGACCCAAAGCTGTAAAAAAGAAATCACTGTCTCAGCTTTAAGCCAGGCAAAGGCAACATCATTGTACCTGCAGGCATAGCCGTGTTCCTAGCTCAGGCCCAATACAAAGTGGGCAGAGCCACATGAAATATCATTGTACCATTTCCTCCTATGTTTAGGACAAGGGAGTAAGATACCACACTTACATTGGACAAAACTGACATTAATGGAGAAATCTGACAAGAAAAGAAACAAAGATGATGTGGTTGCAGGTGATTTTTCCTCAGATGTTGATTGTTAATTAAGTTTATGGGACCTCCATCAATTGCGAACTAAAAAGTCTTCCACCTCTACTACTCCTTTTATTCTTCTTTACACTTCCTCATTTTCACTTGTCAACATTTGATGGACTTATTTGTTATGTCCTCTCTAGCAAAGCTTTCCTTTCATTTGCAATGTGAAAATCTCCTACCTCCTAAATGGTATCTTGAAACATTATTTTTCTATTAATGGAAATCATTAGTTATATCTTCGTAAAACTTTCCCTTCCCTTCCCCCTACCAACCCAAACCATCACTAATTACTCAATTTAAAAAAAAGGCAAGGAGTTGGGTATGGCTACACACACATACACACATATATAAACATATGTATACACATCCAGATGCTGAAGAAAGATCTTTTTAAAAGCACATAATCAGAAAAATAAATGGGAAAATGTTCAGCCATGCTCCTATTATGTACCTGTTGTTACCCTTGAACAGATGAGAAACTGGAAATACTGTAATTTGCCTCACTAATGTTACAAGTCAGTGTATATACAGTTGGTGGAGTAGGTCATTTCCCTCTGCCACCACTCCCAATAACCTAAAAATATTTGTTTCTTATTAAACTGCATCCATTGTGATACAGATTGGAAGAAAAGGTTCTATAAGACACAAAGAAAACCACAAATATGAAAATATGTATTAGAAGAGAAAGACTTCTTCCCATTAACTATTAATAAAAATCTCCGCATTACTATTTATATGAATAAGCAAAGAATAAGAAAAGTATTTCATTTAAGGGTGCAGTGAGAGAGGGCAGATAAAACTCGATTCTGTAACCCTTCTATACCTCTGCACGCACCACCAAAAAGTGACTTGCAAAATTAAACGTATTCTTTTACTGCTTTGCATATTTAGTGCTATCCGAAAGCACAATAAAAATATACTCCATGATAAGTCCTACACACAAGATGTTAAAAAGTACACTAACTTTTACTTAATGTTACAATCAATGATGTAACTTATGTAAGTAGGGTTGCTTTGTCATATATTGATAGTTACCTCACTTTCACATCCACATTAACTTGATTTTAAATGCAATTAATACATACAGTCAAGGAAGACTAATGGACTACATTCTGCACTTAACCTGGTGGACATTTTCAAATGGCACAAGTGACCAGTGCAAACCTATTTTGCATTGTAAACGACTAAATAAATCTTAATGGATTAAGAATGATCAGCTATCAACACACAAGGGAAATTAAGTGCTGAAATGCCTACATTGATTATTTTAAATTATTAGCCTTACTCTGTTCTTGAATTTGTATGCTTTTAGTGAGCTTTAACACATTTACAAGACTTATTGACTATAATTACAAGAGAATTCAAGTAATGGACACATCAATTATAAGCAACATGTCTTGACCAGACAGTTGCATAAAGAATTCTAAAGAGAGCTCCATTAGCATCCTCCCCCTTAGTTTTATTCAGTTTTATCTGCCGTAAGAGGGCATATTAAGGGCTTATACAGCTGTTCTGACCATGTGAACACAAGCATCCTTCTAAAGACTTAACACTGCATTCAAAGTTGGATATTAGCTGAAGCAATACAGATAACTACGTTATTGACAGGACAGAAGTAATGCTGAAAGTATTAAGTATGTGAGTTATTGGCATACATGAATACTGCAGTTATAGTAAAATACTTTGAAAGGTTTGAAATATAATGTCCATGTTCCCCAAGATTAATTTAAGGATTTGTTGTCCAGTCACGCCCTTGCCTTTTCATAAAAAAACCTTAGAAAACTATTTTAGGATTATGTCAGGAATTACCATTCTTTTATGTTTCTTTTCTCATACCTTTTTGTTCTCTTCATTGTAACCATGCACTAAGTTTCAAATACTGCATGAATTTAAACTATAGCTTCCATAATAAGCCATTATTTAAAAGTACAGTAAAATAAACCTTACAGTTTTAATGAAAATATGTTCATTGAAATGTGAATTTATTATTCAAATCCACTCATAAATTCAACCATGGAGACACCACTTGTCTAAGCAGAGCTTAGTGATTTAGAAAAGCTGTCTATTTAAAATAAAGAATGTATGGCAGGTTTATAGAAACATCGCAGTGAATTTTTACATAAATTTAGAACTGCAGCTTATGCATTTTTCTGCAGAAATGTTTTTAAATTTTCCACTTAAAATTAAACATAAAAATGAATTGAAAGTGTGATCAGCACAGAAACTAAATCAGATGCTATGTCCCTGTGCATCACATCAGCACTGCACACCACCTTCCAAAAAGGTTGACCAGTTCCAATCCCTATAACTCATTTCTACGAAAACCTCTTGTTGTATCTTATTGGTATTTATTTAGGAGTGATGTAATATAAAATGTCTAGCCTGAAACATTATGTAAGGCTGAAAGTTTCATTGAATTGAAATTAAATAAACAATTTGGATATTAAACAAGTGCAAGGAAGAGAAAATTAGAAAACCAACTAACTGTTCTCTCAAACATCATCATGTCATTACATAAAATTAAGAACCACTCACTGGTTACAATTTAGATTAAAATGACGAAAATCTCTCTATATGAAACAAAAAGCAGAAGGGTGACTGCACTTAAAATGTTCTTATATTTTCTGCCCCTTGATTAGTGTATTTTCATACCCCTTTAGGTAATTTTGAATTTCATCAGGGGCTCATCAGGCAATACAAATGCCAGTTCATAAGAAATGTTAAAGAAATTAACAAGCAGAAAAAGAACAATGGCATAAGTCACTCTCTTTGAAAGAGACCACTTGCAAAGAGAGTATTCCATACCTGTATGGGTACGGATGTGAGCTAGGAAGGCCATGGAATTGCTACTTCTACACATCTTCCCACAATACTTGCAGACATTGCCTTGGTTCTCTTCCCTCTCCCTGTTTATTTGCTCAGTGTCTTCCACAATGTATTTATTCACTTCGCGCAGCAGCTCTTCATGTTGCTCTTTGATGTGGAGAAACAAGCTTTGCTCCGAATCGAAGGGCTCCGTGCACTTCAAACACTTAAAGGTTGCGCCTCCTTCAGGCAGCTCCTCCACACTTGCCTGCTCATTTCGCAAGTGCCCAGCACTGGCCAAGTGCTGGTGAAGGTTGCTCTCCGTGTAAAATGATTTTCCGCAAAGTAAGCAATGAAAATGTTTTTCCTTTGAAGGATGTTTCATGGCTATGTGAACATTTAGTCCGCTCAAACCATCTGCTAGAAAACCACAGTCATCACAGCGAATACGTGTCGATTCCCCAAGGGAAATTCCTTCTGACTTCTTCTTTTTCCCACCACTTGGTGAAGTGTCTGCTTTCGTGGTGAGCTCATTAGCTTTCACTGCACCCGGCACCTGTCCTTCTGCAGACTGGTCAGTGGCCTCCCCATCCTGATGACTTTTTAACCTTACTATAGAAGAATCAAACTTGCCAAAATTTTGTGTTGCCTTTCCTTTATCATCACCACTGATAATTGTTCCTAAAGGCTCATTACTACTTTCTTGCATGCCTTCAGCTGTTGAGCCATCTGCCTCCCAAACATTGTTATTTATAGTTACTTCAGCTTCATGTTGTGCTTCCATAAGGGCTTCTTCCTCCTCCCCAGTAGGATCCTCTCTGAAACTTCTGTCACCATCTAAACTATGCATATTTTGTACCATTTCTCCAGTGTTTCCAGAAAAATTTGATTGCTCTACTGCACTACTTGTTTCTGGAAGACTTAGCATAAGTGGGTTATTTTTCTTCAGTGATTTTATTTTGAGACTGTCTTTGTTTCTACACTCCACTTCAGGGTTTTCACTATTTTCTTCCAAGCTTTCCTCACCTTTTCCTGAATTCAAGTTTGTGTTGCTTGATCTATTTTGATTTTCTGCAGTGCAATCATCATCTGAGTTAAGCAGCTCCTGGCCACGCTTCCTTTTCTGCACCTCACAAGTACCTGTTTCTTGAACTGATACTTCCTTGGAAAGTGCAGCAACTTTATCTTTCTGAGGTGTTTGCTGGAATCCTTCACAAAAAAGGTTTTCTCCTCCATTTTTAGACTCCCCATCAAGTTCATCTCCTACTGCATTTTGGGAACTGACATCTTTAGGGGTTCCTGGAGATGTATTTTCATCTAAGACAGTACACGCAGTCAAGCTTTTACTCATATGATCACCTTGTGCTGCATCATTGGCACATTCTGTTTCACCTGAAACAGTTTTCAGTTCTCCTGTGCTGTGATGGTTCTCCTCCTGAGGCAAAGCAGTGCCTTCTTTAGCAATATTTGCTGTATTTGCTTCCTCCCCGGAAGAAGAATAAACATAAGATTCTCTTCTAATTTTATGTTTCTCTGTTGCTGCATGCCTAATCATCTCTCTGCGAGTAACAGCATAGTAGTCACAAGCCATGCAGTAGTATTCAAATTGTTTTGTATGTTTTCGCTTCACATGCAGCTCTAAAGAAGCAGCAGAATGAGCAATGAAGTTGCAGTGTACACACTTGTTGTCATTTGCACCCATTGCTCTTCGCTGGAATCTTGGGTCACCATCTTGAGCAACCCTCGCTGGTTCCAGAGGTACACGTTGGTTTATATTTAATGGATTGGTAGCAGGCTGCAAATCTGGCAGCCTACTGGCATTTATAACTTTTAACTCAGTATCTCCTCGCTCAACTTCCTGATTGTCTAAGACAGAATTTTCCAAATCTGGTGACTGGCCACCATCCTCAACATGTTCATACAAGGCAGTCATGGGGCTGTTAACCTTCTTGATCATGGATTCAAAATTACCTCCTTCAGGGCTAACGATGATCTCCGAGTTCTGTTTTCCACATCCTTCTATTTCAACACGACTTTTGTGTTTTTTGGTTGCACAGTGGCGTTCCATATCTCCTTTGGTTACAGTGTAATAATTGCAAACCTTACACAAATAGCTGTACTGATGACTATGCTTTCGCCTGATGTGAACAGTCAAATTAGTAACACTGGAGGCCAAGAGACCACAATGGGTACAGGTCCTAGAAATAGCGCCTTTCAGTTTTCCTCTTTTGGGTGCATTAGCTAAAACCAACTCATTTTCACCAATCCTTTGATCAAGTGGAACAACTTCCTTATTTCTTGATATGGTTTCTACAGAAGAGGATGAAACATGTATAATTTCTTTATCTAACTGAGTATTTCCGCTCCCAGAAACGGAAGTATCCACCACTGGTTTAATACCGCCAACACCAACACAAACCTTTACAATACATTCTTCAAAACGTAGTCCAATGTTGTTTTTCCTGGCATTTTCAAGATGTTTGCTTCTTTTGATATGCTTCTCCATTCCTTCCTTACTCAGTGAGTAAAGATTACATGCTTTGCAAAGGAAGTGATATTCTTGTGCATGTCGGAGTTTTATGTGCCTTGTAAGAACTGTGGAAGATCTTGTCTTATAAAAACACTTTTTACATTGAAATTGGGTTTTATTCAGAACAGAATGCTTTAGTTCATTTCTATGACTTATGAAGGAAGAGTCTGGAGTTTTTGCTTGCATTGATACTTCCATTTCACTCGCAAGTCTTTGGCTATTATTTGATACTGAGTCAGTGTAAGTTACCACTTGCAAGGTCTGATCACTGTTACTCAATGGAGTAGCTTGCTGAAATAATGAACCATTGTGTTTCTCATTTTTTTGATGATTTATCAGCTCTTCTTCCAATTGAAAAAAAAGAATGCAAGTTGGACAACTATGGGACATATTATGCACTTCACTCATATGGCTTTGAAGGTTCATCACGTTCAAGGTGCTAAATGAACAGAGCTCACAATTAAAGCTACAATCACCCATCTGGTGTTTACTGTCCTGACAGTGCTGCTTCATGTCTTCCCTGACTCCAGATGAATAGCTACACATCTGACAATGAAACTGGACCCTTTTTGTATGAAGCTTCGCAACATGAGTTTCCAAACTTCCTCTGTTCTGAAAAACATGACCACAATCCATACAAGTATGGAGAGTACCATGATCAGCAGTAAGTTTAACATCAGAATCTTTAGCACCTGCAGTGCTAGAAGAAAGGGTATTTGGCTTATCTTCAGTAAGATCTTGAATTTCTGCAGTAGCATTGCAATTACTTTTAGCATCAGTTTCTAATTCTGTATGTGACATAGGACTTGAATCACCAGGTTTAAGCTGCGTGCTGGAAATATGCTGTATGTGTACTCTCCGAGTTTCAGACTTGTCTCTCTTACTATTGCCCAACAAGCTGTACCTTCTTTTAACCTGCCTTTTTAATCTGAAAGATCTGCTCTGTCCAAATGGAGACCTTAACAGGAGAACGTTTCTTTTATGTTTCAGTCTATTAAATCTCCTTGTCCTGTGTAAACTGTTAAGTGGCTTTTTGGTAGTTAGAGGGAATTCTGTTTTCTGCAAGATATTTTCTGATGGTCCCGGTATTTCTAGTTTTTCAGTATGAACTTCATCATTTCCTCGTATACCAGAAGAAAGCAATGTTTCTTCTGTCATAGTATCTGTTTTTTCAGTGGGAGTATTTGAAGATGGTATCATTTCAACAAGTTCACTGCCATCATTTTGTTTAGGCAAGCTTACTTTTGAGCCTTTCAGTGTAGTGCAAACACTTAATTCTTTTGCATCAGCAGTTCTTGTCTGTAATTTATTGGTCCCAAGTTTTGCTCTGACTTTCCTGTCTTCGGTTGCAGTAGACTGTTGGTTTTTAAAGGATTTTTTTGTCAATATCTGTACAAAACCTCCCCGTGCAGCAAGATTTTGGCGTCGAAGATGAGTCTTGCCAAGGAAATGAGAATTCAGGAGACTCTCTTCAGCACTCTGAAAACCACAAAGTTCACAACAAAAGATCTTGGATTTCTCATGTCGCTTAACATGCATATGCACTGAACCACATTCATCTATGCAACTGCCATGAGGGCGTATTTGCTCTTTTGATGGTTTAGAGAGGCTCTCTAAATGTTTATGTTTTTCCATATCAGAGGAGGAAGGTAAACCCTCATCACTTATTTTGCCTTTAAGATCTTTCTCTATGTTTCCAACTGTACAGACACCACTGATGTCTTCTGAAGAAGAAAACTTATCAGGAACAGTAGCTGACACCTCTTGCGAATGTTTATTTTCCTTGTGAATGGAATCATCATCAGCACATCTGAAATCGTAATGTAGGCACAGGATATCTGAATTAAATATGTCACTACCCGGACAACTGGTGACTCCTTCCTTCTTTACAGCTCCAGCTATCAGACTATCTGCTTCTCCAGCTAAAACTTTTTGTAATTTCCTTCCACTATCTTTCATGTCTTCTGAAGAACTCTGCTTTCTTTTTCTGGAGACATTTTCAGGTTTGTCTGCTTCAACAACATCCAGGTTTGGTGATCCTGACAGCGCTCTTTTGTTTGTGCCATTCTCTTTTCCTTTCTTTTCAAGGTCCTCGAACACTTCATCTGATATAAGCCTTGTTTTCTGCTGAGATGAAGAGTCACATTCAGCATTTTCTCCTGATGTATTTCTGGAGGATTCTTCTGTCAACTCAACTTGTAAATTCTCATCAACATCATCTCTCTTCTTATTTTCCTCCTCATCCATCCTTAACATTGATATTATCAATTGTAGATCATTTGGCTTTGTACCTACAAAACGAAATAGTTATTATTAGTCTTTTATGCACAATCAAAAGTTGAAAAAACTCCTGCAGTATAGAAAATTAAAATCATGGCAGAAAGAAAGATACAATGAGAGATATGAGGCTACATTTTCAGCATGGTATCTAAACCACCTTCTAGGCACTTGGTTACAGGGCTCTCACTGTGATGAGCACCATGTGAGCAAGCACCAGATGCAATAGTTTTTGTGTAATCAAGTAATCTACTACATACTTAAACTCGGGCAGACAAGCCTGACCTTGTTTCTGCAAGCATATTTTGGGCACAAAATACTAAAAGCTTTCAGGGAACTGGTCATGGATTGTTTAACTGTTCCGGAACTAGAAATGCAGGTTCCCAAATTTAAAAGCTCCAAGGAGGAAATAATCATGACTTATAAGAATTATGCAACAACAAACAAAATAAAGTCAACATAAACGTTAAACACTGTAAGTATGCAGCTTGCTTTTCTTCCTTGGCTTAGATTACCTGCCGAAGAGGGAAAACACAAATAGAGCCATATTCTAAAAGATTATGCCGCAAGTATCATCTCATCATTCCTAAAATACCCTGTAAAATTTCATTTCCCAACTGTGGAGGAAGGAGGAGAAAAAAAAGTCATGAAATAGCAGTGCAGAAAAGCGCAGCACCTTTGAAACCCAACCATCCAAATCCAGCTACCAAAAGCTTTGGCTCAACTGTCCAGTGTGACCTTCCTGTTCCCAAAAAGATGTCACCACTAGAAAACTGATGCTACCAACACAGTTTTTAAGAGGGATGGGGGTGGGAAATCAAATCTTGACATTTATTACCTTTTCATTTTGATATGAAGCAACTGAGAATTGAAAATGCATTTCATTTTAACAGATGATTAAATACTAAATGTTTATCTATGTGCTTTACACTATGATTTAAACATCAATTTGTTTCAGATCCAAGTATTCGGTTTTTTGTTCAGTTACTCACTGAATGAGGCCATGACCACAACTGTAAGTACTTCCTGACAAGCTTAAGTAATTGCAATGTTGATACAGATAACGTAGGGTACAAAAACCCATTCAAGTACATGCTAAAAAAAATAATTATGCTTAATTTTGAGGACAAAGTAAGAAAGGATTAAACTGAGAAAATACATTCAAATTAGTTGGACGAGGGAAGTAAAAAAGTGTTTTCTGCTTAAGAATAATTTATGGACAGCCCCTAAGGAATTGAGTGCACATTAGTTGAATACATTGAACAGTTTTTCAACTGTAGGTTGCTCATTGAGCTAAAGCACTGACCAAACCCATACCAAGCTAGTTACACCTAAATAACAAGAGAACAACCACCTCCAGATCACAATAGCCTTTTGTGGGATCACAATATTGCTCCTCTAAACGTAGTTTTCTGATTCTTATACACTATTGTTTTTCTTTGTTCACTAAACCATGAGAGGAACTATCACAATTAGTAAGAATTAAAACAGTCAGATCTATATTCTCAGCTCAGTCAGCATATTGTATGTTCAAAAACACTAAAGCAAATAATAGCAAGACCAGAGAAGCCTCTGAAGTGCAAGCTTACCCCAAAAAGGTTTATGAGCACTGTTTGGGATACAGAAAAAAAGACTGGATTAAAATTATGTTGTTTAACTGCAGTACTGGTTTATTTATATAACTTGCAAAATATCAAGTTACTTCAGTGATCAGTGCCACCAGTTCATGCTTAAATGTTTGCACACAGCAGCCGTGGGTCCCTTCCCTCGCTGCACCTCCACTGCAGGTTCCCACCCTACCACTGAGACCTGACTACTCTTCCCTTGCATGGCCTGGGGAAGAACAGCAGGGGGTTTTTTTGCTGTACATGACAATTTGCAATCTCAAACCAATTCTCCATCTTCTTTATAAGATACTTTCCTCTAAGACCATAAGATTTATCAGAAAACTTGTCCAGCAGTGAACTAATACTGATATTGAACATTTCCACTATCAAAGCTTGTATCAGGATAATTAGATGTTTCTCCATCAACAAAAGTGTGGCCTTTTCTGCCACTCCCATGCAAATTCAGCTCACCTCCACCAGCCACTCACACATCTAAGAAACATGGTTGATTATCTGCATACAGTCTCTGCAGGTTTAGCCTGGTTTCTTGGCATTTTTTCACAAACTCTTCAATAAAAGTTCATCCTGCTCTGTGCTCAGATCACAATCACAGTTCTGGTGTCCAGTCTGTCTTCCACTCAACTGTATTGCATCAATTATGGATTTTTCAAGTGCTTAGGAAAAAAAAAAGTATTTCCTATATTTTATCTTTGTAAACCATTTGTAGTCAGAACTACAAACTAGTTGCTAGACAAGTGAAAAATGCAAACCATAAATCTCATAGGTGCTGCCAATAACTTCAGCATGAAAATAAAATAGTCACATATGTAATACAAATATGCTAAGGAGCTTTACACCCCAGACTTCTTGCCTAATTCTCCCAATTCTCCAAGTCAGCAGTAAATGTAGGCAATCATCTCTGCCTTCATTTCATGACAAACTCCTAGCAGGCAGACCATGGATGGACTCTGTTCCATTTATAGGCAGTATTCCTAATTAAGTCAACTCTCTCACATCTACCCCCACAACTAGTAGGCATTATCAAGGCTCCTCAGCTGCACAGCAGGCTAGGTGTGGCAACAATTAATGATACACTTTTACCAATTTCATTGCTACCTCACATCTGAGTTTCCGCACACGCTTCCCAGAGTTAGATTTGCCTCTGTCCCACCTCCATATAATGTGTGTCATAATATCACGGTGTGGGAGCCTGCATCTGCACCAAGCGCTGGTGAGGCCACACCTCGAGTACTGTGTCCAGTTCTGGGCCCCTCAGTTCAGGAAGGACATTGAGGTGCTGGAACAGGTCCAGAGAAGGGCAACATGGCTGGTGAAGGGACTCGAGCACAAGTCCTATGAGGAGAGGTTGAGGGAGCTGGGGTTGTTCAGCCTGGAGAAGAGGAGGCTCAGGGGAGACCTCATCACTCTCTACAACTACCTGAAAGGAGGTTGTAGCCAGGTGGGGGTTGGTCTCTTTTCTCAGGCAACTATCAGCAAGACAAGAGGGCATGGTCTCAAGTTGTGCCAGGGGAGGTTTAGGTTAGATATTAGAAAGAATTTCTTTACAGAGAGGGTGGTCAGACATTGGAATGGGCTGCCCAGGGAAGTGGTGGATTCTCCGTCCCTGGAGATTTTTAAAAAGAGACTGGATGTGGCACTTAGTGCCGTGGTCTAGTAACCACGGTGGTAGTGGATCAAGGGTTGGACTTGATGATCTCGAAGGTCCCTTCCAACCCAGCTGATTCTATGATTCTATTCTATGATTCTATGAAACCATAATCCAGAAAGAATTCTCTATGAAAGGAAACAACAGTGGTTGCTGCTGTTTCTCTAAAATTACTCCTATATTAATTAATTTACGGAATTAAATAGCCTTTAATTTCTATTAGCTCTCTCTTAAAGTTGCCTTTAGGACAAGAATACATCTGAGATAGACACTTAATGGCTACCGTCACTACTTTTGCTGTACCATAGTCAGCAATTTGCTGAGCTCTGGTCAGTTCTCCACATCTCACACAAGATCTAGACCACAGCACTGAACCATGTCTCCTGCTACAATCTTTGCTTAGTTAACACTGCTGTGCCTCTAACACAATTTCAGCAGCACATACTTCAGCTTCTTTGATGGCAGAGTTGTGCCTCACACCCAAAGGGAGCTGTGGGCTCCTTCCTGCATGGATTTATTGCATGAATGATTATCACTACTTGAAAAAGCATTCAACATACCATAAGCCTCCTGTAGGCAAAAGGAGCCTTCCTCTGCTGTAAGCTTCTCTCCGAAAAGCCTCTTCCCAGATTTGCCACAAGGTAGGAGGACAATGGCAAAGAATAAAGTGGTCATAAATCTGGGTGGTCCTAATCCTCTGCTTGCCTAAGCCAATTCACATCTGCTCTCATCAAAGCCACCACACTAACTAAGGGCTAGCCTGCAGTTGGTATTATATATATCTATATATATATATAATGGTATAATATAGAGGAACCAATGCAGTACAGAAGGCATCAACAGCACTCAAAGTCTGCAGTCACAGTGACCGATATATGGTTAAATGGGTTTCTTTTTACAAAATTAATGTTGGATCAAACCTGAGTCTGGCACAGGGATCATCATCACAAGCGAAGAATCAGCATCTGGAATTTCATTAAATTAATCTAAGAACATTAGAGATTTGTTATGCTAATCCCAAAGCATCTAGAGAACACTCTAGATGTAACAAGTAACCCCCTGCAGCCACAGCAGTTTAAGCACATGCTTAAGTCTAACTCCTACTTATTAGGATGACTGAGTAAGCCTTTTCATAGCAATGTAATGCTGGCAAACTTGCACAGCAGTAGGAGTAGGGAAGAATAGCTCTTGAACTGCCTTATTCATGGACCAACAAGACTAAAAACAACGCAAGATGCAAGCTCTCATCTTCTAAAGCATCATCTGGTTACATTTTTACAAGTAACAAGTACTTGTTGATGGTATTGCCAGGTACAAGACAGCAGAAGACCAGAGCACAGGATCAAACCCAAGCTAAGCAGACAGCAGCCAAATCTTCAGTATTTCCATAGTTTAAAAGCCAGTTCTGTCAAACAGCACTCTCTTTAACATGGTATTTGATGTTCAAAATGAAGCTGTTCTAGCTCAAAAGTGGGTTGACTTCTTGTAACATAAATCTTTTGTTAATGTTCATATAAATCAAGTATAGCTGAACAGATTCTTAAAAGATATGACCAAAAATTAATTTGCCACATTAGCTTCAGGTTAACAAATTCTTCTGCTTGGAGACAGTCATACATTACCTAATGCATTTTAAGGTTCTTTGCAGCACACTGCTGTTCCTGAGTTTTGGAAAGAAACCTGTTGTGACCTAAAAATTTTTGTGCAGAAAAAGCTGAGCTCAGTAATTCTACTGGAAACAGGCGCTATAACATAATGCTTTTCGTCAGTAAGATTCTAAATATCTGAAAGAAGTGAAACATGTTTTTAAGATCTTCAAAAGCAAAATGTTTATGTTACGTATATTACATTTCATAGTCCAAATATCCAAATCTTAACCGAATATATTAGGAGACACACATTCTTAAATTGCAAGTATATAATACATAGTAATTCGGCTATGTCACATAAACCAATACAGCTAAAGATCCTCCTCTTTCATCCCTTGGGATTTCCAAATCATCAGAATCATGGAGCTTTTGTTTCAATATTTAAACTAATTTAAAAGATACCCCACAGTCAAAATTCAGCACCATCTCACTACCTCTAAAGAAGAAAATACAAAAAAAAATCAAAAAATAGCACTTCTTGAGCTGCCACCACCATTTTTTACCTGATAACAATGCAGATTTTGTATTCTTTGTACAAAGCTTTTTTGTATATTGATATAGTGTCTGCTACAGTTCTATACACAAGCATCAGTCATTTGTGGACAGAAGCTCTTCTATGATGGAAGTAGAGAGCATTTTAGTTGAGTGTTCTAATTTTTTTCTGCTGGTCCAAAAGAACAATATATGATGTATCTATACCAAAAGGTAGAGACAGTGCAGTTCAGCTTTTCAATGTAAGACCTGCTTTGCCCTAATCCTCAAATAAAATTTCGAAATTAGTAATCTTAAATTAAGATCAAAAGGACAAGCAATTTAGTGATGATCCATAAACCTGTAATAAACTATAGCATTCCTTAACTTGATGCTCAATACAATTTTATTTACTTCTCTTTTTGGTCACATGCCAAGGGAAGGGGTAGGGATGTGTACAGAAGAACCCAAAGAGAGTACATTTACAAGTACTAAATTCTACTTCCTTTTTTAATTATTATTTGTTATGCTAATCCCAAAGCACTTCTCAGTCACAGTACTATTGTCTCCAAGTATTCAATGCCCAATCTGCAGTGTTTGTAAAGGATGTAACATATGGAAAACAGTTTCGTTTTTTTTCCAGTAAAAATTCTCCTTTTCAGACAATTAATTCTTTTAATGAAATCATAGATACAATGAAGTAAAATCATTTTAATAAGCTCCTTAAGTAGCCTGCACAAAACTGAATGTGAATTCATCTCAACATACAACCTCTGTGTCAAATAAGCATCTTCTCAGGGGCGTAACATCCTTCCTAAATCAAATCATACATCTGTCTCATGGCCTTACAAAGTTACCTCACTCCCTTCAGAGAGACTAATCCAAGCTAACAGTCTCCTTAATAATGGAATGCAGGAGACAATATGGTTGTTGGTTCAAATGGAACAAAATCACCATTTTCTGAGGAGTATTTGATACTATCCATTACGAATATTTGTTTTCCCTTGAAGCTCAAAAATGCTGGAACTTTGAGCTTTGCATCATAAGCCTGCTTTCCATGTAAAGCCACTCCTTTTCCTAGGATAGCAAAATCACCACAGGAGACTTCCAAACAAGCTGCAGACTCCCAAGACTAAAGAATTCGAAATTTCCACATAGATCTATCCACAACAGTTTAAGTAACAAAATAAAAAGCCCCCTGATAGTCATCACCTGTGTATCACCAAAAATGGTGAGTTATCTGCACCCATTAACTTCATTTCCTCAGAGCCACTAGAAAGAACTCTAACGGCATCATGGGGAAACACACCCTGCAATACTACTCACATGCTGCTTGCTTCTGCTTCCAAACCACTCAAAGTCCTTCCTGGCGGGCAGAAATTGGCAACATAAAGGAAGTTCTTGTGAATTCCTGGCATAAGGAACATATTCTTTAATTCATATCAAAAACCAAAAAAGCAAAAATATTAAAAGGGAAGGCTCCCTAGTTTGTCATCCACTCATTTCAGAAAGAGCCAAATGCTGCTAAATGCAGCAGTAACCACTGACTAGATCAGCTTTGAAGAGGAAGTCAAAAAAGACAGACATGGATATACATTCATTTCAAGTGCTGTCAGAATCAATAGGTATGTATATCCAAGACAGAGAATGAGAGGATATGCACTAGTATCTCCTAAAAATTGTTAAGTAACCTCCAGATTTTCAGTTTTTGAAAATTTAAAAAGGTCCATTTATTTTGAATTTTAAATTCAAAGAATTCTGCCTGTTTCCACGGCAAGCTATACATATAACAATAGCAATAAAAATATTCAATACAAACTTCTGAGGATCCAAGAAAGACTGCATTCATATAGCACTGTGACATTTATTTATGAAAAGGACTTTATAAGTATTCTCAAAACACTTTACTTTAGAGAGTTCATCAGGTCCAGGAAAGAAACTCCCAGGAAAGAAATATTCATTTTTCACATACAGTAATAAGTCCTGCAGTTTGTGGGAATTTTCCAAATGACATGGTTTCAGGCAAGATGCAATTCTCACCAACTACACCAATTAAAACTAGAGAGAAGCAAAAAGTAAAATGCAAATTGAATCCATTTCTACTGCTGGCTGTAGTACCTTCCCACATGCAGCGGACCACACCAGAATTATCAGAGAAAATACGTAGGCACTATCACTGCCACCTGAAAAAGAAATGTTGGAAGTCTTAACTTCTTCCTGCACTTTGGAAGTAAAAGATAAAAGTAAGTTGAAATTGCTGCTACTTGCTAACTTTTACTCCAGAAAATTTTACCCTAGAAACCTGCTCCTAGACGCCCAGACTCTTTTTTCCTTTAAGACATAAGGTGTATGAATTTCCTTGGAGGCTATTCTGGTGTTTAACATTTGTGAAGACTTACCAAATTTCCATCAAACTTTGCTCAAAATTAAAACCAAAAGAGAAAAAAGGATAGTTTTGTTGGCCCCTTCTTTAATACTATCATATCACCCAGAAAGCAACAAGAGGCCTCCATCATCACAGCCTGGAATACATTTGTCTACTAACTCAGCTTGAGCAGGTTGAAAAGGGTGAACAGGCCAACACAGATGGCCAGCTCTCTGCTCACTGAGAACCAAGAACCCTTGTTTTGAGCTGAAGAAATAAAAACTGGAAGAAACTGCAAGTTTTTTCTTCCAGGGAAGAAGGAAAAAAAAAAAATTAAGGTAGGCTGTATTAATTAAGGTATTAGTAAAGCAAGGATTAAATTAATTAATGTAAGTACGCCAAAAATTCGTAGATAAATAAAATAAGTATTAAATTTTTAAAAATTTTAATAAATAGCAAAATCAAATACATTCAGTGTGAAGTCAGGACACAAAAACTGTAGAAAAAGACATCAAGGGAAGAAGATGGCAGAAAGTAGAAAGGGAAATTTAAAATGTTTTAAATACTTGTATTTTCTGTCTAATCATGTTAATTGCCTTGCCTGTAGCTCTTTAATAACATTCTACTAAGGCAAGTCTGGCCCACATGGTTTAGCTTACTGTATTTATCACCATTTAAATTACTGGGGAAGGAATGTGTGTAGTAATCTGTGTATATAGGCACATGCTTCTCAGTGTTGTGCATCCTGTTTTCCTCATCTGCTGCCTATTTAAGAAGTTTGGTTGAAAGCTGTGTGCCTTTTTCCATGAATAGGTAACATAAAGACCTTGGATTTTTTGTGTGATAGGTTAACAAAGTTTCCAGAAAAGAATACATAGTGTACATATGCTTCTAAAGAAAAGAAGTTAATAAAAATAAAAGCATTCTGATGACACCTGGTGGCCACTTCAAACAAGGAATTAATTGCATTTCATTTGAGAAAAGCAGACCAACAGAAACGTGTCACATGTTCTATTGGTAAGCATATCTACAGAAATGACAGCTGACATTATCAATTAGAAGAGATGTTCATGAGAATATACACACTTATATGTCTGTCTATATCAGATTACTGTATTACTGGTAGACACATAAACATATTAAAAAATAGAAACAAACCCTGTTTTTCTTTTCAGTGAAACAGAAGTGATCACACTGGAAGTGTTTCAGCTCAACTCTGTAAGACATAAAAAACAGACTTTTTTTCTGTTTTGATCTTCCAGCTCGGTTGCTTACGTAAAGCAGAGGGTGATGGGGGAGAATAATGGTGGCAGCCCCCTGCCTCACACCAGGGTGCACTCAGCAGTCTGTCTCAAATCCCTCCAGCACAGCCAGTCCTCCAGCACACTTCAGCAAAGCCAACAAACCAGCCTTCCCTCCGTTGTGTTACTGGATCTCTTAACAAAAATAAATTAATATCCATCATTAGAAATCAGTATAAAAAGGTGACACCTATACACAGACCTCAGCTATGGAGAGGGTAAACCCTTAACATGCAGAGGAAAATCTGCACGTCAAATCACACATTTTTTCCTTTGTAATACATGCAAGCAATCACTACAGTGCTGCCATTGGGGAACTTTTTTCCCCCAGAAACCTTAGATGATCGCCACTAAGACTTAAGCCATGCACAACTGTGCAAAGCCTGGCTTCCTTCATAAATAACTGTTATTTGCTTTCAGGTGAACAAACCCATGCTTCACCTGTAGTCACTGCAGGCCTTTTAAATACTTCTGTACTCTGCACAGTTCAGAGGGTTAAAGTTGAATTTTATTCTAATTTCCATTACTGTCTGTGATGAATAGATAGATACAGCAGATAGAGACCAATATAAGACAGCACTGGGAGGCGCACCAGCGTGACAGTGGCATTGTGAGTTCAAGCACTGGCAATATGACACAATACAAAAATTATTAATGACTTTTGTGGTGTCTGTGATACCAGTCAAGAGATACTATTACAGTATATTGTGGAGCCTCTTCTTTTCCCTATCCTCAAGCCCTTCACTAGAGCTATGCCATGGAGCTACGAAACCCTCCTCCTCCAGCAGAGGATCAAAAAGAGGCTGAAAGGCCAAACAAGCTCCCACTTCTCTCCAACAAAACACACTCTTGGTCAGCAGGTGGAGAGTGGAGGTGAATGAGGGAGGAGGCAGTGCTACCCAGGAGAGAGAGACCCATCTTGTACTGCAACCCACATAATGAAACCATATCTTCCCAGAATGGGTCCCAGGCAGCTAGAACTTAAGGAGAGAAGGAATTGAAGAGAAAGAACAGCCCCTTGCTGACACCACCATCACCATTTACTAGTCCAAAGCATTCACAGTACTGATATTTTGGGAACAAATACCATGAAGGTTTCAAATGCCACTGTTTGTCAACAGTATCCATTTTCCTTCATGTCTATTTGTTTCAATGCAAAAAATTTGGTGCTTACCTGAACCAGTCCCTAAAATTCAGCAGCCTTCCAGAACAGCGATATGCCTTAACATGTGCACAGTGGCAGCAGGATTCATGTGAGGAACATGTGTTCAAGTGCATTTCCATGAATGGGGCGTAAGAATAGGAACATTTGCGCTGGGGACTACCTCCCTAATTTCTACAAAAATTGTGAAGCTTCACTCTATTCTAAGAGCTGCACCTGTAACAGATTTCTGTTACTTCAGTATCCAGTCCGCGAAAACCCTCTCCCTATTTTGAAGCACACTGTTTAACAGCTACACAAGACTACTGTTTCCTTCAGTTGCTGGTTTATCATAAACTCAAATCTCCTGTCAGCACCCACAATATCAACAGCTCCCACCAGGGCCCAGCAGTCACACAGAGCCACTGCTAACCTGGCCATTGGCTGGCATGTTGAGGGTGACGCCACAGCCCTCCTCATCCGCAGATTGGGAAGACAAGTGCTAGGTCAACTTGGCGGCCCCAGGTGTGGCCTTCTGCTCCCCAAAGCCCTCCTGAGCAGGAAGTACAGCATGTTACTGGACCCTTCCCAGACAGTTCTGGCATCACGGGAGGTCACGGCAGGACCGTGCAGTGCTTCCCTGGGCAAGGGGACTTCAGGAGTTGGGTCAGAGCTGCAACTTGATTGTGTGGGCTCTGTACTTCCTCAGTACATCATCACTCTCTCTTAGGAACACATTAGGAGAGTGTTATTACTAAAAATACTACTAATTCCCTGAAAAGCACCAAGTTGAAATCAATCCCATGAACTTTCCTAAGATCAATAGGTTTTAATGAACACAGAAAACATACTCTTTAGCAACCACAGGCAAGTACCTGGAGACCAAGCTAGAGTAAGAAACTGCACCTGCTCCAACACTTTCTTGGCAGGAAAAAATTGACATATCACTAAGCAAGCTGTTGCCCAGCTCAAACACCTTCAGGATCTGAGGGACCACAAGCTCACCCCTATGGGTGACCCGCATAGTGACTTATCACAGCAAAGCGCAGCCAGGACAAAAAGTCAGATCTCCCCATCACAGAAAGGGCAGGGTTTCAGCACTGCACTCCCAGTCAACTGAGCAGGCCACATCAGAGAGCCAGCCTGCTACTCTCATGGAGCAATGTGGGCATAGAAAGCGGACTGCAAGTCATTTGGGCTGCTGCCTTTAGCAAAGGGTCCTGGCATAGCCTGTTTCTTTCTCAGGGGGTAAAAAGAATATTTAGTCCTGTGTTTCAGTCATCAACAGTCATTTTCCCAGTGTTCACCCTGGGAGAAATTTTAACAAATGCTATAGCACTTCTTTTCCTAGCTGTTATCATCAATGGAAAAGAAACAATAGTGTAAAATTAAAGCTTACAGATAATGGGAGAAAAAATGTCCATTTATGTCTTATACAGTGAAACCTAATATTAAGTGTGCTGTTCCATCATGTATTTTCCAGCAGACTTGAGTATTACATCTTATTTTTCCCCAAGAACTATGATTCAGATTTTCACTTTCTGGTAAATTCCATAAATATTTGATAATCAAATGCAACTTCTGTTTTGTCAGCTATGAAGCCTTCCTCATTCTAAAGCACCAAATTATTTAGCTTTTTACATGAAGCAGGAAAGGAATTCACTTCCAACAGTGACCCTTGAAATTCCATTTTACAATTTAAAATACAATTACTTTTTTTTTTTTTAACAATTTAAAATTTTGCAGCAAGTGCACCATTTTTACAGGACTTAATATCTGGTATTATTTCTATATACTAAACAATACAGAAGATTTTACTGCTTAAACCCCTGTAACAGCACAAATCACGGCAATATAAATATGCAAAGGATCTTATTACAACCATTACACTTTTCTCATCAATCTCATTCTGTGCTACTGTGCTAAGGAGATGTAAGTATTCTTAGATGCATGTACAATGGAAAAAAAAAATAAATACCTCTTTAATGAATCCACTCAAAATTATCCCTCTTCCCAAATCACAAAATCATAGAATTGTTTACATTGGAAAGGACCATTAAGATCACCGAGTCCAATCATTAACCCAGTACTGCCAAGTTCATCACTAAACCATGTCCTCCAGTGCCACATCCACACATTTTTTAAATACCTTCAGGGATGGTGACTCCACCACTTTCCTCGGCAGCCTATTTCAGGGCTCAATAACCCTTTCAGTAGAGGAATTTTTCCCAATATCCAACCTAAACCTCCCTTGTCATAACTTGAGGCCATTTCCTGTTGTCCTATCATTTGTTACCTGGAAGAAGAGACTGACTCCCACCTGGCCAGAACTTCCTTTCAAGTAGTTGCAGAGAGCAATAAGGTCTCCTCTGAGCCTCCTTTTCTCCAGGCTAAACAACCCCAGCTCCCTCAACCACTCCCTGAACAACTTGTGCTCCAGATCCTTCACCAGCTTCGTTGCCCTTCTCTGAACACACTCCAGCACTTCAACGTCTTTCTGTTGTGAGTGGACCAAAACTAAACACAGGATTCAAGGTGTGGCCTCACCAGTGCCAAGTACATGAGGACAATCACTGCCCTGCTCCTGCTGGCCACACTATTTCTGAAACAAGCCAGGATGCCATTGGCCTTCTTGGCCACTTGGACACACTGCTGGATCATGTTCAGCCACTGTCAAACAGCCCCCCCAGGTTCTTTTTCAATGAGCAACTTTCCAGCCACTCTGCCTCCAGCCCATAGTCCTGCACAGGATTCTTGTGACAAACTGCAGGACCTGGCACTCCACACTGTTCAACCTCATACAAGTGTCCTCAGCTCATCGATCCAGTCTGTCAGGATCCTTCTATAGAGCCTTCCTGCTCTCCAGCAGATCAACATGGTCTCCTCTGCAAACTGACTGAGGGTGTACTTGATCCTCTTGACCAGATCATTGATAAAGATATTTAACAGGACTGGCCCCAATAGCGAGCCCTGGGGAACACCCCCTGTGACAGGCTGCCAGCTGGACATAACTCCATTCACCACCACTCTCTGGGTCTTTTTTACCAGCCAGCTTTTTACCCAGGCATCCCAATTCCACTATCTATGTTTTAAATTACTCACATACTAACATCTAAATCCAACTGAATTCAGTGGGAATAGGGCATTTGAAAATCAAGATATTTCTTTAGGTGCTTTAAACGGATTTGAAAAGTAATGCCATATATCCAGATTTCACTATTTTATCTACAAAACTTGTTATTCAGAATTGAATAAAAGTACATAAACCTGTATTTTTTTAATAAAATTAGTTTATATTTTGAAAACTCAACAATTAAGAATGCTTAGCTGCATTAATAACTCCTTCTCCAAAATGTTTCAAAAGAAAAATTAAGTTATACTAGACTATTTCTAATAACTTCTAGATTTTCAAAGTGCCCAGTTAAAAATGAAAGGACTACAGAATAAAAGTAGCAAATGCACAAAATCAGTGCTATTAAAAGGCAGACACATGAGACCTCGTATCTTGTGCCATTTGTAAAAAGGTTGTTTTATTATCAGCGTAACTAATCACAATGAAGCCATCTCTTACAATCAAAGTCATTATAATGAATTTTCTTTACAGCTACAGAGAAATGGGATTTGCTGTTCCATATCAAACTAGAACAGGCTGTATAAATTCTTCTTCATATTTATTGTTAAATGTAACTTTTATCTATAAAATCAGCCATGAAATATTAAAAACTGAAACAACACAATTTATATCCTTTACTTAATTTAGTTTAAACGGTCTATTCCCTAAAGAGAGGGAAGAAAGGTTACATATGCATTATAGCGTGCCCTCCTCTCTCCCCCCTAAGCATTTCCATTATAAACCACCTAGTTTTGGAATTTATAACGTGGCTGTAAAAATCCACTTCATACTTAAAGTTGGTATACTTTTCCTTTTACAAATTTAAAAAAAAAAAATAAATCTGCTCCAGAAGGAAGGCAAGGAAGGATGTGAGAGAAGGCAAAAAGCAACCAGACTAAAAATTTTAATGCTTGGGCACTTAAAGCAGTCAATAAGAGCCATCTACTGTAATTCAGACCCATCTTCCCCTCTGCCTGAGGAACCATTGGGAGATGGTCAGCTGGCTGCAGCAGAGCCCCTGAGTGGATGGATGCCAGGTACTGACGTCCAGCTGCTGCTGACCTGCCAGGTTCAGGCTGGCAGACTGGGGAGGAAAACCTCCCTATGCTACTGCTATCTCCTAAAGTAATCTGTACAACTGGGAGCTGGACAAATGAAAAATTAGTGAGATCCGCAAAAAGCATTAAAATCAGCTGTGTCAGAGAAGAGACAAGACAAAACACATCAGCACATCTTAAAAATTAAAGACAGACAGAGCAGCATGTAAAAAATAAGCTTCTTTTTATATCTATAAAGATATAAGACTTAAGAAATTCAGGAACTGGAGATTGGACAACATATAGTGCAATGAAAACTGCAACAGAAAGATAAAGACAGACAAAAACCATCAGAAGTTCATGGAAGCCAAAGGATTAAAGGGTATAAAAGACAGCATGGAACACGATTCATACATAAGAAGGTAGATTCCAAAATGAAGCACAAAATAAAGCAAGAAGAGACAAGTAACCCATGACCTTAATGTGCAGGCTACAACCTAGGCTATTTCCTACCAGCAATATCTTGTTTTCAGCTTTTTCCTAAAGCACAACAAAAGCGACAAAAGTGACAGTGTCCCCATTTTACAGTCTGAAAGGAATAGAAAGAAGTAACAAAGGAACAAAATCCTGCTTTAGTTCTGACAGTGCAGCTGATGATCTGAACAAGCTGGTGGGAGCAATGACCAAGCTCTGCCAGGCGGCCGCCTGCAGACACTCAGGGGCACCAGGGAAGCTGGCAAAGACCTGAAGTCCAGAGAGGTTCCCATATGCCCCAGGTGATGCTGCACTCTTTTGTTTAGAGGAAACCACTAAGGCCATGGGTTCAACTAAGTCTATTCATCAGAAAAGCCTCTGTCTTAGCACTTCCCTAACTACAGCCCATGAGGCCTATGTACATATATTGCAACCTATTCCCAGAACAATACAAATAAGTAAGGTTTATAAATTCATTGGTTCTCTACAGTGATTCAGGCTCTGAGGTAGTCACAATTTAAAAAAAAGAACCCTCACGTGAAGATCTTGTGGTAGACTGTATTTATCTGGCATACGCAGACAAGAGAGGATATTTCCAAAATATGTGTAAAAAAACAAACACAGTAGAAAGATATTACCTACACACCCTCCTGCCACACACTCAAAAAAGGTACATGAGCAAAAAGAACTACAAAGTATTAATTTTAAGGATCTATTAGACCAGGTGCCAAGGATCCTCTAAGGGATCAGGTGGTCCTATGGCACAAAAATCTGCACTCGATTCCCAAAATTAGAGTCCAAAATCACTCAAGTCGTTATCTACCTGGTATGCTGGCCACTACTGTACTGGTCAATGTCAAGATTTAAAGTGTCTGGATCAGAAAGTGAGACGTGGAGTCCCCATTTAGGTACCGGTATCTCACATACAATACAAGGAGAGAAGAAAAAAAATCCAGCTCCTTCTCTACCAGCATGAGGGCAGCCTGCTCAGCTAGAGAAAGGCAGCAAGCACAAGTCCTAAGTCCAGAAAAGGAGAGCTGCTACATCTAGCAACCTGGACAAAAGAAATAAGATACTAACTCTGCAGAGCTACTACCACATTATTTACCTCTCACGAATCCGAGAAGTCTTGTTCTTGTACCTACAGCATGCCTGCTGTACGAGCACCCTGAAGCAAGCACCTAAGCAAAGCCTCCTCCAATCTACTGAAGTTGCTCAATAACTTGGCATCCTCTACTTCTGGAAACAGCCTGCACATCTCATGCAGGATTTGTAAGCTTTCGTGATGAATCAGTAAAATCCACATCCACTCCAGGAGTACTTTTACATTTTATGCTAAAAAATGCATAGCAATGAGACTATTTCATTTGAATTCACTGTATTTATTAGCATTTATGGTCAAAATATATTCATTACAGCAACATGTATTGAACAAACATGAGCAAACATTTATTAATTGTTCTACCTGGATGCTCTTCTTTACTGGAAAGACACTGAAAGAGCATTAGGACCACTTTGCAGAACTATTCAGACAAACATTTTTAAAAGCAAAATCTCAACAATATAGCATTTAATAATAAAGCATATATTACAAAGTACTGGAATTTTAGGGAGCATTAGTATTTAAAATGTGCCTTTAAATTACCCCTATTTGGAATGACTGGCGTGACTGTATTAGCTATACATTTTTACATTGCTTTATCCAGTCAGCTCACTAAATCATTAAAAATATACACATCTGAGCTTCAATTTGACCTGCAGTGACTCCTATATGTACTCTCAAAATTAACACAAGCAGTGAATGCTACTAATCTTTGACTTGTAATAACTGATCAAAGAATACTGCCCTGTAATTCACTACAAGCTAAAATCATAGTGCTGAACTGTGCATTTTCAAACAAGTGGTTTATAGCTTCAGATTTAAAATGCAAAGTTTCCATTATATTTAATAATTAAAATGCATGCTGCGTTATGGTTACATTTGGTGACTGGATTAGTAGTACCCCAACTGAGTTAAACAATGCCTTTTTCCTATTAGAGTTCGTATTACCATATTGTCTATTTGTTTAAGAAAAGGAAGAAAAAAAGCACAGCAAGGAAGAAGGAATAAAAAAGAAATATGAATATCAAACGTACTGAAAGACAGTGAGCACCAAGACAGCGAGAAGACCTGGTATCAGCAAAATCTACACTAGCTGAAAGCAGAAAAGCTGAAATATCTGTGCATTTAAAGTATGAAAACTTTTTTAATAAAAGGAATATTCTCCCTCTGTCAATAAGTGTTCTCATCCAAAGTAAAGGGTTTAAAGCTCAGTTTGTTTTCCTAGATACAGTCTCTACAAATTGAGGGAATACACACATCACTGTCAAAGAGCGGACTCTTTCAGGCTGTCAACTTCTTCATCAGGGTCTGACTTCACTGGAAGGTGTGAAATTATGTAATTACTTATGCTTGGCAATTCTGATGGTTTAGACAAATCCAGTACTATGAACATCATCTTTTATAATGCAAAATTCCTACTGCGATTTTATTTTAAGGACTATACCCTTTCTTTCTGTGCTTTCTAGGTGGCTTATTCAAACAAAATTTAAATATTATGTGAAGCATTTTTCCTCTCCCTAAACAGGTCATATTGAGCTCAGAAACATAACTTACAAGGATGAAAAATACTTGAAAAGTAAAATAAAAATGAAACTATGGCCACAGTGACATCAACCGAAGTCTTCTCAGCACTGTCAGCCTAAAACTCTGTAATTGCAAGTCTAAAGACCTTTGAGTACTTACAGCAAACGTATAAATAAAATATTATTTGACAATTATTTTGACAAAAAAGACATACTCTTTACATACCTGCACTTCCATGCAACATTTAACTTCAGAGATTAAATCTGTTTTCATTTCAAGTATATTTTAATTACCCTGGTACCAGTAGCAGATACGAAGACAAGCTCATGTGCCTGAAAGCTTGCCTACTTCTCCATCTACAGTAGCTCACGTAATATATTACCTCTGCCTGTATGCTGCCTCCTCAGAAATCTATCCCATTATGGGGATAGATTTTTATAAAAAAATACAAAGGTATATATTCTCTGAGGAAAAAAGGTTTATTCAACACTCTCCTTCAAAACACACTTTATTGATACAAGGAACATCTAAAATCATGATGATGTGAATGAAGTAAAAGAGAAAAGCATTCCTGCAAGTCAACCTCCACTAGCAAAGTTCAGCATGTTTTTTCCTGGAAACAGAACCTAAGCAGCCTGAACAGAGCTAGCAAACTGCACAATCAGGTTCTCCCTTGGCCTCTCTAAATAACTACCTACTGTACCTAATAACCTTATGCCCAAAAAGGAGTCTTGGGTTTTGAGAGAAGGAGCTCCTTATGTCTGCTCCGGAGAAGCAGGAGACACCTCCAGTGTCAGACCTACATCAGCTTTGTCTTCAGTCACTTCCTCCCCTTCCCTCCTCAGGTTGCCATCCCTGTTGGAAACTCCTTGGGTGACACAAAGAAAATCAGACAGGGAACAAAGCCTACATACAAACGTCTGCAGGTATGAGAGGCACACAAAAAGAAGTCAAAGAAATACTTGTCAAGAATTTTCAAGCTACCTAGATTTAGAAAGGCACTCAAACCCACAAGTCTGTAGCTTTGACACTTTAATCAGAAAAAAACTAAAGAAAAAAAAAGTGAGGGTTTTTTTTTCATACAACATATCTGCCAAGTTCCTGGTACCAACAAGTAACAACACTGTTATAAAAGGTCTGCTCAAGAACAACCTGTTTTTTGGGGTAAAATATGGACAAAAAAATAAAATCCAATTTTATTTCTTTGGTTTTGTGTGCGCAAATTATGAAATGGAAAGCGTGTGTCAGGTTCTGATTTTGGTCATTTTGACACAAATTCAAAAAATTCTGTTAAACTAAATGAAAATACTCTCATTTATAGTCAGGTAAATGACATCAAATTCTAGTCCCAGGTTTCCTTTCCTTCCTGATTAAATTACATTCATCTACACTCAAAAACAAAACAACTAGTGTTATTCCTGCTATTTTTTTCAGGAGAATAACTTAACTGTTAACAAAATACTACATGGAATATTCATGAAGTCATAAGGGTTCTTCCAAATGTCTGCCATCTATCTGAAGCCTCCCAACAATGAGGCTTATCGAAATATCAATACTGTGTGGGTACAAACATATCGACCTAAATGCAGGACAGAAGTGAACCTGCTTCTGTGAGGACCTAAACACCTAGAATACTTTTTATTAACCTGATATGTATATGAGAGAGCAAAACCCACAACACTCAGTATGCTTATACGGAATGCACCAAAAAAAAGGCTCAAAAACTAAATATCACACCTTCATGTTATTAAAAGGTTTGACATAGTATTTATTGCCATATTACTCCTAATTAGCAGTTTACACTTGTTAAAAAGAACAGTTCATTTAAGGTAAACAGGAATTATCTTTCCATTGTATAGATAAAACTTGTAAATAGGACAGCTCATAAATTCTAAGATGAGAATAACAAGGAAACTATTCATTAAGGCCTGGGTTATAAATTCAAAACATGAAGGATAACATGCTTAAAGAAGAAGGTTTTATTTTTTAAAGCATTCATTAGGCTCTCATCTCCAAGCCTCAGACTTGTAAATAATTTAAAATGAAAATGGGAACAACAAGGAAGGAAAACAAAATGCAATTCAAATCAGTCCATTGTTGTACCAATAAAAGAATAGAAACTAAGTTGGCAGATTTTAAAGACAACATCCAGAAAACATTTTTATGTACTGTATCTTTGAACTTAGATGTTATGCTAGCACTGGATCCAATCCAAAAAAAATTAGCTCTGACTTATAACAATCAGGCTTTGCCCAAGAAAGACTAAACTAGTACACAGGCTAAACTAGTAATTTTTATCATTCATTGCACTTTATTATGGAGCTGCCAAAGCAAACAGACAAACAAGCTTCGGTTTATCGATGCTTTTAGATTTTTTATTTATCCATTCTGACTCCCCAGAAGTGTATATCCTATTGACAATTTATATGACAGGAGGCGAGTACCCCCTTCCCTTTAAAGAGGAAGGTAAGCCTCGGTTTGCCTTACATGGGGAGCATGAAAAGAAACAGCTTGTACTTCATTGGCATTGAAAATGGAAAGTGAAAAAGAAAAAAGTAACAAATCAAACAAAAAAAACCAAAAACACAAGGATCACTGCTGTCCTTGCTGCTTATTCAATGTCCCAAATCCAATGTCAATACAACCATGCTGAAAGTGTGTTACACAGCAAGGAACTAGGAAAGTGCAACATTCTACCTTTATTAAATTTCTGGAGTTTGCTATTCTCTTCTCAAGGACTTGGAACAATCCAACTTAAATATAATGTATGATTTCACTTAAGCTTTCAGCGGAAGGCAAGCATGCAACAAGGAATTTCTTTCTCCGTGTTAACAGACCACATGGCATTGCAAAATGCAAAAGTGCCGTATTCCAATGCCATGGTTCTTGGGGAGAAAGATGAGCACGTGTGCTGGGCATCCCACGAATGTCAAGACGTGCTCCTCAGAAGTCTTGCGCTTGCTTCCTGCACCCCCGTGCACCAGGAAATTGGACACTTTTCAGCTATACAGGATTTCCTGCGTGGGCTCAGAACACTGAGCAGGGAACCCCAGCACTGCCAGTGAGCTCTGGGCATACAGCAGGCGTGAGACTCAGCTACAGCACACACACATCCCAGCTAGTGCAGTGCTTCCCAGAGGCACCAACTTCCCCAGCAGCACAGGAGCAGTGAGTCTGATGCTTCTGCATGTGAATCCAGATGGAAAGGTCACCCCTGTTCCTGCTTCTCCCTCAAACACAGAAGTGATGCCAACATGCTATACACCATCAGTACAGGTAAAGTAAGACTCCTCCACATAAGCCAATTCTGCATGGACTCACTCACATGTTTATAGCAAATGTTTACAGCAAACCATTAACCCACCAAATGGGAACAGGCACAAGCCACAGGCTGTTCCAGAGAGAGCCCAAGCTTGAAAACCTGATTAGAGAGAACTCACATATACGGAAGTATAAAGACATCCCAGAGCTCCCAAGGCCATCCAAATGGCACCACAACAACCTGTTTCTGTCTTTGCTTAAACCAGAATCCTTGTTGGGATCTCCACACTTTTCAAATTTTTGCTGGAATGTTTCCTACAGAAATGCTTATATACCACATAACTGTAAGGATTCCATAAAAAAACCTCAAAACATGAAACAACGATTTCCATACAAAAGATGACCTAGTACTACTATTAGGATGAGTTTTGTTACCCCTTGTAATTGCAGTGGATTTTAACATTTATAAGTAATTTTTATGTCCTTTCACCTATATTTTGAGAAGAACTTTTGAAATACCAAAGGTGGGGCTAAGGACAGCAAGAAACTTTCTTTATAACTACAATGAAACAAAGAAATATGAGACAGAAAAGCAACTATACATGCATTTGTAGCAAAACAGTAATCTACAGATATGTATACATTCAGATGTACACACTGAAATACTCCATACCCTAATTACTCTGCATGCCTCCTCCTTGGCCATTGCACACAACACAAATACAAAAACTTGTATTTTTAGACTTAGAAGGCCAGAGGCAATTAAAATTTATGCCTGTACCAAGGACCAAAGAAACTTAAGGATATCCACAGCCTCCCAGCCCAGTCTATATAACCTGTTCTATTAAAGACAGCAGTTTGGAAGCAGGCCAGACTACTGAAAAAAAAATGTAGTACAACTGTTGTAGAAGAACTGAAATGAAGTAAGTATGAAAACTTCCACGTATATTTAACATCAACACCTAGAATGGGCTAACTTTTCTGTAACTACAGACCCTTCACTGGCAGACAGCAGAAACAGGACTACCAGAATTCCTAGTTGCAGAGTAGGTTCCCTCATTTTACATACAGCTTCTTTCTGCAAAGCAAAACATCACCTTTGGAATTTCTGCAGGTGAGAAATTAAGAGATTACAAGAAAAACATCTTAACATTTTTTGCTCCTTCACTGGTTTTAAAAACACAGGCTAATAATGACTGAGTTTATTTGTTAGCACAGCCCAAATTGACAAAAAAAAAGTACACAGTTTAGAAGAAAAGTAGGTATAGGTATATTTAAACTTTCATATACTTGTGTAAGAGTGTCCACTGCAAAGGCAAACAAACCAAAGATTAAACCACTCCAATATCACTGGAGAGATTTCACGTGAACTTTGACACCCTAGGCCAGGCTAGATTTAAGCAGTTTGCAGTGCCACCTCCTGTGTGACCCTACTCCTAATTCATTCTCTCCAAGATGTCCTCAGTTAATCCTATGCCTCCTAGTACTAGGCATGGTACTTCAGCCTCTTCTCCCAGGCAACTAGCAATAGGACAAGGACATAGTCTTAAACTGCACCAGGGGAGGTTTAGACTGGGCATTAGGAAGAATTTCTTCATCCAAAGTGTGATTAAGCACTGGAATGGGCAGGCCAGGGACGTGGCCTGGAAGTGTTTAAGGAAAGACTGGACACGGCACTTAGTGCCATAGTGTAGTTGACCTGGTGGTGATTTGGTTATATGCACCATAATACCACAGCATTAATTGGAATTAATGACTAGATCAGACATATCTTAAAACAATATTTTTATTTGAGTGATGGTGTCATCCATCCAATGAAGCTTTTTGGTTTTTCCAAGAATGAGAATATTTAAATTCTAAACCATTTCAGGAACTTCAAACGTAGGAGCCGCTGAACAATTCCAGTTCAACCACATTTCACAGGCCACATCTCTCTGTAAATTTTAGCTCATGCACAAAACCACAAATCTGTGCATATTCAAAAGATTAAAAAAAACCCAACTAGGCAAAGTAAAGCCACCTTATTCTTAATGTTGTGCACACTAACAAAAAAATGCTGTTCTTCACTACAAAAGGTTGGTTTTAATGGAATATTGTGACTGACATCTGCTTCACACGCATTGTAACTCCAAGTTATGTTTTTCTATAAAGAGAGACAATGCAGCTTAAGTTTTAAAAGTGTTTCTAACAAAGAAAACTTTCATGCAAATAAATTAGAAATCTTTGATGTTGTTACTATACAACAGCTCCCACAGAAGAATGATAGTAAAGGATTTAACTCAGGTCGTTTGAATTATATTTCCCAAAATGCTAATAAAAGTGACATGTTTGAACATACTGAAAAAGTCACAGTCCATCATCGTGCTGTCACATCAGTGCATTTGACTTTTTTTAAAATGTATGGATTATACAATTACTGCCAGGCTCCATATTTTATATATAAAAGCTACAATCTGATTATATGTCCATGCTGAAGTAATTTATGAAATAAGGGTGGAATGACTGCAATGTTACTTCTATGATGAATGTAACTTGCTGTGAATAGTGTAGGAGATTACAGGAGAGACCAAACTGAAGCCTGTAATTGTCTTCATCTTTCATGAAGAGGTGTGACCTGGGAAAAATATAGATCCCAGCATCCAAAGCTCCAGCTTCACGCAAACATCTTGATTACTCATGTTCTGGTATAGGAATGGAAAATTTACAGTCTTCACAGGCCACACCTTCAGATTATTAAGGTAAGAATCACAGGGAATTACATCCAGTGTTTAAATTATATGTTAGTCTGTTATTGTTCTGCACCATCAGCAAATCACTTCTGCCATTATTAGCCTGGTACTTTTGGATTTCCATTATTTACTACTCCCTAAGTGTTACCATCATGCTTAGTACGATATAGATGAACACAAGCACATGACAAACCCAAGGTCTTTCAAGTCTGCATCAGAACAACTACACAAAGAAGCAAAGAGGGCACAGGAAAACAAGAAACAAAGCTATAACTACGTAAATTCTGAGATCACCACTAGCTACAGCATTCCTTTCCTTTCTCCTTACCTAACACTACATTTAAGATTAACACTGTGGTTCACAGGCCACACTAATTATTTGAAGGAGCAACAGGAAACCTGTCATAACAAGTCAAATTAAACAAGGTAGAATCATAGAACAACAGAACCATAGAATGGCTTAGAAATGACAGGACCTTAAAGACCATCTAGTTCCAACCCCCTTGCCATGGGCAGGGACACCTTCCACTAGACCAGGTTGCTCAGAGCTCCATCCAGCCTGGCCTCGGAACACTTCCAGGGATGGGGCATCCACAACTTCCCTGGCCAACCTGTGCCAGTGCTTCACCACCCTCACAGTAAAGAATTTCCTCCTGAGATAACAGATACACAGATAACCTATCCCTCAAAGGCCACCTAAAACAGTAGTTTTGGTTTAACCACCTTTTCTATTGAAGATATACACCCCTTTGAAAATGTATTAATAAATTGCTGTGCTATTTATGGGAACATACTTTCCCTGCCACAATCTAACAGGTCCCCTCAGCATCTACTAACTCCCTAGATCAGACAAAACCATGTTGAACATTACAAGACTGTGACAGCACAGAAGGTGCTCACGACTCAGGAGACAGACCGGTGAAAGGCAACAGAGCTAGTGAAAGGTCTGGAGCACAAGTGCTCTGAGGAGCAGCAGCTGATGGAATTGCGGTTGTTTAGCCTGAGAGGCTCAAGGGAGTCCTTACTGCTCTCTACAACTACCTGAAAGAGGGCTATAGTCAGATAGGGTCAGCCCCTTCTCCCAGGCAACCACGGACAGGAAAAGAGATCATAGTCTTAAGCTGTGCCAGGAGAATTTTGAACTGGACGTTAGGAAGAATTTTTTTTATAGACAGTGTAATTAGACATTAGGATGGGCTGTCCTGGGAGATGGTGGAGCCACCATCCCTGGAGGTGTTTAAGGAACGCCTGGACGAGGCACTTAATGCAATGCTCTAGTTGAAATGGTGGTGTTTGGTCATAGGTTGGATTTGATGATTTCACCGGTCTTTTCCAACCTAAGTGATTCTATGACTGCTCTGTTTAGCGACTGAAGCATAATAAAGGGAAAGCGGCTACAACCCTTCGTTTATCACTTGTTAAGAGCCGCGTACAGAGCTCCTGATGTCACGTGCGTTTCCCTCACCGCCAACCGCACTACTTCTCAAGGCTCATTCCCGCTTACGCTACAGCGACCTTCGGGAAAGGCTGCGCGGAGTTGGGGTGGGGGCGGGGGAAGGAAAAAAAAAAAGAGGGGTTCGGGCAGCAAAATCCACTCGAAAAAGCGCCAAACCCCGCACGCTGAAACCTCAGGTGTCCTCCCGGCAGCGCGGGTTGGAACCGAGCCCGCCCTCGGCACCACCGGCCCCGCCCCGCCCCGCCGCGCCTGCGCAAACGGGCCCCGCGCGGCGCTTCAGGGGCGCTGCCCGGCACGGTGCCCGCGGGCGGCGGCCGACGGGGCCGAGCACCAGCCCCCAGCAGCCCTGCGCCGCCACCGCTGTCACCCCGCAGGGCAGGTGACACGGGCGTCACAGCCCCGCCCGGCCCAGCCCCGCGCGTGCGCACCAGCCCTAGGGAGTGAGGGCGAGGCAGGAGCCCAGAGCACGCGCCAGCCGGAACCGCGCAATGCGGCGGGGCTCACGCGCCCCCGCCGCGCCCCGCCCGGCTCTCCCTCTCTCCCTCTCTCCCTCCGCTCCTCTCTCCCTCTCCCTCTGCTCTGCTCTGCTCTGCTCTCCCGCCCGCCCGCGGCACAGCGGAAGGGAAGATCTGCGGCGGCCCCGAGGCCGGCTGACTCGGCCAATAGGCGCGCGGGGCGCTCTTCCCGCCCTCGGCAGCGTGTCCAATCGGCGGGCAGCGGGGGAGGGACCATGCGCGGGATTGGCTCGGAGGCAACGCCGCCGCCCGCCCACCCGCCAAAAAAAAAAAAAAACGACGGCAGCGCAGAGGCCCAAAAAGCCCGAGGGGAGACGGCGGCGCGACAGCCCCGTGAGCCCCCTCCGCGAGGGCCCGAGGCGGTGACCCTCCCCGCGCCGCCGGGCGGCGGGGCGAGGCGGCCGCGCCGCGGCGGTCACCGCTTACCGTGCAGGGGGAGCTGGGCGCCTCCGCTTGTGCCGAGCCGTGTCACCAGTGGCGCGCCGTAGATCCGCCGCGCTGCGTCACGCCCGGCGGGGGGCGGAGCCGAGGCGCACTCACGTGACGCGACGGCGGCGGCGGGGTGGGCGTCGGTGCGGAGGCGCTGCTCGTGCCGCCGCGAGCGCGGGGGGCCGCGCGCCCAACGGCCGCCGCGTCACGTGAGCGCGCGCGCGGGCGTTCTGTCTGTGCCGCCATCCTGCCCTGCCCGGACATCGCCCCCGATCTGCTCGGGAAGGGCCTCGGGAGACGGGCACCGTGGCCCCGAGGGAAGGAGGGAGCCCCCAGCGTTTTCCCAGGATGTGCGTGCCGGTGAGGCCGCAGCTCCGAGCCCCGGCCCGAGCGAGGGCAGGCGCCGCTGGCAGGAGCCAGCGCGCGGTGTTGGAGCTTCCCTAAACTGCGCTTTCCTTGGCGCGTGGCAGAGTCCGGTGTGCCTGTGGCTGCTGTGCCCACGGCAGCGCCCGGCGCTGGATTGCCCGGTTAAAACCTTGGGCCATGCGGGGCTGTGCTTAAAATAAAGTTGGGGTTCCCAGTTTCGCCCTGCGCCGGCGCCGCAGCGGGACTTAGCTCTGGTCCCTGAGAAAGCTGTCCTGGAGGAGTATGAAACAAGGCGGTGACACGCAGCCCCGCAGGCTTTCCCAAGGGTTATCGTTCGAAGGGGATACAGTCTGTCTCCAAGCTATACTTAAATCTTTTCCTGAGATGCAGTTTCAGAAGAGAAACGGCTGAATAAGGCGAGGGGGAGGCGATATGTAAAGTATCTGGGGGTTTATAGGCTCATGAAGAAACTGTGATGCTGAAGACCCTAATTTCCCCTTTTCTTAAGCTAAGTCACATGATTAAGTATAACAACCAGGTAAAGAAGCATGGTCTAAAGAGTCTTAGGACACCTGTGGTGGAATGCAATTACTTTTTCACTGTTGCTTACGATCTTTAAAATGCAGGTTTTACACAGTATTTTTTAGTAGACAGAGTTTAGCGTTCTTCAAGGCCATGGCACAGAGACGTTTGGAGGGAGCACCTCATTGTGAATATATTTGGAGTTCACTGATGCTATCTAGTCATACAGTGTGCACGAGCTTACTAATTAGAACTGACAAGAGTTCTCTTTATCCAATTAGTCACTGACTAATGTCTTAGGTTTGTGGCACAGCAATGCCAATTCTGTCACGGGTTGCAAAGACTGGAAGAATGGTTTGAGAACGCAGCAGTCGCTATGGCCCGAGCCTTTCATCAAATGAAAGTCAAGAACCCAAGACTTTACCCTTTACCAGAGTTTTGGGAAAGATTGAAATGAATGAACAGGGTTAAAAACAGTAAAGTACCAGACAGACCATCAGTGAGAGAAGGCTCTCTCCTTGTCCTGTACTTCAGGGTTGCAGGACAGAATTTAATTGTCCTGCGTGTAATAGGAAATCTACACAGAACACTGCTTAATTTGTACAAAGATCTCTGGGATCTCACATACATACACACACACACATATATATATAGTAGTTTGAGGCTGTGTAAACATGTAACACTGACAGTTTTAAGAACGATAATTAAATCTAAAAGGTCTACTTGTTCTTTTTACTTTTCAGCACAGGGAAAACAGGTAAAATGATCTTTTGATGTCCTTCAAACTCTGTTTCTCTGCCATTTACAAATTTATTTCATATGCCTGAAAAGATTTTTAGGTCTGAAACCCATGTAACACCAAGTCAGCCTGCCTAGTCCACCAGTTATTTCATCATCTGCTTACCATGAGGGAACATACTGAAGAAGGTGTGATCATGAGAGGTGCAGTTTTGTAAGTTGAGATATTTCTAACAGATGAAGAGAGGCATATATTTTAGGAATAACCTGAAGAGGGAGCCATTGCTATAGGAGAAGCAACAATTAAGGCAGAATCACTGCCTTAATAAAAGAAAAAATTTTACCTTTACCAATTTATTTTTTTTTATTTTAAGCTCTGTTTACTAAGTGTTTACAAACGTCCCTACATTTAATATTCTGACTTAGGTATATACATAATTTTAAAGTGGTGCTGAAATTTAAGTGCTAGTTCTAGGTTCTGAAATACTGATATATTAAAGTGCAAGTAGAATAACTCAGTGATTAGTTAGTGAAGATTTAATTAGTTAATAGACTAGTTTATCAATGGATTGTAAACCCAGAATGTATTTATGTGGACTTTTCAAGGTAATTTTTTCCTAGCAAAAATGTGATCTGTTGTTACAAACATTGGACTGACAGCTAAGAAGTTAAATACACTCCAGTGATAAAGTGCTGATCCTGCAAATGACCACGCAGCAGATCCCTGAAGCCTTCAACACATGGGAGCCGTGGATATCTGCAGGTGCACTGAGAGGTATCTTCACAGAGGCACTTGAGGAGTCAGATGTGATCTTTCATCAGATCCTGAATAATCCAAGTTATGTTTCTCTAAAGCCAAGTTACAGTCCAGCTGAGGAGTGGTATGAGAAGTGTGTAACATTTATGATACGTAAAAGTCTAGTAGTCAACCAGCCATCTACTCAGTGTCACAGTAACCAATATCACAAAAAAAAAATAGTAGTAAATGGTCCTAGAAAGCAGTTGTGTATGTAGCACAAACAATTAAAATGTTTTACATACACAATAGAAAACATGCAAACAGGAGACATCACTTAAATCTTTGCGTGTATAACTTTCTGGATACAAACATCAATATGAGTGTACCAGTACACCAAATCTCTTTTTTTTTTCCCCCCACGCTGCTGAATACTGAGGTTACTTAAAGCAGACGACCAGCATTTTTACCCATTAACACCAATGTTTAAGTCTTCAGGCTGTTCCATCCAGAAGATCCCGTGTTAAGATACGCCACCACCTACTGAGAACTGCAGGTGGAGATTATTTCTCCTGGACCCATGCACATCTGAGTGCACTCTATAGGGGTGACTTGGCAAAGGCAGCACAGACTGTCATTGCTAGCTTGTTCACCAGGAATGAAGCTAACACAGCATCTCTTCATCGTGATTATGTTTGTGTGTTTCTTTAAACTGTATTTTCTCTCATTCCACTGCTTTTCATTACAAAGTGGATTATATAGCTAACGTTCGGTGTCCAGAACCCCCCAAAAAAGCCAGCTTGAGAAAGGATGTACTTCCTGGATTACTGATCCTCTCACTGTGATGAAATGAAACTAACGTTTGAAGTAGTCACTGGAATATCAGGTTGCTGCAAAATTGGGAATGCTAACGCTGTCTGTGGAATTCAATGCCTTGTCATGAAGGCAATAATGCAAGGAGACAAGTAAAGCAGTACTAACTCTTGAATTTCTAAGTATAAAAAAAGAGTGATGGAAACTTACATGAAATTCATACAAGGGCTCTGCCACCACTTGTGTCTTCACACCAGAAGGGTACATATCAGGAGCGTGTCATGTTGAATATTTTCCGGTTTCTATGACAGAGATTACAGTTTCAATTCTAAGCTCAGGAAAAAAAAAATTCCCTTCTGTTCCATGAATAAAAATACATGGCTAGCATGATCTTTGAATTATTCTTACAGATATAAAAAAAAAATTAAAGAAAATTGTATCTGCATCTGAGGGATGGGGAACATGCAATTGGCTGGCACTTCATGTTATTTCACAGTTGAGATCATCAAAAGGATTTTGAGTCAGGTAGCAACATCAGCATTATCCATGCATACATACACAACATCTGGTTTCTTTTAACTAGGGCTATATATAAGTCTGTCTGGAGGCTGACGCTGCCAAAGCTCCAAGGATTTGGTTTTCTTGTACTGTGATTTTTTTAATAAAAATTCACTTCATTTTAATAATAATTCATTGCAGTAAAATGACAGTCATTTTTTACCCTGTATTATCTGTTATGTGTGAAGATGTCCAGCATGCCAGTATTTACAGCTCTGCCACTGTATAATTAATCTTTTGGAAACTTACAAAGCAAGTTTCTCAAGTAGACAAATGTTCTCAAATATAAACATCAAGACTGATATATTATGCATTAATACATAAACTTTAAGATTTAATATGGTATCAGATCAGAAAAGAACATGCAAAAAATTTGATACTCCCATGTTCTCATTCCGCCCTTCCCTGGCTGGAATTATCCTTATTTTTTGTGTTCACTAAGTCAGCATGTTATCCACCTGGCACACACATCCGAGTCCTGTTAGAGCTACCTCCACTGAAATAAGAATATGTGTAAATTGTTAGCTTTAATGGAAGATTTTGCTAGTTACACACTGATGTTCTCAACTACTCAGTGAGTAAGGAACACAACCATTTTTCTATGCTGTAAGGATACACCTTGTACAGAGTGGACTTTGGAGCTTAAGCAACGTTTTGTGGGGGTTTTTTCCCCTCCCAAGAGTGAAGTTTCTTAGCAAATAGAATCCAAATTCCACACCTAGTTATATGTTTGCACTTCCACACATCTGTTTTTAAGTCCACAGAAAAACACAGCTGTCGTTCCTGCCTTGAGGAATGTGAATGTGGCAAGTTTCACTCAAAGAACCTGGGTGGAATCACATAACAAAATGCAAGCATGTTTTCAGATAGTATTTGCAATTTTTAAAACTCTGTGAGAGCAGATTAAGTAACTAGGAACTGTCTCCATTGTCCTCCATCCAAACAACTCATTGCATGTGAGAACCAGCTGAAAAACTTTGAAGGAACTGCTGATGCTCAGGCGGGGTTGGAAAGCCCCATTACAACAGGCAACGACCTGCTTAGAAAGTAGTGGAAATGTCAGAATGACTTCTAAGTGACTTCAGAAAGAAGAGTCACACTGTAACAACCAGATAATACAGAAATGCTGAAAATAATGTTTCGCCGTTGTTTCTGCACGTCAAAACTTCCTAGCAAAAATTCTTTGTCAGCTTTCCAGTCTGTGCGTACATCCAGGGTTGCCTCACTCCAGGTGCAGAATCCAGCACTTGCCCTTGTTGAACTTCATATGGCTGGTGATTGCCCATCCCTCTTAATTTGTCAAGGTCTCTCTGCAGGGCCTCCCTGCCTTCAAGGGAGGCAAGAGTTCCTCCCAGTTTGGTATCCGCACACTTGCTTAGTATCCCTTCCAGTCCTGAGTGCAAGTCATTTATGAAGATGCTGAAGAACACAGGGCCCAAGATGGAGCCTTGCTGAACCTCACGTGTAGCAGTATTACAGGAAAAATATTTGCTACATATTTGTTAAAGTTACCTGCACCGTGGAGGTGTTCTTGATACATAATTCTGAAGAATGAAAGTGAGAAGGTCACTGAAATATTTGGCAGTAGAGCTAAGGAGACAAATATGCACTCTGTTAACATGGAACTGTTCATATTTTTCTATTCATATATTTGTTTAAAATATTTAGCTAGTGACATACCTCTTAAAGGTATGACAATAAGTATAGGTGAAGTACGACTTTTGTTGAGTTCTGACCAATTCTATAGTCACCACCTTCCTAGAAAAGAAGTCTTCTAAAAAAACAAGTGGGAAGGAGAAAGGGTAAGAAACTGCAAACGTTTTATGAGGGTCTTAGAAAATCCCATGGTGGAAAATAGCTAGCAGTGACTGTTGTGGTTAGCAGTGAGGACAATCCCTGGAGGTAGGTGAGAACGAGGGGCCACGGTTACATATACTTACCCATATTTGAGTTTTGCACACACAGGCACCCCATGCACCCAATGGTGAGCCACACAGAGATGAGTTGGGGAGACCAAACAGGATCTATGAAATGAGAAGATTGTGTTCAGGACTTTTTTCATGCATCAGTATTTAACTTTACAAGTTACTTGCAGGTGGCATTTTCCAGCCGGAGCAGGGGAACTCGTGTGTCTTCAATGGCACCAGCCCCTGTGACACGAGCTCCTGTGTCAATGGTAAAGGCACAGTTGCACAATCTTCCTTGTCTAAACACGAACTATGAACATTCTTAACTAGCAAGGCATTTTATTACATTTTGTGAAACAGGCTAAATGCTGTCTTCTGAAAAGAATAACTATCAGGAGTCAAAGTCAAGCTTCTTGGGAGTAATGTTACTGAAAAGGAAAACCATAACTACATGAGTAAGCCTAATCTTCCACTTTCACAGGCTAAGCAGATGATGACCTGATTAGTTCTCAGTCTCAGGAGGGCTGCTTAACTCTCTATGCCTTCAGCTCCTATTGTCAGCATCTTATTCTCTGTGATTTTAGCTGACACATTTTTTAGTCTTCTCTTTTGAAACGTTACTTCAAGATTAAAAGCTGTATTTATCTAATATAAAAAAGCAACTTGCACACTTAAACCCGCTGATTTTAAGTGGAAATGAAAATATTCTGATTCATTCTTTCACATTAATAATCAGCATGAAAATATGCTCCCACTCGTGAATGTTCGATTCTCTATAGCCTAAAAAAGGGGAAGACTTAGGACAATGTACTAGGGAGATGGGCAGACCTTGACCAGCTATGTATAGGCACTTCATGCTATTAGATATGCTCTGGGGCATTTGGCTGGCTGCCACTCCACTGGCAGTGTTCATGCAGGACCCGAGTAGTGTCTGCCATCCTAGAGATATATTTCTCAGGTACTTTAGGACATCCCCAGTGTCATTAGGCTTGCTAATAATCATAATTCTTTGAGAACAGCCTTGCAGAGAAGGACTTGGAGGTTTTCTGTTGGATGAAAAGCTGGACATGAGCCAACAGTGTACACTTGCAACTGCATCATTACACAGTGGCAGCTGCATCAAAAGCAGCATGGCCAGCAGGTCGAGGGACATGATTCTCCCCCTCTACTCTGCCCTCTTGAGACCCCCACCCCATCTGGGGTCCTCATGACAACAAAGACGTGGACCTCTTAGAATGAATCCAGAGGAGGGCCACCAAGCTGATCAGAGGGATGGAGCACCTCTCCTGCAAAGACAGGCAGAGAAAGTTTGGGCTGTTCAGCCTGGAGAAGAGAAGGCTCTGGGGAAACCTTGTATCAGCCTTCCAGTACTTAAAGGGGACCTATTAGAAAGATGGGGGACAAACTTTTTAGCAGGGCCTGTTGCAATAGTGCACAAGAGATAGTGGTTTTAAACTTAAAAAGTGTAGGTTTAAACTAGATATATGAACAATTTTTTTTGCGATGAAACACTGGCAGAGGTTGCCCAGAGAAGTGGTTGATGCCCCATCCCTGGACATATTTAAGGTCAGCTTGGACAGGGCACTGAACAAACTGATCTAGTTGATCCTGCTCATTGCAGAGCGCTTGGATTAGATGGCTTCCGAAGGTCTCTTCCAGCCCAAACTATTCTATGATTCTATGATCTTTAAGGACCCTTCCAACCCAAACCCTTTTATGATTCTACAATCAAGTCTTGATATGTGTGTCAAGCTGTCAAAGATATAGATGCTGCTGTTAGACATCTCCACAAAGTTGTTTTCCCCTTATTCAATCCTTAGTAAGAAAAAACCTGAATCAGAATAAGCAAGATTTTCTTTTTTTTTTAGGTCGGTGACTGGATTAGATCTTGCAAGTGTACATGTATATACGTATAGCTACATACGTGCACATGTACACACACAAAGTGCACATACCATTTCTGTAGTTAGGTGGTCAGGATTTGAGACTACCTAATATTCTATGACATGGGATATGGCATATCTAGAATATAGCTAACAAAGGAAGCGAACTTTAATCCTATTTCTGACACTATTATTGGAGAGTTATCTTTAACTTACTGTGGCAACAAATAGCTGTTAACGCAACCAAGAAGTAACATTGCTAGAAATGTTGTATAACAGTACAGACCTTAGAAAAATGCACACCTTTTTTTTTTTTTTTCAAAAGGCTGATGAGATGCTGCAAAATCTATAAAAAAAGGAAAAGACGGGGTGGATACTCGTTCTTGATCTAAGAGGGAAATAGTAGCTCTGGATACCCCTTTGGGCATGAGTGGCTTCCCCAGTGCTTTCTTTCATGGCTAGGAGAAACGGAAATTTTCTGCTATTTATCTCCTCTGGGACTGAAGGAGGCATGGAGATGGTCTGCATAATTCATTGGTCCCACTGTTTCACGCACATGGTTTTAACTTGACAGGAAGTGGCTATTTTAGAGCACAGCCTTATTTCAGTGCACTGTTCTGATGGTGTCTGTGGTTATAAAATGATGCTGCCTTTGTTGACTATATTCTGTTTGACATTCCGAAGAGCAACTGTAGAAATACATAATCCCTTCAATTGTGCTTTGTAACGTTGTGGAACGCATAGACAGCATGTATTGTAGTGATATTTCAGAGCAGTTATATTTCTAGAAACACAGTCTGCATACCTCTTTCGTGGAGAAATCTGCTACCTCCATCTCACCAAGCTTTCTACTCTTCGGCCCGAAGTGTCATGTTTATGAGCAGCAGTTTCTTTCAATGCTTTTTGAAGTTTATTTGTAAAACCACTGCAAATCCAGAGATTGCAATGTTTTATGTCAATTATATGTCTTCAAATACTTCAGCAAAATTCACTCATGTACCTCTATGATGTGACAGCTTTCAACCATGGACCAGTCTGCCCTGATTCCTGTGCAGACATTGGAATACTCACCCCTGCACCATTTGTTACAGTGCTGGTTCCTATAATGGTTTCAACAGGTGAAGGGAAGTGAGAGACTGCAGAGGACTTGTTCTACAAGCTGATGATGCGCGAACCAGAATCTTCTGATCTTTGGGCTTTTGGTCCTTGACTTGGAGTCTTCTCTCTTGACATGAGGGTGAAAAGTTACACTGCGGTTATGCAGTCTGCAGTGCCAACATGAGTAGGAGACTGAGCAGAGTCCTTCTCTTCCCCTTGAACACGGCCAGCAGCCAGCATCCATAATCAGCTCTTACAGCTGAACTGTGAGTCTCACAGCCCCAAGTAGGTCTGAAAATGGGTGTTTATTGAGAATGTGATTTGAAACCTAAGCAGCCTGGATTATAACTGTTCCCAGATGTCTTAAAAGGCCAGCTACTTTTATGCACTTCTCCTAAGAATTTCATAGGACCTACTGAAAATCAGAAGTTTATGTATTTATGTTTTTTTATTCAGCCAAGGCTTTTGTCCAAATAACTTCCTACATTATCTATTCATATAAGTTATATGCAGTACAATATTCTCTTCTATAGATTACACATCTGCATCTTTATTCTTGAGGGTTTTTGCAAGGAGGTAGCAGGAGAGAAAGGAAGGATCCCAACTATTTCTGTAATTTAATAATGTCATTTTTTTAACAGTAGGGATAACACAACTGGTTCAGTTGGTTTGGTTGTGTGTGAATTAACTACATTAGAGTAAAAATCACATTTTAAAGTTAAAAAAATCTAGATTTGAATTGGGTGCTTTGTGCTGGATGTTTTGCCTAAACAGCAAACAGAGCTCTCAGGTAGTGTTTCCATTTCAAAATATATAATTTGCATTTGGTTTAATCATCAATGTAAACTGATGCTTTGAAAGTAATTAAAAACAAACAGTTGCTAATTGGGTGAAAAAATACCCTTTTGAGGATAGACTTTGGCCAGAACAGATGATTACAAAAACTTTTTTCTACTGTACAAAAAGAAAATCCATGAAGGAAACGTTATTTAATGAATCTTAAAACCGCTCACAGCACAGTAAGAGGAGATTTGGATGAAAAGAAGGGCAGAATCCAGACCTGGAAATGTTTATTTACTACTGCAGTTTTATTGACCTCAGTGATCATACCCATAAATAGATATTAATAGGCAAGTCTTCATATCAAATTAAACAAACTGATTCTATTGCATTTCCCTATTTAAAACCTTCTGTGAAGGACAGAGAGGAGATTAACTGGGTAGTGGATCTTTCTTCAAAGAATTACATAAATGAAATTTTGTATATAATTAGGAGGAAACTACAGAGTTGTGTATTGCTTATATTCAGAAACTGGAATATAAGCTAGGCAGCATGAAGATGGTGATACTACAAAACAGAAATAATTTTAATAACACAGGTGTAAAAATTCCCTTTGTCCTGAATTTTGAAACTAAAAGATAACATCTTCATTCAGCAAGAATGGATTATCCCTAACCCTATTTTATGGGATTAGGGATAAGATCACTTGATTGACCATATCACAGATGCATGCCATTTAGAAGTATGCCAAGTAATAGCAAGGCATTTATTTTTTTTTCCCACCAATTCTTACCCACTGAATATGTGATTTATGTTTTTCCAGATCAGGAAGTTAGAAAGTTTAGTACTAAAAAAATGCTTTGCTGGTTTTCTTGTGATACTCCATCAGTTGTTAGTTTCTGTGTGGGAAGTTTCATGTAAGTGCTGATGTAGCTTCGATATCTCCAGGAAAAAGGCTGCAAACATTTTGGTTCCCTTAATATAGCTGTGTCTGTGAAGAAGGAAAAAAAAGACAATGAAGTCCTGTCAGGCTGTTCTGCTCTTAGAATTAGCAACATAATCTAGTGAAGTTTTCAGAGTCTTCAGAGGAATTTGCAAGATTGGTAACCCCAAAAAAGGACCCAGTGCACAGAAATGCTGGACATCCTTCAATTTGGTACTCCTCTGAAGGAGTCACTTCTGAAAATTTTTCCAGTGTTACATCCCCAAATTGCTATTTTCTGTAGCCATAAGTGTTGAGGCTGTAATGAGGAGAAACAGAAAGCAATTTGAGAATTACTGTAGTATTCTCCAATTTCTGCAGTTCAGCATGAGCAGACTTGGAAGCTGCACAAGTGTTCAGGCAACATGTTGAATAGTGTCTTGCCATGGTGCCTCGAAGAATGAGCAGTGGCTATTTGTGCCACTAGTTTTGGTCCCTGAAATATAGATACATCCTTATAGCCATTTATACAGAAAATCATCAAAATTTTTACATAGCCATGAGCCTGCATATCTACAACTCACATGCTTCAAAATGGATGCTGTGACAGAAGAGTGCCCATCCACATCACCATCTTTCAGACTAGAGGCAAGTTTCATTACCAGTGAAATGAAAATTGCCGGTGTGATGTATTTGAAGACTGTGTAGACAGTCAATGAAAAGCATATAGCAGTATACAACAGATTGGGAATTTTGCTTTCTACTTAACATAGCAAAAAGTTTGCTGGAGACAGGAGTTTTGGACTGTCAAATGCACAGCAAAGCTTCCCATCCAGCCATGGTCATTCATGGGTACCAAGGGACTTCAGTTCTTCTCCGTTCTCTAACAACACAAACAGACAAATAAAAGACACTTGCTTATTTTCTCATTCTGAGAGTGCTCCCCATCTTCAGCTGCTCCAATTGGAAGCATCATCACACTTTTCTGCCTAATGGTCTGGAACATTCTGGCCACAGGAATTGTTGAACCATCACGAATAAAGTCTGGGTCTTCTCCAAAAACTGAAATACGTGGGAAGAAAGAATTAATGATTAAATGAAATCAAAGTGCTTTTTTTTCTGTTACCATATATTTAAGCAGATAGCTGATACTAAGAGCTTCTAAGTAGAAATGGTTTTGAGTGTATAGCAAACTGGTTTCACAAATCGGCTGTACTCTACAAACCTCTGGTTTTCTATCAGCACAAAAATAAGTAAATGAGGTCTTTTGGCTACTCCTATTAAACATGCCCCAGTTTAGGAAGGTGTGAAAGATGTTGCCGACTTGTTCTATCAAAATCAATGAGATTATAGGGGTAAGTGGCTGTAGCACTGAATTGGGAAACCTCTTTTTCTCTTGATGAGGAAATTCCCCTGCACACCTCCAGACACATTAGGAAGTGAAAAAAAAAAAGAAGGAACACACCTGTTTTTATTGCCCTTCTTGCTGCTTTATATGATAGGTCATTAACATCAGCAAGCCAGGGCTTTGAACCCAAAGGCATAGATACTTTCAGTTTGTTTGGACTGTTCCTCTTGGAAAAGACAGCCTTCAAGTGTTCCACTACCTGCAGAGAAAACACTTTACAGTCAAAAGCTTTCATCTTCCTGAAACTCAAGCTTATACCCACATTCCCACTTCTCTTGGAAACAAATCAGTGCTAGAAACATTCAGTTTACTGCAAGTCAAAATTTGTGAGGTGCTAAGAGGGATTTAGTTTACACAAGAGAGGCCAAAGAAAAGGTTTGTCTCTCACCTGTTGTTTCACAACCAAAAGGTCCATGTGGGGGACCTGACGAATTGAGAATTTGCCAATTACTTTTGCTGGAATGACCGTTTTAATTCCTGGTTCATGAAAAGCTCCTTCAATCCCATGAATAGAGAGAGAAGGGTAACGCCACAGGTGTAGAAGTATTTCTTCCTTCAAAAAAAATTTTTTTTGAAAATATAAGGGATAACACTGAGCCATTCACAATTTATATAAACTAATGTGAAGAAACAGGCTTTTACCATCCTAAAATTTGTATTTGGAGACCTCTGTATTTTAAAGATGTTTGATTTTTAATTTAAACCCATGCACATGTATTTTCATTAAAAAAAATACTACTACTTTAAGTCATAGAAAGATTTGGATGATAACAATTTTTCATGCCAAATTAGAGAAATGGAGCATTATCTTAAAGTATCTTGATAGTAAATTTTTCTAGTGCAAAGTAGAATCAGAACACGTTCTGATCTGACTGTTTGTTTATCCCAGAACTAATCATGGGAAAAACCGTTCAGCCAGACCTCTCCTAGATGATATCAGTGAAGAAATTCTACTAATGAACATTAAATAATACAATAGGTAAGATGATAATTTTCAGTAACCAAGTTTTTTCTGGATAAGATGAAGAGGGGAAAGAAAATTATTATTCTAAGGAAGATAGGAGAAATATATGAATTATTAACTGGTCTTCATGCAGAACCTCAAGGTGCTGCTGCTTTCCTTCTACTCCTGTTTTGAGATTAGATCTTTATCTACACATAAAATTTGCACCACTTCATCCTCATATAGGTAAAGTATCAAAACTCAGATGGTGTAGTTACATTATACTTTTGTATTACTGATTATTACAGTCTAGCTTTAGCTAGCATGGAAGATTTTCATGGAAATAAAAGCATCCACGTTAGTACATCTTATACCAGTATAATTATATCAGTGATTAAAAAATGTATCACTCCTTTCCCCCAGCTCCCACTCTTGTGCAGAGAGATGTTTTGAAGCCAGACTTTACCTGCTGGTTTTTATTTAGAATATAATTTTTAATTTGCTGGTAAGGAGAGGCTTATAGCTTTGGGTGCTTTTTTTGGCAGACATAAAAATCTGTGTTAAACAAATAAAACCCACGCAAAACATATCTGCCTAAAGCTGCCTCCTGTTTTTCAGAGCTGAATACAACTTCTTTCCTACTATGTAACCTAAATACAGACATTTTATGCTTATTTTGTTTGGCTGGTTAGGCTTGACGGGAGAGAAGGGGTAGGCAATGAAGGGAGAGCAATACTGTTAGTTTTGCATTATTCCTTTTCATTGATTATTCATCTTTCATGTCACTTTCCCCAGATGCAGTGCCTTATATCTTCAGCAGACTAATTTTATTTACCTTTTACTTCTCAGTGCTACTTTATTTTATTCTGAGTTTACCATTGACTGAAAATATCTTTCGGTTTGGCTTTATACATAAATGCTACAAATGAGCGATTTAAATTCTTTCGGCAGAGTATTTATACAGATATTTTGTTACCTTGGTGCCAAAGATGAATTTTTTCACACCACTATTATTTTTATGCTCATCTAGATCAAATTCAATCGATTTGTATAATTTCCTCTCCTCCTCTCTCAGGGCAGCAATGCTGTCATAGATTCCAGGGATCTGAATATGACCTGTGGGATCCACAAGGCTGTCTACAAAATGAGATAGAGATATCAGTACAAATGGAACCTATTTCTTCCACTTGGCAACAGTAACACCTTTTTGCTTCTACCTAGCTCTTTACCAGATTAGTAAACCCAACAACTAACAACCGTTTGCATCCATCAAACTTGATGTATTTTCGTATTTATTAAGAAAACTACTGAGCTACTGTTTGTGTGTAGTGTGTGGTATGTCAGCCCAGCTTCTAACATGAAAACATCATCCCGAGACACTAATCATCATTAAAAAGCCAGGTTTTGTTATATGTGTATGTATTAAACTTGCCAGCAATCCTTAAATGTTCTTAATTGACACATGACTGACATCAGCTTAACATGTTTGAAGTCCTGGCCTTACTGAGGATGTTCCCTTCCTCAGCTGCTGTCACCATAGGTATGTTGAGGTTTGGAAATCTTCCTTCAATTAGACTTGCCTTATTCAGATAAATTAAACATGGTACTGATCTTTGTTAGGCTGATCCCTAGCCACTGCTTCCCAGTTACTCCCGAGCAGTGGTGTGTGTTATTACCCAGCAGAGCTATCAGATCCATCAAGGGTTCATGAATGATGCCTCCAAAAGTTCCAGAGTGAAGGTCCTTGCTGCCACATTCAACCTGTACCAAAACCACCGGTTACACATAAACACTCATCACCTTATTCTTCTGTGTTTGTTGTCCGCAGAGGCTGGTGGTTTCAGTTTTTTAAATGAGACCACAAATGAATAGAAATGATTATTTGTTTCTATTTATAAAATGGAAAACATGGAAAACATCATGTCAGGAACAATACACTTCGGTAAAGGGAAATGGGGCTCTGTTGTCAGCCACTAGAGAGAGAAATTCAGCTGTCTGTAGCACTTACATATTTCACAGAATGATAGATTATGCTGAGTTGGAAGGACCCACAAGGATCATCAAGTCCAACCCTTAGCCCTGCCCAGGACCATCCCCAAGAGTGACACCATGGGCCTGAGAGTATCATCCAAATGCTTCTTGAACTCTGTCAGTCTTGATGCTGTTACCACTTCTCTGGGGAGCCTGTTCCAGTGCACAACCATAAGGATTCCCCTCTATTCCCTCTTTTGCTTCAGTAAGATTAAATACATCATAAGTGAAACAGTTGAGTATTACTGTTTCTAACATTGGAGAATAAATTCTTTAAGGTATCTATCTTTTTTATTTAATGCAAAATCTTCATAACAAAAGCAAGAATGTATCTTAATTGTTTTATATTAAGAATATATGTCCAACCTTAATTCCAAATTGCAACAAATAAAAATTTATAGGTCTCTTGAATCATATGGTTTTAAAATAGAGGCATTTGGGTTATTAAATGAGTTTTTTCCAGACACATTTTCATACTTCAGTTTATCATAAAATATTTTCTTGCAACGAACTTGGTTATTTTTCTCAAAACCTCATTACAGCCAACTGTCTAGTAGCAGGCAGAGATAATTTTTGATGTTCTAATAGCATCATTTTTCTTAACCAAGATTTAGAAGAATGGAATGAAGGCTGTCAAGGCTCTTTTGGTTAAAAAAAAAAATTCATTATTTTTCAGGCATAAAGGTTAATGCAGACTTTCCTTTAGTTCTCGAGTTCTGTAATCTTCTCTCTGAATTCCTTTTATGCTTCATCAGGAAGCATTTCCAGATGAGAAATTTCTGCTCCTCATTTTGCAGTAGCTCACGTTGGCTGCTAAATATAGCACGTTGGCTACAGTGCACTTTTATTCACTCCTGTCAATGCTTACAAAAATCTTGTGTGGCTTTTAAACCCAAACATCCAAATAAACTGAGTTCCTTTAGGCAGATTCATTGCACTAAGCAGTATCTGCTGCAAAAGGGCAGAGCAGCAGAAGAAATGGTTTTGGAGAGAGTTGGAGGGGGGGTGTGTAGGGATGATGCTGCAAGAGAACAGAGTTGGTGTGCAGAGAGGAGGATGAGAAGAGAGTGGAAGAGTGGCAGGAGAGTAATGGAATAGGAAAGGGATCAAGGGGAGATAGGTAAGTGGAGAGATGATGATTGAAGAGAAGTTAATGGAAGTAAATAGGGCTAATTGAACTGAAATGAGGGGGGAAATCTGTAGAAGCCAAAAGGGATGCAGAAGAAAGCTCTGTAATTGTAAATATTAAGCTTTCCCTCAGTCATTCTCTGCACGTAGATGTAATTACGGCTACATCACTGCTACCTGTCAGAGGTTCAGTTCAAATGAACCTGTGTCCTTTACCTCCACAAAGAAGCAGGCATTTCCCCGACTCCCATATGTAAGGGCAGGCTTCTTGTTGCTGAGCCAGAGGTTGTCCGAAATTACAAAGTAATCAACATCAGAGAAAAAGCACTGATTTTCTTTTTCAAGTAAGTTTTCTAGCCCCAAGGACCCTGCTTCTTCCATGCCTTCTATTATGAACCTGAAGTTCACTGGCATAGCCTAAATTAATATTAGAAAATCTGGGTGAGAAAAAAGCGTTTTCAAAAATCAAAAAAATAAACTTTAAAATAGGAGCAGACTGGCTTGATGTAACATTGTGTTAAGAAAAGAAGGATGTAGGATATATATCTTGCTTCAGTAGAACATGCAGTGATAGACACATATAGGTTCCCAGAAAAACTTATTCTTTTCCTCATGTTTTTATCTACTTTTTGGTTTTGAAGGAGAGTGATATCTTTTGTGTGTGTTTTTTTCAGAAAATTTTCTGGAATGTTTCATTGGGCTTTCTCTCAGGGCTATTCAATACTCTAATGGCTTTGGAAGTTCTAACTGTGTAATAACAGTTGCATTTTCACAGAATACTTCCTGCCTCTTGTATTTCCACTCTTACTGCCCATGCAGGAACCACTGGCTGTGGTTTTCCCAGCTGTCAGAGACTGAAACGGTTCATGATTTATGCATTCTAGGATTGCCAAGGGACTTTTGCAGGCTTCTGCAGGACTTTTGCATTATACCTCTGATGTCCCATCAAAGCCCATCCCCCCCTCTGCCAATCTTAAAAGGTGGGAAAAACCCTTTTAAAAGGCCCCACACAGGAACTCTTCGCAGGCCCAGGAGATGTTGGAGGTTCGTGACATGGCCTGTGACACTAACCATGGATATAATAACTCATAACTTCTTTGAGTGTGGGGGCTTCCCTCCTTCACCCCCAATGAATTAAGGCCACCACTTCAACTGACAGACATGGAAGCTGCAACTACCGAGTTTCATCTCTGGACCCCGTGGGCGGTGACTATAGATACCTTTCCACTCTTATCTTTTCTTTCCCTTACTCTCCCTTACCCTTATCTTGTCTTTCCTTTCTCTCCCTTATGCATTTTCCCCCCCAGAAGTTATCCCTATGCCATATTGTTATAGATGATATAGAGGATGACACCCAATATGCTAACATACCTGTTCAAACAAAATTGTTAAAATGAATCTATATATGTTTAAAATAAACCCTACCTATATATGTTTTCAAACACTGATTATTCAGTGTCGTTTCACTCTAATCCACCCCAAGGGAATTATTGATAAGAACCTGGGTTACCCCCTCCCCCCTTTTTCTGGGGCGGGTCGTAACACCAGCATGTTGTCTATCACCAGATTTACATGGTGATAAAAGTGTTGCCACTGATTCTACTATAACTGTCCTTTTAGCACTCATGAATTTGCATGCCTGCTGGTTGATAAGGATGCATTTCCAAGAGTAGTTAGGAGAACCTTTATTATGGAATAGTGGGAGTTGGAAACGCTGACACATCTGTAGGAGATATGAATTTCAACTTAGTTTCCTGTTACAATTCACTTTCTCATTACAGGTTTTAAGATGTTTTGTCTTTAGATTCAATGTTCAGATTAAAGGCAAGAATAAATGTGTAAAATTAAATGAACTTGTGTCACTGATGGTTCATTGACCAGCCACAAAAATTTTAGAAAAAAATTGTCCATGAATATTGTTTGATGGCCTGTGGTGTTTTCTAGAAAGGCTTCAAAAGACAAAGATTTCTTTTTGCTTGCTTGTTAAAATGTCAAAATAGCTACACAGTGATTTAAAAAACTGGAAAGATGCATAAAGTCAGACCCACAACCATATCTACTTACAACAACTACTCTTTAGGCAAATAACATGTGTGTTTGCTAGCACTTAAGAGACACCGAGGTCTAGTCAGTACTATAGATGCAAGAAAAATGTGCTTTCCAGAACCTTGAAAGAGGACTTTAAAAAAAACCAAGACTTAATGCTCAATTTGTGCCGCAAAGTCGTAAAAATGGCACAAAACTGTTCCTCGACACAAAACTGTTCCTCAGCACTCTAAAAGAACATGTAGTGCAAATTCACCTTAAAGGACGCTATTCAGAGAAACTAAGATTTTTTTCCCCAGCTGTTTAGATTCTGCAAGGACTTTATGAAGCTCTTCTAACATTTTATTGTCAAAAATGCCCTTCTTACTAAATTCTTAATTCCCAGCACTGGAGAAGACAGAGATGAACGCATGCTATAGAGTCTGTTGTGACACTGAAATAGTCAAAAGCCATACAAATTAATTTGGGGTTTGATTTCAGCACAGACAGAGAGCAGGACGCCTATAGCCTCAAATATAGAAACAAAATGAAGTGTTGCTGGCAGGAAGCAGCAGCAGCTATGTCAGACTGATTTGAAAACAGGTTAAGGCTCTAAACTAATCCTGTAATGTACCTCTGTGCAGAACAGAGTTCCTTATGGCCCAATTACTTTCTTTGAAACTATCAAACTACATAACCTGAAATATTAAAGTGTTGCTGTACTATAAGGTCCTTGAGCTAAGACTCTCAGAATCCTCCCCAGAAGCCTCAGAAAAAGGAAAAGGGAATCACTATTATTGAACTTTTGAATTCCTGTTAGAGTAGAAATGTCTGCCCAGGGCAGAAAAGAGCCCCCAGCTACAGTAAGGTAAGTAAATTAAAGACAAAGATTTCTCAGAGATTAATTTTTGCTTTCCAACAATCATTAAGAAAATAGCTTGCATCATTTGCCAGAAGCTCCCAAAACCAAAGATGATACTTTAGATAGATAATCCTTTCTGTCTGACAATATTTTCCTTGCAAAAGCTGCCTCTCTCATATGGAGACTTCAGTGATGAATGATGCATTAATGCCCATGCTTCACTACTGAGAAAAATGTGAAAACAAGCTCTGGTAAAAAACTCAGTCCTTTTACTTTTGCAAACTGCTTCCCTCCAGTTAAAAGTATCAAACTCCCTGCTGCAGAGAACATCTATTTGCATTTGGATTGTCTGTGTGGTTCCCAAGTATGTTCTCAGACAGTCTGGGGAGGGACTGATTTCAGCAGATATTGTGTAGGTACAGGACTATCGATAAATTGATAGCTAGCTACCAAAAATGTCATAATGCCATAACATACATATACACAGCACTGAATGCAATAGGTGGACCACATGCAAATATGATGATTTAAACCCAAGAATCAGACAAGCACCTGATGTGACCCCAGGTTTACTAAATTGACAGTGGCTCCCAGTGCTGCAAGTCTGTCTGCTGCCAATGCCATCATTCGTACTACTTCTTTCCTCAGATCTGGTTGAACAGAATCGCTTTCCACAGCCACCCATTCCTTAAGATTCTGCACAGAAAGAAAAATGCAGTTAGATGACCCAGAATGTTATAGTGTCTTGCCCTTGACATCTGAAATCTCTCACTGGAAGACGGTTTCCTTTCTGTATCATCACAGCAATGTTGTAGATGCTCTAAGGTTTCAGAATAAAGATGAATTGCTTATATGTTTCCCCAGGGTTGGGATTCCTGATTTTCTAAACGGGGAGGATGCTCACACTTAGGCATTCACATCATCAACCATGGATTTAAAATCCAGTGGAAAAGGAGGTAGATGCTGACTAGTTTATATTGTAGGAATTGCGTTGTATACGAGCTACCTTAGTGGCACTCGCTCGTAAGGATTCAGAAGTGCTCGTAGTTTTAAAGCATAACTGATACTGACTGGACTAATTATGTTTCTGCCTTTTCACAGTGGGCTGACAAAAATGAAAGCACAAACCAGCATGGGACCAAGATTTCTCTCCTCGTCAAGAGCAAACCTACAACAATCAGTTCTGATGTAAAACAAGAGAGCAAGCATCCTATCTGGCTTGCATCTACCATGCCGGTGCGTTTTGGCTTAGTGGAGCCTCTCTCTGCACCCACTCAAAGGATGCCCACCATCATCTCTTTTGTGGAAGTCCATGCAAATCCCTCTTTCACCACTAGGGTCCCCAGCACAGTCCATTCCCTTGCAGCCTTGCTTTGTGAAGTGCATGTTGCACTCTTGATGCCAGACTTGGAATACTGCTCACTACCTTAGTGACAAACACTTCTCCAGAACATAGAGCACAGGCCTCTGGGGTACCAGCTCTGTACTCACCATTTCATGGCAATATAGTTCCTACCTCAATGAAATCACTTTGATGTGCATCAATGTACTGGAAGATCTCTATCTCCAGAGCTGAAGTGGATGAGGAGGACATTACTGCCTTAGTGAGCAACGGAGGGGTGAGCTGAATGCTATCTGAAAGTTTAGGATAAAATTCAATATGTTACAGACATCATGCACTTCTTTTCAGTGCTAGAAAGCATAGACAATTACAAAGTGCTGATCCTATTTAAGTCTCATTTAATCTCTTCAATCCAGGAGAAAGGCTACCTGCAATATTTTTTCACATAAAACCTTCAATTGACTCATAGTCAAGTTACTGAAACGAAAAATTGAAAAAACGACCAAAGACTGAGCAGCTTTACAGTTTCTACATTATAAGTAAATTAGGGGAAATATTTTCTAAAGAAACATTTGTTGCATCAGTTTTCAATGCACAAATGTCAAGTTGAATGTTCTGGGAAGACTTGCACCCAACACCAACAGCCCAGGGGACTCATCTCTCTTTCTTCATTTCCAGAATCATAGAACATGCTGAGTTGGAAGGGACCCACAAGGATCATGGAGTTCAATTCCTGGCCCTGCACAGGATAACTCCAAGAATCACACCATGTACCTGAGAGCATTGTCCAGACGGTTCCTGAACTCAGACAGGCTTGGTGCTGTGACCACTTCCCTGGGGAGCCTGTTCCAGTGCCCAACCACTCTCTGGGTGAAAAACCTTTTCCTGATATTCAGTCTAAACCTCCCTTGACACAACTTCAGGCCATTCCCTTGAGTCACTGATCACCAGAGAGAAGAGATCAGTGCCTGCCCTTCCATTTTCCCTCACAAGGAGGTTGTAGACTGCAGTGAGGTCTCCCCTCACTCTCCTCTTCTCCAGGCTCAACAGACCAAGTAACCTCAGCTGTTCCTCCTGTGGCTTCCCCTCGAGGCCCTTCACCATCCTTGCTACCCTCCTTTGGACACTCTCTAAGAGCTTAATATCTTTCTTACATTGTGGTGCCCAAAATTGCATACTATAATCAAGGTGAGGCTGCACCAGTGCAGGTAGAGCAGGACAATCCCCTCTCTTGATCAGCTGGTGATGTTTTGTCTGATGCACCCCAGGACATGATTGGCCCTCCTGGCTGCCAGAGGGAGGGAGAAAAATTAATTAACTAACACACATTGCATATTTTACATGAATAAGGGAGAACAAGCCTGATACTGAAAAAAATAGCTTTTGTGTTTGAATAAGAACAGTGTCAATACTGAAACACTTGATAAGTGCAGAAGGCATTTAGTACTTGCAAAGCTCTCTGCCATCTTGTTTTTGACAAGGTAAGTAAAGATTTAAAAAACATAAGATTTTAAAGTGTGTTTTTCTTCATTCCTGCAATTTCCCCTCCATGTTTCCTTGAAGTTGTTGCTGTAGTGTCTTAAATTGGTAGAGTAATACTTGAATGTTAGATACTTGGTTGGGCTAAATTCAGAATAGCTGCTGTATTGGGCTGTGATAGGATGGACTCCAAGGTCAAAACCTAATACTTTTATTCTAAAAATATTCTATCCTGGTAACAAAATGTGTAGTTCCAAGTCCATCCATAATTCCTTAACTTTGATGCATCACTAAGGTGATAGGCTATGGTAATATTAATAATTTCAATTATGTTTCTCTGACAGAGAAGAAAGATTGAAGACCCAAGCATGATGAACAAGATGAGGGAAACATTGTTCATTTTGGCTGGAGATCCTGGCTGTATGAAGGATGGGCCCCATTTTCCAACCTTCCCTTAGAAGCAAGGTTGCAAGGTTTACTTCACTTTATGAAGTAAAGCTTTGAAAAGGCCTGTGAAGTAGATGTTATCCTCAGTGTCCATTTCCTGAAACTGGAAACACTAATATTGAAAGTGATCAAATGCTGATTTTGCAGGAGAGCAAAGCTGCAAAGCACTGCTGTGGAGATGACTTGTTAACTGAGAGAAGAAAATCTAAATTTGGGTGTAATTTTTAGGATGAAGAGATTAAATGTAGGCATATTATTTAAATGTAGAACTATTTTTTAAATACTAATACATACTGAGGAAAAGAAACCCCATCTTAAGTGATGATCAAAGTACCATTTTCTTCTCACATTGTTTTCTCCATAAAAAGGTGAACACTACCTCCAAGAGGTGGATCTAATCAACAATCCCCTTCAGATATTATCATCACCAGTCACAACAGCAGCAATTTGGCCTAAAGCAAAAGGGATTATTACAGGAATTTTTGAGGCAGCATGGAAAAAAAATCAGGACATTTCCAAAGAGACAAAGCAGTTTCTGGGATTTAGCAACAAAGATGTGGTGGAGGATGAGGTTTTTATAGCTTAGATTATAGTAATTTCTGGATTGAACTTCTGTGGGTAAGGCTTAACAACAGTTCTGCAACAAGCACCCCAGACTTAAACACCCCAGTCTGGCTATTTCTTCCAGCCTTGGACTGTGCAAGTGGCTGCAAATATTTGGCAACTGTCCCTTTTACAGAGGACAATAGGAAGTAAGAACAAGATCACAGAAATGGTCAGGAGAACTTCCCAGGCTGCACAGGATTGAGGAGAGAGGACCAGGAGTCCCAGACTGGGATGGTGCTAACTGGTCTCTGATGAACTGAGTTTCCCTGACACAGACAAGATGCTGGCACTTGCTTGGGCAGTGCCCGGGAAGATACCTGAGCCGAAACACTGCAGGTCATGTCTGAAAGGGGCCCAAGGTTCCTTGACCAATATTAAGTAAAAGCTGACTGTTTATTTTTGCTTCTCTTTTTGTTGCTGTGTGCTTTTGGGAGGCCAGGCAATGGCTCTGCTTGTGTGATGTTGCTCAATCTCACTTTAGCCAGCAGTGGGTTCCAAGAGAGCAAAGTTATCTTCACATTGGCCCTTTTGACAGATAGAGTGTATTCCACCTGTGAGCTGCGTCTTGCAGAGGGGAGCTGGTTCCCACACAAGCTGAGGAGAGGATGGGACCCCGACAGATGCATTTGTGAAGGGCTCCAAAAAAGTGCAAGGCATTGCACCTCCAGAAGAGAGTGATAGGAACGGGCATTGTGTAGGAGAACAACAGGATTATGAAAGCTGGAAGGAACAGCTTTAGAAGAAGACTCACCACAGCAGCGGCTTCTTGGAATCGATCAAAGCAGAGAAAAACAACTCCTTGCATTTTTATTGTAACGGTTTCCCCCTGAGTTATGTATCTCCCCTGGTCCACGTGGTTCCCCCCCACTTACAGTGTGGTCACTGATCCAAAAATGGGATGAAACCTAGTTTTGCCATGGGCATTGCAAACAGACAAGTCAAGAGATCCCAGCATGTGAGGGATTTAATCAGATATTTGTCTAGAGAGACTTCAGGGCCATTATCTTCATCTACCACAAAGCCTGCTGGATGCCTCAGTTTCACACATATTTCACTTATCCTTTATACCTTTCCATTTCCAAACTTCAATTTGGAAAACATTTGCAACAGAGGCCACTGAATGCACACTCATTTAACCCTACTGTAGAAAACTAGACAGGCTTCTCCAGATTCAGTTATGTACAAAGTAGACATTTTGGTTATGCCACAATTGAACAAGGAGCATCATAGCACAGGTCAGAACAGATTACTGCTAGAGTAACCAAACTCATGCAATGGGTTTACGTATCAGTATCTCCAGTCAATATGATTTTACCTCTTTCTAATAAAATATTCAATTTTGCTGAATTCTATGCATTTCCACTCTAAAAAGAATGAGTATATATATATATATATATACATGTATATATGTAGTTGTCACCTTATGGTGACTTGAATAAACACGTACCTTTTAATATCAGAATCACAAAATGGCTGCTAATACAGGGGATATATGCAGTGGTGATGGTATCTTTTTCTTTTTATCTTGGTTACATGCAAATCACCTGGAAAGATGCAGACAAGAGACAAATGTCTTCATCATGTTTCATTAGCATCTAACAGTTTAAGAAAATAAAACAAGGAAACTAAAATGCCATAAAGGAAAAAAAAAATAAAGCAAACAAATAAAATATTCTAGGGATATTTTAAATTATTCTATGATATTTTTGAAACAGACAAACGTCAAGAAAAGCTTATAGAATATCACAAAAATAGTCTCTTTCATAAACAAAAGTAAGTATGAACAGTGGCAACGTTTAGAAAATGAATGTGAGGACATACTTACAGATTAACAGAGTGCAGAAATTATTAATAATTCAAACAAGAAATAAGGTAGCAGCTACGTTTTGCTGTACTTGAGGGAGAGAGGGGAGTAGCTGGTGGAACTTCATGGTAATGCACTAGTAATACACAGACAATGGTGCTCAAAAGCATTTGGATCGCAACTGGAAAAGCTTATGTAGAAAAGGGAGTCAGTTTAATAAAGCTGTAGAAAGATTTCAGGCAAGGCTAAAACAGCTCAGTGTTATGAGGAGGGGAAAAATTATTTGAAAGGATAATAAAGCCAGGAGTGCGGGGAACGTCAAACAAAGACTTCAGTGTTCAGTTTCAATTGTATTTTATCTGATGTCATTTTAAGGAGCAGTAGCTGCTTTATAGAAAAATGTAGTATGCCTATTTCTAGAAATAGTGTACGGCAGTCAGCCGTGCATTTTCTCTTCCTTCATTCCTTAGTAGTAAGAACATTTTGTATCTCACTTCCTCTCATCCCGTTAAGCACTGTTAAAAGAAAACTTAGTGTTCTTGGGCGGTCATTTAACAAGAAATCCGAGTTGATTTTTTAACTAGGATGACTGATAAAATATCAACTGAACGTATAAACATGTGAGAAGCAGCTCCTGAATGTGCTTTGATGCCCTCCTTGTCACTCCTGAAGTGTGTGCTTCATGGGCTTTTCTCCCTGGGATGCAGCACTTCAGGTGCGTGCAGGGACAGGGGTGCCAATGAAAACTGAACATTTTGCAACCAACATAGAGGAAAACAAAGTCAGAATTCACCCAGTTTGCAAATAACGTAAAGAACATTTGACATGAAAGGAAATAAGGATGTGTACAGCAGTAGGAATTAATTTACCAAATCAATTACTCCATTGAAAGGAACATTCCCTCTAAGCAATCATGTCAAGGAAGATAACAGAGAATGGGGTTATTTAACTTCCTTTAACAACATTCATTGATAGGTGGCATACCTTTGGTGGAAGCAGGCAATCAAGCCTTAGTCACCTCTCTAGCTGACTAGGTGAGACCCTTGGAGGAGGAGGAGCAGGATGATAACTCTTCATGTGACAGTTCTTGAGTCCAGTCCTGACCACTTGCTGACACTGTTGTTATAATGACCAGGAGCTGCAGAGATCCAAACACCTGCAGGGGAATGAACAGCAGATCACAGTGCTGACTGCATTTGAAGATGATTAAAGAAATAATATCAAATTCAATAAACTGTGTAACAGCAATGAAAATGTTTGGTGGGAAGCATAGGTAAGATCTGGCACTTCCTGGGAGGTGATACTGCAACACCCAGTCCTACTTCCAGCAGTTGGAAGTAAGCTGTTAAACTTAGTAAACAAGTTAAACTGTTGCAATATAAGTCACGTTAAAGGTGTTTTGCAGAATGGTAATGACTAGCCATGCCCTTGTTCAAGCCAACCCTGTTTATTAGTTCTGCTTTGCTGTAATACAGACAATGTGTAACACGGAAGTCCCTATCTCTTTGTGCTCTTGGTTTGGAGCTGCCTTTATTGCTACTGATGAGAGCCTGAACTGTAAAGATCTCCTCTTCCAGCTGCAGAACTGGACTTTTTATCTCAGTTCACTGATAAGTTCTGCAGTTAACGAAGGGATAGTTTTAAGTTAAACATTAATGTTTGGTTTAGATGGTCATTTCTGCTTCTCTATCATATAATAATCCAAGCAGGATGGCCAAATCACTAACACATCAAGCCATGAGAAATTTTCCCTTCTCCTTTTCCTCCTCCTTTTCTCCCTGGAAGTCCAATATCCCAGCAGGAATCCCAGTGCCAGAAAGCACTTCAGCATTGCTGATTAGTGTTGCTGCTTTACAGTAGCATTTTGGAGGACTTAGAGAAAAGAGATGGATTTCGCTTTGACTTGAAAACTGGAAAAGAAAGAATACATTTCTGTTGAGGAGAAGCATTTCTCCCAGGAAGTAGTACTGCTCTTCGTACCCACTGTAGAGGAGTAATTCACTATTTACCAAAGAAAATTTTCTGCACATTTGTTTGCAATCAGATAAACACTGGTATAAAAAGATTCTCCATGGAAAGACAGCTGTGTTGCCTCTTGCTCTTTTCATGGCAAAAAGGTTCTTTGGAAGGAACTGTGGGATGTACAGTACTTGTACTTGCCTTGTATTGACTTACATGTAGATAGCCTCACGATCTTCTTACTGCCAGTTCTCCTATAGCAGAAGGCTGCTGAACTTGTAACAAATTTTAGGTGCTTGTGTCTGCACACAAGTTTCTGTCCTTAGGGTCCTCTGTCCATTTTGAAAGAACTGCTATTGCCGTGATCAAATTCAATAATAAGCATCAGTTTTCAAAGGGAGGTCCAGGTCCCGTCTTGGAGCCCTAAAAAGACCTTTCCTTCTTTTAAGTACTTGTTCTTCATTTGATCAGTGTGTAAAAACTCCTTTTTGCAAATGTAATGCAAAAGTTGAGGGGAAATTAAATGTTTATTTACATTTATATAAAACAATTCTATTTTTACATGAACCCTGGCTTCATCTATCCTAACTGTAAATGTTTCACACTGGAGTTATTCCTGAACTACAATAGTGCAAGTGAGATTAAAAATAGATCTACTAAATACAGTCATTCAACTATTTGTTTATTTATCATTTAATACTACCGAGGAACTATACTATTGTGGAAAAAGAAAAAAAGCTATTATTACCTTGTAGCTTATTATTTCATTGCTAATTGTCCCTTATTTTATAACTTATAATTTGGGACAAGGTTTAGGGTCCACAATATAAGAGATTTATTTTTTTTTGTAATCATTATTCCATTTATGGAGTATCATAAACATTGCCAACATTGTTTCAAAGCATTTTTAAATGTAGGCAGGTTTATCTCCTTAATAAAAACACCCTTTGATGGTAGCTGATTAACTACAAGAAATTAAAGAACAAACTCGAATAGTTAGGCTGAGTGTTGGCATGGACAACTCTTTGGAATACAGTGTTTAAGAAGGAGGAAATAGATTGATTAAAAGAAAATAAGAGCAGAAATAAAAATAGGATAGAGAGAGGAAAAAAGCATCCCTGTCTTCGTTTCTCTTTTGCTTTGAAAATTTAAGCTATCTAGGACAGAGATGGTCTCCTACTTTGTGTTTCTATTACTACATCAGGGTAGTGCCCTCAGCTGGTTACAAAATGATGGTACAAACAAGAGCAACTTCATTTCACTGGCACTTCAGCAGAATTAGCACGTTTTAATTGTTACCTTAATTAAAAAGGTATCTTAAGTAATTACAATCTAAAATTTGAGGGAGCAAATATGTAAGAAATATGCTGTTAGGAGCAATATTTCATTGACAGCTAAATTACACGATGGTTTTCAATGCTACCTGTCACTCTATAAGCAACTACCTCTAGCTCAAGCCAGCTATTTTTATTTTCTTGAAGGTGTATTGCAGAAAAGCAGGAATGATATTGTAATGTCATAATCAGTGGCACCTTGTTATTCTTGCAGCTTGCTGTCATTTCTCAGTATGCTGCCTTAATATAACTTACCACTGTATCTTCAAAGTATTAATGTGGAATAGAGGGGCCCTTTCACACAATTCCCCAAATCTCTCTCCCCTGTAGGTATTTCTACCTCTGCTCCCTGTCCAGCAGCAGCAAGCCCTTTCACCTCTTCATTCCTTCCCACTTCACACCACAGTTGGAAGAGTATTTCACAGCCATTGTCTTTCAGAATAATCACAGCTGATGCCAGAACCTGGGACCACAAGTTAAGCAATATTGTCGACTGCAAGAGCTTGTAAGGCAGTGAAATGAGATTGTGCTGGTAGAGAGACAAAGACCCCCAAGACCCTGAATTAGTAGTTGTTACCTGAATGTCAATAATCACACCTGGGTATGTCACCGGAAGGAGTTTGGTTTAGAAAAGGTCTCCTTATCCAGGCAAGATATCTCACAGTGCTTCACAAAGGCCAATCCTCTTTATGGAGCAATGGTGCTCAGCACCTTCCAGGAGCAGGGCCAAAAATATTTGAGATACTCTGTAAAGGAAGAACAGTAACATGGAGCCTTCTCAACACATGGTGGCTCATGAAGCAAGCTCTCTGTACCCAGAGCTCCAAGCATACAGGCTTTAAGTGGTAAGAGAAACAAACAAGTTCTTGTCCAGTACCTTTTCCAGTACACTGCCCTAAGTGCTAGGATAGGAGACAATCTTATTTTTCCAAGGACAACATTGTAAATTCATTTTGCTTAATGATTAAGCAAAAACATCTTCAGGTATTAATCACACTGAAACAACGGCAAGAGGTTATTCCCATCTTGATATCCTTTAGGTGGCTTTGCTCAGTGAGATAGCATCAGTGTTCCCTTAGGGTGATTAATGCTCTCCTTGCAGGTGAGGTTTTTATCCAACTGATAACTCATAGTTATTCCCAGACCCATCAGAGACTGACTTTTTGAGTTCACAGGGTGAAGCTGACACTAACCGTGCAGTATTATGTTTATGCATGTCTTCATACTTCCTCCTCCCAACTTTCTGTGAGGTCCAGGAATTGGCAGAGACAGGGCATGAGTCGCTGAGGTGGTGGTATGCATGGTGTCCTTCAAGGCACGCGTCTGGAGTACTACAAAGTTAACTCAGTTTGACATTTCGCTGGCTTCTGCATCTCAGCTGGGTGTCTCAGAGCTGCAGCCTCTGAAAAAAGGCTTAGGAGTATTTTTCCGTTGCAGTCCTCCTGTCATTGAAGTGTATTTGGGAGAAGGCCAAAGCAAGCAGATAGGTTCTTCTCTCGACAAATACAAGTTGCTTTTAAATAGCTTAAAAATGAAGGAACCCACTGTTTATAGATATATATGAACATATATATATACACACACTCACAACAGTGTTGCATCTCGTGCCAAGAGATGTTACCATTGCGAAGTCTTTGTGATAGTGACCTCCTCAGGGAGGAGTGTGAGATATTTCGTAGCTCATCTCTTCTATCAAAGTGCCACTGACTATAACAAGGCTAAAGTACCTGCTTCAAGAGCCCAGAGCAGATGCCCATTGAACTGAGGCTCTGCATGTCGTGAAAATTTTGTGGAAAATGTGATAGCGACTCCACAAAAACAGAAAGACAGATAATTACAAGACTGGCGCCTTTGGTTAGAAAACTAGTTTCTATCTGGACATCTTAATTAAACACCTGCACAGAGGCACTGAGTCTGCTAACAGCTGAGACGGATCCACAAGTACTGGATCAGGCTCTCCGATTGAGCTGCTATAAACTTGATTACAACTTCTTTGGAAAATAGTTCCCTATCCATTTTATAAGGGTTTAGACTTAAAATACTTTCCCTACAGACAAGTATTTTTGCTCTCTTTGTTACAGTCTTTTCAAGCTGAGAAGTTTCTCATGTATTCAAAGGTCTTTCAACAGAACTGTAGCATGTGCCTTGACGTGACTTAAAAGGCAATGATGGCTTTTCATTTTTATTATTAGGTTTGGATATAAGCCATTAATCCCACACTCCAACTGTCTAAATCCTTCTTTAAATTATGAAGTTTTGGGTTAAATATTTGAGATAAGTCATGAAGATGCATAAAGTTTGTATTCCCTCACTCACTGCACTTCAGAGGGAATTAAGTTCTACTGTGAACTAAAATAGAGAAACAGGGGAAATCCCATGATAATATTTAAAAATGCATTTAGGTCATCAGCTATGAAAGATCAAATGCACAAACAGCTGTTAGAGAAAACAGTTTCACCACATGTTCCTTCCTGGAAGCCAGTCTTCAACAGGAGCACAGCTTGGCCAGGTAGAAAAGTATCTTCTCCCCATTTGCAGTAATCTATGCACTGTCGCGGTCCGATAGGGATGAGGGGACAGGACACGAGGACTGGTGCAAGCAGACTTGTTTATTCAGGCTGATTCTTAAAACCTCCCGCCAGGGGAAGGGGCAGAACAAAGGGTTGGCTATCAGACAGACAAGCAGGGGAGCAAATCACAATAGGGTACAGGCAAAAGGGGGAGGAGGAAGCCTGGGCATGTGCAGTTGTGCACTGTGTAGTATGGATACAATGAAACCACATAATAACAGTAAAGTCCATATGAAAGTCCTGTCGATTGCTGTATGCTTTTCTCCATGCCTGGAACTGTTCCCATCCTGAATCTTGCTTCTCTACAATGCACCCTTTCCTACAAGATAGGAAATGGGAAGGCTAGGGAAGGAATTGCATCTTGGATACACATTGCCTGGATGCATGCTTGAGCGACAAGACTCTTCATGCTCCAGATGAGCACACTATCACTGGCTTTAGTTTCATCCATTTTTAATGAGAGTTTCCTGATCAGGCCCCTAAATACAGGGTTATCACCTCTGAGAGAAGGTGCTGGGCTTTGCGTACTCTGCCTAATTGAGCATTAGGACAGCCCTCAGATCGCTGCCTTGGCTTGGAGAGCTGCCTGATAACATGGACCCATATCTGATGCATTGCTACAGGCACTGCTCCCCACTGCAGGGCTCCAAGTTCCCCTCCAAGGCTCATTCCAAACTGATCATCATCCAAAGCCCTCCCTAGTAGCAGGGAGGCAGCCTAACCAAACGACTCCAGGTTTTCAAAATCTGACTCTTAAGCACAAACCACACCAGTCTGACACAACTATTGCTTTTGTTTCTTATTTATTTGCATCACATTGTATTCTTTGTCTGTTTCTTATATGCTGGAAAGACATAGTCAATGGTACAGCTGATGATACCTTTAATGACAGAATCATTTAGGTCAGAAAAGACCTTTAAGATCCAGTTCAACTGTAAATCCCAATCCATGGCATGCAATTACATAAAAACTGCCCATAAAGAAACACTGAACATTTAGATCCAGTATTTTTTTCACTTCTTCTTTATCCATGTGGAAAACCCACAATACCTGTGTCTTTTGCTATGCCTCCTTATCAGAATACAAACTTTTTGTTTAGATTTTTTAATTTATTTCTTATGCCACAAGCCAATATCTTATATTACAGAAAAGGAACCAAAAAACCATATTCTGATGTCCCCTTACTTTCCCGTGGTGCCTTCCCTCATTAAGGCTATAGAGTTGAGGATAATTTGTTTTCATGTTGATTCCTACAGGGAAACTGGCTGGGCAAGTAGATTCCCACAACAAAAAGCTACCTGAGGAGCATACACAACCACACACGCAGGTAATTTAGCGCAAGTAAATTGGGACCAAAGACAATGGCATTGGGAAATGGACCCAGTTTTTCTGTCACATTTAGAGAAGTACAAATATGTTTATAATGTCAGCCTTAGTTTCCCCACTTGCAGCAAGTCTGCTTTCACCTATCTGATCATTCACTACTGGGGTAAAGAAAACGTTATTATTGAAAATATTGCTAGAGGCAACACATACGTCCATTTCCAGAGCAGTAATTACATGAAGAACTCATATAGAAAAAAATAACTCTGGAACATGATAGATTTAAGGAGTCAAAACCATCCATTTAGCGCCTTGTGAGCGATCTTAGCTAAATACAAAGGTGTCAGAGATGTTGGATCCTTTGTGTGCAGCCTTCCCAGACACAAGTAAACATGTCTTTTATCTACCTAGACTTGCTCTTTTTTACCTCGGAGGGGAGAAAAATAATGCAACTCACACAGTTGAGGCTTTAGGTAAACTCTGAAAGAAAAGGAAAAAAAAAAGGGGTCCTTTTTTTCTCAGTTTTCAAAGAGCCACATTTCAAGCAAAAAAAATAAAAAAAAAATGTCAGCCTGAAGTAGTGTGACTGATTCCTTTTGAATTATCTCAGCATGGTGTCATCTTATCTGGAGTTTTCATTTGTTCCTGTGACTAGTAATTGGGCCCTAAACCGACTAACAGATTTAGCAGGATCAAGCTCTCAAAATCAGAGCACTGTGAAAACATAAAGAGAATTTTTGATCTTTAAACTGAAAGATAAATGAATGTTATCCAGGTGACATGTGCCATTTCAAGTACTGAAATAAGGGGTTTAGGGAGCAGGCTTTTTGGTATTTGGTGTCTTCCTTCGCTAATAGTAAGATCTAAGTCACTCTTTGCTCCTGCCATCTTGAAAAATCTCTGAATAACAATACATCTGTGAAAAATGAGTAACAGGCCAAGCTTATAAATTTATGTATCATTTATCAATATACCTGCCTTTCCTGCAGTAACCAGTTCTCCCGAATCAGAGACTACAAAAGAGGCCTTTACGCCATTAATACCATTTTGCTGTTTGTTAGTTTTGACTTGTAGATTAACTTGATATATTTAAAGGACTCAGGATGGTATATTAATTTTTATCAACACAGATAAAATTGCATTTGGAACAGACTAGTTGCAATCTGTATTTTTGCATTATAATCTTATGCAAAGTGTGTGAAATTAAAATTTAGCATCTTGCTCTATGATAAAGCAAACAAGTTTCATTTGAATTCACTATATCCTCTCCTTTTGATTTAGATCCAAACACTTTGGTGTTTTGTCACCCCAAATACTTACATTCAGCAATGGAAAAAAGACTCATTAATGGTGTGCCAGAATGATAATTATTTTTGGTAGGCATAGACTCTAGGTATTCAAATTCAAAAGAAAACAGTTGCATATATCTAAGTTTATAAACAGATTACTAAGAACTTCTGGATACATTAGCCTTACTTCTGTGTTGATGTTTCTAAACATAAGTGGGTGAAAAGACTGATGTATTATAGACTGTATGCTATTGAAAAAAATAATATTTTCCTCTTCAAACCCCCTTGTTAATTTTAGTGCTAAGTCTAATTATTTTCAGAATCTTTCTTTGACATCCTTAAGGACTGTTGGCCTATTAGTGGCAGGGATTGTGTCATTAAAACTTTTTTCCATATGAATCAAATTATTGGAAGCAGCTAGAGGAGCATTTATTACTGAGGCATTCTCAGTTCCCTCTAATGAGGTCAGAGCAGCTGAACTTATTTTACATTTGGAACAGATAATGCTAATCAGCTGTTACTGAGCACAGCTTCAAGGTGATTGCTGTGTCCCAGTAAATCTGTGTCATATTCCCAAGTAGACAGACGTGGAACTACAATACATTAAGAAATGGAATGTATCATCTTAATTATTAATATTTTATGTTGATGACTCAATTACCTGTCATATCCTATAGGAACACTTTCACAGAGTGGGAAATGTAATACAGCATAGTTATATCTTAATTTAATACTCAGTAAATTTCCATGGGAAAAAACACCTCAGATGCATTTGCTACTTTTTAGTGTATTTCTATTTTACCCATCAATGCATACACTTAACTGCAGTTAAAAACAACATTTTATTACCCATTTCTCAAATCTCTTCCCCAAAACTCCTATGAACTTAAAATTATTTCTGAACTGGTCTCAAGTTATTTAAATTTCACCTATGAGTGTCAGACAATTCCAAGTAAAACTTCCAACAATTAAGTGCAGCTCTACAAACTTTAAAGTCATAACCAACCCAATTCCATTAAATATCATTTCCAGATCAATGCAAAGGAACATTAACAGACTAAAGCCTAGAAGCTAATGCTCCATACTCTAGGAACATATCTTTATGCATTCACTTATATCTCCCTCATAAAGCCCTTTATTTCTGAGACCTACTCTCTACCTATGTTTCTCCCAAGTCTCTCAACATTCAAGTTATCTTTATTCACATCTTTATAATGAAATTCTCTTGCCAGACAACAGAATTGGTAACCCCTGCATGCCTCAGCTCCTGATGCAGTATTCCCTCTTCTTGATGTTTATTTCTGAATCCATCTGATCAGAATTAAAACTGCCTTAAAATAATCACAAGCAGCACTGTGTCTCCCTGTACAAAAATTTAGGATATAGTTCGCAACGCATTACAGGATATTTTGAATACTAACAAGATTCAAAGCTGTGCAGAAATAAATCATTTCCTTTTGTTTTATTAATTCTCTGTTTGACAACTGATTCCTGAAAATGACATGCAGACTATACCATATTTTAAATTTATATTGTATTCTTGTAGCTTTCAACTAGAGTCCTCCAGCTAAGTGTTCAACACCATAAAAAAACCCTAAAGAGATATGCCTTGAACCATTTCGAAGTGCCTTTTGTCTGATGCCTTTAACGTCTGGCATTTCCACAAATTAAAAAGTAGTATGTTTCAGTGGATTTGTAGATACAGCTGCTCTTCTGCCCAAATTTTCACTGCTTGCTATTCACTCAAATAGTAAAGAGGTTAATGGAGAGGAATTTGGGAAAAAGAAAAAAAGTTACATTCTTCCATTCCATTTAGTGTTATTACACTGTTATGCCAACTTCCAAAAACTGAAAACTGTTGCAGCAGCAACTACAGAGTAAAATTGAAGGCTGTTGCCCGTTAGCAGTTTCTGTGTTAGAATTAGAACTACAGGCTCAATCCAGTCAACATGTAACTATCACTTTATAAAATGAAAGCCTGGTAATATTTCCAGAAAACTCCGTGGGTCCCCCTTGCAGGATTAGTTCTGCCATGTGAATGATTGGGGAAAATGGGAGTGGGGGAGCAGAGGCAGCAATAATAGTAGAGAATACATGAGGCAGGCGAAGGGCAGGTATTCTGTACTCTGCATGTACTATTAAAAATCCATCAAAATCCCCATAATTTTTGCATTTAAAAGGTTTCTAATAATGCAGCACTAAAGAGTTGATGATGGAAGAGAAAAAGATGTCAACCCATTACTAATACAGCAAAATAGTCTAAACCAACAAAGGCATATCTATACATAAATACTTTCCAGCACTTTAGCTTTCAAAAGTCTTTTGCAGTTGTTGTACTACTTTAACACTTTAGTTAGTTTAGTTCTATTGTTGCTTTCTGTAAGTCTAAGGAAGAGTTTAATAAGTACTCTGGAAATTAAGCAGCAGCATCCCAGAATTCTCCCTACTAGCATTTAAAATGGTCCAAGGCAATACAGCATTTATTCTCAAGTCTAACCTTGACTCCTCTACTATTCACTACATCAACATTAGATCCATTAAGTACTTCAGAAATGTCATATTCAATTTCATCATATATCTTAGCTCTACCTTGGAATTAGGAATTGGCTACCATTTTGCATATATTAACAGCTCATATTTGCAATTCCATTTACTTACTCTGTCAAAAATAGCAAGGAAACAGTCCTCCAAAAATTCACCTTTACACGAATACATTTAGCATTTTTATGCATGTTTTTATTTATATATACATAGGCAGTAACAGCAGCCTTCAAAGGATCCTTCCTTAAATACCATTCATACATGTTGCTTATGAACACCTAAACTTTATTAAGGCTCTTTCAGTACAGACCGGTGGACTGTGATTGACAACTGTAGGGCACACAGATTCCTAAGCAACATCCAACAGAAGAAATGTCTCTATAAGAAGATTTTCTTGAGTATCTAATAAGTGACCATATTTCAGTGTTGAATATTTCAGCATTTTGTGCTGTGGATCAAATTTGTCGCAATAGTGCAGTGAGTTGACCCTGGCTGGATTCCAGGTGCCCACCAAAGCTGCTCTGTCACTCCATTCCTCACCTGGACAGCAGAGAGAAAATATAATGAAAGGCTTATGGGTTGAGATAAGGGCAAGGAGGGATCAGTCACCAGATACTGTCATGGGGAAAACAGACTCAACTTGAAGAAATTAGTTTAGTTTATTATCAATGAAATCAGAACGGGATAATGAGAAATAAAACAAATCTGTAAAGCGCCTTCCTCCCACCTCTCCCTCCTTCCCCGGCTTAACTTTATTCCCAATTCTCTACCTACTTTACCCCAGAGGTACAAGGAGATGGGGAATGGCAGTTATGGTCAGGTCATCACGTGTTGTTTCTGCCCCTGCTTCCTCCTCAGGGAGAGAGGAGTCCTTTCCCTGCTCCAGCATGACGTTCCTCCCACAGAAGACAGTCTTCCACAAACTTCTCCAATGTGAGTCTGTCCCACAGGCTGCAGTTCTGCATGACTTGCTGTAGCGTGGGTCCCTCCCATGGGGTGCAGTCCCTCCCACAGGCTGCTCCAGTATGGTCCCCTGTAGGGTCACAGGTCACAGCAAACTGGCTCTAGCATGGGCTCCCACCCTATGAGTCCACAGGTCCTGCCAGGAGCCTGCTCCAGCGTGGGCTGCCCGTGGGGTCACAGCCTCCTTTGGCCATCCACCTGTTCTAGCATGGGGTCCTGCATGGGCTGCAAAGGGACAGCCTTCCTCACCATGGTCTTCGCCATAGGCTACAGAGGAATCTCAGTTCAGGCACAGAGAGGACCTTCTGCCCCCCCCTTCACTGACTTTGGTGTCTGCAGGGTTGTTTCACTCACATATTCTCACTCAGTTCTTCTCTGGCTGCAATTACTTCTGCACAATAACTTTTCTTCCCCTCTTAACTGTTTTGTCTCAGAGGCATTACCACTGTCACTGATGTGCTCAGCCTTGGCCAGCAGCAGGTCTGTCTTGGAGCTGGCTGGCATTGACACTGTTGGGCATAGGGGAAGCTTCTGGCAGCTTCTCAGAGAAGCCATCTCTGTAGCCCCCCTCCACTACCACAACATTGCCATTACATACATATATATATATGAATATATATATATGTATAATACCACAAACCCATTACATAGAGATAACTACCATGTAGTCACCCTTCACGTTCACAGAATCACAGAATATGCAGAGTTGGAAGGGACCTACAAGGATCATCAAGTCCAGCTGCTGGCCCTGCACAGGACCACCCCAAGAAGCACACCATATACCTTTGCACACCATATGCACACAATTGTCCAAACACTTGAACTCTGGCAGGCTTGGTGCTGTGAACACTTCCCTGGGAAGCCTGTTCCAGTGCTCAACGAGCCCCTGGGTGAAAAACCTTTTTCTAATATCCAACCTAAACCTCCCCAACACAACTTCAGGCCATTCCCATGGCTTCTGTTGCTGGTCACCACAGAGAAGAGATCAGTGCCTGAACCTCCTCTTGCCCTCACAAGGAAGTTGTAACTGCAATGAGGTCTTCCCTCAGTCTCTTCTTCTCCAAGCTCAACAGACCAAGTGACCTCAGTCACTCCTCACACAGCTTCCCCTCGAGGCCCTTCACTATCTTTGTTGTTCTCCTTTGGACACTCTCTAACGGCTATATATCTTTTGTATATTGTGGTGCCCAAAACTGCACACAGTATTCAAGGTGAGGCTGCCCCAGTGCAGAGCAGAGCAGGACAATCCCCTCCCTCGATCGGCTAGCGATGCTTTGCCTGATGTCCCCCAGGACACGGTTGGCTCCCCTGGCTGCCAGGGCACTGCTGACTCATATTCAATTTGCCATCAACCAGGCGCCCCAGGTCCCTTTCTGTGGCACTGCTTTCCAGCATCTCATTCCCCAGTCTGTACGAACATCCAGGGTTGCCCTGTCCCAGGTGCAGAAACCAGCACTTTCTCTTACTGAACATCACATGGTTGGTGATTGCCCAGTCCTCTAATTTGTTGAGGTCTCTCTGCAGGGCCTTCCTGCCTTCATGGCAGGCAACAGCTCCTCTGAGTTTTCTGTCTTCTATAAACTTGCTTAGTATCCCTTCCAGTCCTGTGTCCAAGTCATTTATGATGATGTTGAAGAGCACAGGGCCCAAGATGGAGCCCTGTGGAACCCCACTAGTGACAGGTCACCAGGCTGATGTCTCCCCATTACCCTCTGTGCTCAACCCATGAGCCAATTGCTCACCCACCACATGAGGTGTTTATCCAGCTATGTGCTGGATGTTATCTTAGTTGAATTAGCCTACAGGACAGCTGCTTTTCCAAAGGAGAGCACAGCACAATAACAGGGACAAAAAAAGCTGCTCAACTGTATTTATTATTGCATTTTTCAGTCTAAACAGCAGAAATAACAGAGGTCCATGAGCTGTCTCCATGACTGAGAAGAACATAAACCTGCACAGACAGGAGGAGATCAGGGCATACTGATGGTTTAGCAGGCCTATTTCATTGGGATGCATCTTAAGCAGTCCTTAAGAAATTCCAGAATCACTAAGGATATACAAAATTAATAGAAAAATGAATATTTAAAAACATTAGAAAAAACATGTCTTAGCATTCAGGGCTTGTCATAACCTAACATCATGATGTAAAATGGTATGATCAAGCTAGCAAGGGACTAGACTCAAAATTATCCTCTAAACCTTCCTGTGTAGCCTAAGTAGTTTCACTGAAGAGTGATTTAAATCCCCTGCCTAACTTTATTAATTATCAGGAAGGCAATTTATTCAGATTGACTCCTCATAATGTAAATGCATATATAACACATGAATCTATTATATTTTAATTGAATGAGTTCAGATAACATTGAAAAAAATTGTAATGTCTTTGAGCTAGCAGTTTGACAGACTGAACAAACTGGAATACTTTTTCTAGATTAGTTCTATGTTATCTCCACTCTTCACATTGCTTCAAGGTCAAGATCACAAAGCTGAAGCTCTTAAAAGTTTTGATTTAGTTAGTACATCCAAACTCATTATGCTAAACCAAAGTCTGCTTTGCAAGTTAAAAAGTTTCAAATTAGGAAACATTGTGCTTGAGAAGTCTGAAATGGATGGCATCATAGCTGAAAATCAGGGCTGTGTTTTTAATGTGTATGCTTTTGTTTCCCAGAAAAAAAAGAATAAAGAAAAATTACATTTTAAATGGCTTATTCATTTAGAGATAATAGCTTGTAATAACTCCAGCTGCTCTTTTAAGTGCATATTACATGTCAAGATGCACTGTCATGGATTTTGCTAAGACACAAGAAATCTAGTGAGCAATGAGGTATTGCAAGCCAGAAGTCCGTATTCTCAGTTTTGCAGTAGTTTCACCCTAAGAACAAGTGGTTGTAAAACGCAAGTTGTAGATCTCTCTCCATTTTTGGAATGGAAGAACTGAAAGTACAAGCCATCTAGATTTTCTGACAGCCACATGCCACTGATCAAGAGATGTTTCATTCCTACCAGGAATCAAGCCATCATTCCACATCAGGAAAAAGGATGGAAGAAGGTATTTTGCTTACAGATACCCTTCCTTTTTTTTCCAGCTGCCTATTCATGAAGTCGTCCTTCTGCAAGTAATCTCCTAGGCCTCAGAACTGCTTTCCAGGAAACTGCTGCTGCTGACTTGAATAACTTAAGAAAGAAGAAATAAAAAAATTTAGCAAAGTGAGGATGTACAAATCTCCTCATTACTTTCAGTAAAGCTCAGCTTTCAAATAAAGTAGTGTTACCCAGTTCCTTCAAGTTAGACTAGAAGGTAATCTAGACAAGAAAAGCAAAATTATCTTGGGGTTGAGGGCACACACAGGGTACAAGGATGATTCAACTACTTTAAGTATTTTCATGCAACTTAGCTAAGCAGAGGCTCACAGGAAAAATCCCACTAATTTACAGCTACATGCCCTTTGGGTCAACTGGCAGTAAGTTGGGCCCCTACTTGGTTACCCCTAAGAGGCAAGTCGTAGACAAGTAAAACCTGGATATGAAAAAGAAAAAATCTTGAAGGATTACTTGCCTGTTTAAGCTTAGTCTAAGCAATAAGCATGTCCCCCTTCTGGGCCCAGCCAAAATTATCAAAAGGGATGTAGTTAGGAAGTTTGCTAATCTGATAAGCACCTGAATTTTGACTGGGTTGCTTGTAAACAGAGCTAACATATTTTGCTCTACTCAGGAAGATGGGACATTGTAGCTGTTCACATTTGTAAAGTTGCTGCAGACATAACTCCACCCCAGACAGACTACGATGACCGTATGCAAAGGCCATAAGGAAGAAACTGCAAAACCAGCAGGAAGATTTTTTTGGTGCTTATCAGTGGGTAGGAGTTACTTAGCACAGCAAAGATACATAGCAGCTACCCAGGCTAACCAGAACCATCTGAAACTGCTGCAGTCTTGCCCTCCTCCTGGTGGTACCATCCCTCTAGCTACAGACTGGTCTGGCAGTTATGTCAGTTCACTTAGAAGTCTTTTAATGAGTACCTATTGAGGGATATTAATTATACAAGCTTTCATGCTATGTATTAACTGGACCTGGCCAAGCCTTTCAGCAAGCCTTTACCTGTAGCAGGTAAAGCAATGCTGTGAAGTTCCGTGTGGGAAATGCCAAGTGGCCTTTGCACTGCCAGCAGATGGTGCCACGAGGATCTGTGCTTCACTGATGCATTTCGGTTTTCATGAGCAGTTCCCACTTTCTCAGGTCAGGCACTTCTGTGTTGTACAACAGTGCTGTTATTCAAACAACTTGGGCTAAGCAAACTCTTCATACCATGCACAAGCATTTAAGGATGCAGCAAACCAGATCTCTGCAACTAGAAGTCTTCAAGGAGTCAGGTCTGAAGCTGGCAGGCTACAGAAATAAGCTGGCACCATTAGTTCTTCCTGCCTGTATTGTTCCATCAGGCCAAGTACTACTGCTTTTGTGGTCACCTTCAGCAGGGACAAGAGAGGTTACAGCTAAAACAAGTTCTGTTGTAGCAAGGTAACCAATACTGCTGATTTCCAACTTTAAAATTATACATCTAAAGAAATCTGAAGTCCCATTAAATCTCAAAGTACTCAGTACTTTAGCAGCTTACTCCTGTGTGCTTAAATAGAACCCTGCATTTTGCTTAGGCCAAAGTCCCATTTTAATCTCCTTTTCACAGTGTTCTGGTACTCACCCTATGACAAAATATCTCTGCTTTACTTTCAACACTATCTGTTTCTCAGCCTTTTCTACAGACTCCTTAACACCCTTCTATTTTGGGCCTCCTTCACAACCCTGCCATGCTGTACTTAGGAAGAGTAAGATCCGATGCAATGTCTTCAGTGGAGAGGTTGAGTCAATTAACTGATTCTCAAAAAATTTGTTACAAATGCAACAGGACTACTAGATACACTTTCTGAACATAATACAGAACATAATGCATAAACACTAACAGCTTTCCTCCTGCCCAAACAGCTTTTTCTTTACATCATGAGAAACAAGTATTACCTCACTCCAGGATCCAGATTTTCTGAAGTTTTGATGTTTTTCAGGTTGGTGAATAGAAAACAAGCAACATAAAACCATCAAGTGAGGGAATCATCTTTTTATGTAACCATTGCCCCATTTAGAGAAGTCTAAGGTGTCAATTCAGGAACCAAGGAAGATACATTGACTGCTAGGACTAGTTACCCTGATCTCAGCATACAGATGACCTTCAAATATACTGGTATGCCAGTCTTGTCCTATGTGCATCCTGCATGTTTTAGCAGAGTAGTTCCACTGTCACCAACAGGTGAGAACCCAGCAGCCAACTCTCAGTGTTGTGCAGGTGCCTGGTGCTCACAAGTACTGATGGAGGTGTATGACACGAGTCTGACTGTACCCCAGCTGCATGTGCAGAGTTTAATGGTACCAGATTATCTCCAGCCATTAACTCCAGTGACAAACCAAAAAGAACAAAATAAGACAGAGACACTTTAGAAGCTTCAACAAGACCAGAAGACTCCCTATCCCAACACTATTAAGTCTCCAGATCAAGCAACAGTGAAAACCAGGCAGAGAAGACTCTCTTGCCTTCTGCCCCTCAAGGGAAGAAAGCATCACATGCTGTTCACCTATGTCAGGATACAGAATGCACCATGCTCTCAGAGCAAAGCATCATCTTTTGAAATACTTACCTAGTTTAGGTTGCTAGTGCTGGTCAGGTAATTCAGAAACAGTGATCCCAATCTAGTTCAGATTAACACACATTTAAGAGGGTTTGGTCTTTTGACATAATAACGTGTGTTGGAGTTTAATGTATCCAGAAGACAGCTTGAAGTTGTACCTTAGTCAAGTAGTTGCAACAAGTAGGCATAAGCAGGTAGAGATCACAAATCCCACCCACTCCCTTGCAGGATCATCAGCTGTGCTGCAGTGTGATGATCTGTCTTAGAGAATCAAAATTAAACATTTTGAGCTTGCTTTCTCTCAGGAGAACAGGATTTTGCAACATCTGCTTCAAGTCAACAAGCTGTAAATAGAGCCAGAGCCTAGGAATAAACACTTGGATTCCCAGGATATTTCCAGGTCTGTGCAGCCATGTTGCTCATCTGCCTCTTTAGTCACAGAAGTGTCCCTCCCAAATTCTGTAAGCTGCTTTCCCCTCCCAAGTCATTATTTAACCTTTAGAGACCAAGAGCCAAACTATAGCATGATTATTTATTATCCTTTTTTGGTAGTACAAAGGCAGCTTTACAAAAACGGCCAGCAGTTGTTACCACAGTGAAATTTGTTATACCCTGATTCACTGTCAATTGAAAGCTGCAGACAGGCAGAGACAAACTGCAAGAGACAAAGTGCTCTTCCAAATCACTCAGTTAGCAAAGACAGGTGTCTCACTACGGTGTGAACATATTCCAGTGTAGCCCCATTATCTGTCACTGACTACTTACTTCAAAGACATACCCAGGAATAAGAACCTTAAATTTAGCTGGCAGTTCTACAACTGCTATGGCTGCTTAAACTGTTGAGAACAAACCATTCCTCTTGCTTTACAGGAAAAGTAGATGAATATAGCAAACTGAAGTGATACAGAGGAGACCCAGATGCAGCTCAGGACTGCTGACCAGACAAGGAATAGTCTTGTAATTTAAAGAAGTATTTTTGGTATACATGTTCGTCAAATGGAACTGCATGCTTCCCTCTCCTCCACCAAAGCAGTGGTGGTGGAGTGTTTGTGGAAAAGGGAAGCCATGTAAGTTTGGTGATTGATGACATTTTGTAAGAAAATTCACACTTCTGATCCATAAACCATAAGGTAACGTGTCTAATTTAGTCCTTCAGCTGGGAAACCTCATAGAGATATGCACCAAGCATCTTCACCCCCTGGATGTAGTTGTACCTGAAAAGAAGACAGCTTCCATTAGCATTGTCTTAGTTGAGCTGTATTTCTAGCAGATGTGGTTTTTGCAAAGCCCACACATCAGTCCTATGCACATGATAAACTCTGCAGGCAACAGGCACTACTCCCAAGCTTCCTTCATCTCCCCTGGTAAGACAAACACCACTCTGAGTAGTGGGTAGCCAAGCTTAGAGACCAAAGTATATAACCTGCTTCTGTTTTCAAGTGTATAAAGCCAGAAACAGTAAAGAGATCGAGATCCCACTACAGATTAGTTACCCAATCAGTCATTCTCTGCTAGGGAGAAATGGCACTTTGCCTTCCAGAGCATTAAAGAAAAGCAAGAGTTCAATTCGTAGTGTTTTCCATAATACATGCCCACAGTAAACTCACCTTGGCACAGGGATAAATACTCTTACCTATTTAACTTCTCATTTTGAGAGTGGGCACCATCATCTGCAGCTCCAACAGGAAGCAGCATGACATTCTTGCCTGTTGCTTCTTGAAAAGTAAGGGTAACAGGAATGCTTCCTCCCTCCCTTGTCAGGTCTGGTTCAACTCCAAAAACTAGAAAAGTGATATTCTAGTCAGTTTGGAGTTATATTTGTTTTTCTAACAAATCCTTACTTAAGCCATCAAGTACCAGCACTAGGTACTGGCCAAATCAGCCAGACTGCACAGGCCACAGAACCGTGGAGCTTCCCCCAGCAGATGTAGCACTGGAGTATTGTTACTTTCAGAGTTCAGTTCAAACAGTTACACACCAGTACTTCATCTGAAAGCCTGTCTATACTCCAACACAAGTTAGATTTGCTCTAGCTGCCCTACCAAAACCAATTAAGATGGGCACTAGAATGACTAAGCTTTAAGGAATTTGGCTAAGCAGGTGATCTGAACTAACAACCTCATATGCAAAAGCAACAACACACCAACAGACTTGTTCCAGAACAGTAATGAATGAATTGGATATCAAGTTTCTTTCCTTCCTCTACCTCAAACTTCAGCTTAAGGATTGCACACGACACACTTCATTATTTAGTGAGCCAAAGTTATTAGATCAGCGCAGAACACTAAATATTCAAACATGACCTCTGCAGTGTTTCTTGAGGTGGTGGAACAAGAGCTTTTTAATCTTACCAACACCAAGTGAAAAACCCACTGACCTGTCTTCATGGCCCTCCTACCAGCCATGTAGTGGGGATGGTTGAAGTCTGACACCCAGGGTTTTCCACCATGGCCTAAGTACACCTTGAATTTGTTGGGACTCTGCAGCTCCGCAAACTTTTTGTTCAAGTAGTCTTCAACCTATAAGAAAGATTGAACAATCTTATCTACTGTTAGCATTTGTAGGAACACTAGTAAAGTCCATATTCTAAAAGCATCTTAGGGACTTGCAGGTCACTACAACAGTCCAGCAATACTTTTCCTATTACTCTTATTTCATTATTCCTATGATTCTCCATTCTGAAGTCAGAATATATCCTTCAGGCAAATTAACAGTATAGTGTAGAACACTTAGCCAATATGTCAAATACTTATGCTTTTGAATACGCATTTCTGGCAATCCAAGTGCCCTACAATTACATTAGCATTTACTCCTAAGCCCTTTCTTTGAGTTTAGAGCAATTGGGTAGTCAGACGACAACAGTCCAGTGTGGCACCACAAAATGAATCCCTGAATTATCTTGCGTCAAGGTGCAGAACAGGGAAGACAGTAACAAAGTGAACAGAACTGCTTTAGAAAACAGAAAAATTCTTCCCCCAGGCATGGGGAACAGGAGAAGTTTAGAGACAGTTGTTTTGATACCAGCAATCCATGTCAACATACATGCTTTGTGACTTCTTCAGGAGTCATGTTTGGCACAAGCCTGATTGAGAACTTCCCAATCACTTTCCTAGGAACCACAGTCTTGGCTCCAGAGGCTGAGAAGGCTCCTTCAATTCCGTGGAGAGACAATGAAGGGTATCTCCACCTATGCATAAGGATATCTCTCTGCAGAAGCAAAGAGAAAGATGCAAGGTTATGTGAAGTTTGACAGCATTCCCTGAAATATTGATTTCTTCAATCTAATAATGAATTTGCAAGAAACAGTGCTTTCTCACATGGAGAAATGCAGCTCATTGAAGACCACTCAAAAGCTGTTACTCCCAGTAAGCACACATTTTGAGATACCAGCTGGATTCTCAGTACCTTAATAGATTCAACAGCTCTAGTTCACCTTTCTCGTAGTTCTATGGAACTTACAGGACATGATCAATTTGCTTCTGACCAGGACATTTATAAGGTGCTCAAGCAGTGTGTAGGTGAAGGCAGGTGCCTTCATCAGCAAGACACACGTGCTGAAGTTCATGTATTTTCTAAAAGCCTCACCACTGCTCAAACTGAGGCATACAGTGTGCTTTTCTTTTTATCATCAGTTGTATTTAAATGCCTGATCTCCAAGTTGATTCAATTGACCATTATTGCCCCCCAGGTACACTTCCTGCATTTCCTCCTTGTTGCCTTGGACACAGTTGTTGAGTACATTGGACCCTGAATTCAACACAGCTGTTGAGTTGTCCTGTACAGACACAGCTACAGTGTCTCAAGCCTAAACCTCACTGCAGAAATTCAGGGGACTCAGAAATTTGGTGGCCTTTATGTGAACAGTTTGGTTTGTTCCAGGTACAACCTGCCCCTATTCTTCTCTCAAAGCAAATGTAACTGTCACAGTTCAAATCTCTCAAGCACATTGTTTCTCACCTGGAAGTTACACGTTTCTCACCTCCCTCCCATACCTCTCCTTGGCCTTAAAACCCTTCTTGAATGCAGCTTAGAACTCCCTTAGCTAGGATTTCAGTTTAGCCAAGACTGAACAGCCTCAGTTCAGTATCACGAAGAGCATCTTGCCAGCTCCTCCTTATATACAAGCTATAATTCATCCATTACTTTACAGGACAAGGCTAAACAAGGAAGCCTGTGTGCTCCCAGTTGATATAAACCTGAGCATGTAAAGACAAGGTTGAGGATATAAATTGTTACTTATACCTATTTGAGTTGAGTTTGAAGTCTCCTCCTGACAGTACTAGGACAGAATACAGACCTGCACATGTAAACTTGCCTTTTACAACATCTGTGTCTGCTTTTTATGACAGGAAATGTATTTACATCTAGAGTTTTAAAATTAGTATGTAATACCTGCACCTTGCAAGATTCAATGCTGTTTAAAGCATTCATTTGGAGAGCTCCCAGGACAAAGATTTAACTTCAGACATGAGTTTACTGACCTTGAGCCTGTTCAAAGATTTGGGTAGCTGCCGAGTTCATGACTATGAAACAGTCCTTGCTTGCCAGTCTAGAAGGATGTTCAGTATATCAGCCTTAAATTCACCACAACTAGATTTGAAGCTGTTTTTTCACCTAATGAGCAATCATCTCTAAGCAACTTTATTTCTGATAACACATTGAACTTCCTACAGATGTAGGAAATCAGATGTTTTGTGTAAATGTGCTATCCGACCTCTGAAAAATTGCTAACATTCTTATCTAGCATTAAGAGAACAGTACTAGATAAAGAAATTTTTGTACAAGTTTGAAATGCTACTTATACAAAGACTAAGGAGCAAATTTAAAGTTGCCTAGGCTGCTTGCCTTAAACATGGGATAACCTAGACTAAATTTTCAAGGACCTAACACTGGCCATTCCTCAGCAAAGTGTTAAGCATGCAGTCAACCATACAGTAGGTAAAACTATTTTCAAGGCATTCTCACCATTTAAAAGACATCAGATGAACCTCTGCCTACCAAATTACTTGGTAGCTACAAATATATCTACAGAAGATCAAGTTAACATAGACAGCTTGATCTAAGCAGGGTAGGAAGGAAGGAGTGCAGCATACCTTTGTATCATGCAAGAGTCTTGTTGCTCCTACATCTTTTGCATATTCTGTCAGGTCAAAATCAATCTTCTCATATAACGCCAGCTCCTCATCAGTGACAGGCGCCACTGCTTCATTAACACCTGGGATGAGGATTTTCCCTTTCTTGTCTACAAGACAACCTGTAAACAAGCAACACCTAGCGTCAGTATTTAAACTAGAATATACAAGGTGTCATTGCTGGGAACACTTTCCTTGGGAAACACAGGTCTTGGCCTTCTGAAAGCTTCATAAATGTAATGAAATTCAGACTTCTATCTCCCAGAGCATGCACCAATGAGCATGGAAGGCACTTACAGAATTTGCAGCTATACAAAATGTGCACTTGCATGCTACTTGTATTAATTCTACTGTTACATTCAACTGTATTTACTTCCACTGTTACCTTTGGTTGGCTGAAGACAGGAGTCCAAAAGAGTTCAATATCACATCCACAGCACAGTTTGAGAAGGCAGTTGATTTAATTAGCATGTAAATTTGCAGCAAGATTTTAGAGGAAGCTAGAATAGATAGACAACCCTTTGGCAAGACCTTCACCAAGTTTCTCTATCTCAGGCATTAGCCTTGCATACCTGGCAAGCTCCATTTCATTGGCCATTGCTTTGCAAGTGTAAGCAGCCCTTACCAACCTCCCCACTGCAAACTCACTCATGTTTTAATGGTTCTTATTCTCATTTTAAATGCATTTAGTGAAACCTGCTTTTTCTTACCCATTAGAGCAATGAGATCTGTCATGGCCTCATGTACTGAACCACCGTAAACACCAGAGTGAAGGTCTTTGTCACAACATTCCACCTGATTGAAGTGAATTAAGGTTCAGGTCAATTTTAGCATGAAGATACTGTCAAATACACCAAAGACATTTACCCTAGCTTTTTCCTGCATATATTTTGAGAATGCATCCAGTTTTGAAACTAGACCACTCAGTTGTAGTACATTAAAACAGATCTGCTTTGTATTGCTCCGGAATACATGCCTTTAGTATTGACTGTCCCAACCTTGGGGACTTGAGTGGTGATATCTCTTTCTGCACTCAAGGATCACTCTGAAACAACCCTCCAGAGAAGGCTGCTGGCTTCTCCTCCTTCGTACTTCTGAAAGCTATCCCTACCACACAAGCATCAGATAGGGTAATGAAATAAAATTATTTGGACAATTAGGAGAAACCATTCTACTTAAGTAGTCAGTCTCACCTTCTCTGAAGAAAAGCTATTGGCATGAAAAAGTTTGAGCTACCACTCTTCTCTGGCAGAAAATTCAGTTTAACAATACTGGTTTTGTAGTGTATCTCAGCACTTACCTCTATGAAGTAGTAGCAGATGCCCCTCAAGCCATAAGTGATACAAGGCTTCTTCTTGCCTAGCCAGTAGTTGTCAGAAATGCACACATAATCCACATCTTTGAAGAAAGTATCTCGTTGAGCAAAAATGAGTTCATCAAGGCCTTCAGATCCTGATTCTTCCATACCCTCTAGGCAGAACTTAATATTTACTGGAAAGTCCTTTGAAATGAAAAACAAGAACAGACTAAGTATGAAAATGCTGTACTACTTCAGCAATCAGTAATTTTCATTTGTCATGCTCAAAGCAAAAAAAATAGACATGGGGAAACTAGTTCCATGACAGCGGAATTTGTTAATTATACGCGAACTATAATAAAGTTTGGACTGCACTTACATTGAGGACACTTATACCACCCTTCATTTGATGCAATTCAAACTCTTCAAAAAGTTTTAACTGAGCTCTAGAACAACTTGTTCCCAAGCCCCTTAACTGTGGGAACACAGCAGAAATCTGTTGCCAAAGGTAAGCCCCCAGGCTAGGAAAACTAATATTAACCACAGAAATTGCATGCCACTGTAGGAGCATCAGAACTACCCTGTCTATTCAGGCTACCATATTCTACATACCTAGACAGGAATAGAGAACTAGTCATTCTTCTCACAAGTAACAGGAACTTGTCTGGCAAGATAAAGCAGACATCTTGAGCTATTTCCAATTGCACATTTTCTTGAACAGAAACAGCAAAGCTCATAGGTCAGTGTTACTAAGTTAACCTCTTAGAGCTCAGTGGCAGTGAGACATTAAGTTTTGATAAAGGTCAAGGTAATTTGACATTCTTACATGATAGCGATTCATCATGCTCCACATGCTTGCATACGTATTTTCCTTCTAAAATATTTCATTAAAGGAAAATTGTTTAAAGTGCAAACCAAGCAACTAACAGACCAACTTGTCAGCAAGTCAACTCCACCCTACTAGTACATAAGTGAATTTACAGGACTACTGCATCATTCCTCTGATCAGCTGAATAAGCAGACTTCCCTCACAAGCATTTGTGGCTCGGATAACATTTATTGCTAGAATCAGTTGTACATAGAAAAGTAGAATATGTTTTGGGCACAGACCTGTTTAGTTTGTTGATAAGCCTCCAAGGCATTCAGCCAGGCAAGCACTGGACCTTTGTCATCTGTTGATCCTCTCCCATACAACTTTCCTGTAGAAACAAGATACAAATTAACGAGGGTGGAAAAAAATTAGCATGAAGCTTCACCTCTTGCCTACAGGAGGAAACATCTTTTTGGATAGTCTTTTTAGCCCTGCTTATATAAAAACTTTCATTTCTGATTCCTCTCAAGAAGCAATTTTGCATCCTGCTTCATACACTCTTACAAGTGGGACTGCTATAGTTCTCCCACTTTCAGAGTTATCTCACCTTTCCTCCCCAGCTTTTCCCTGGACAGGAATTGAATGTAAGTCTGGAAAAGATGTAACTGCCTTATCATTCACAATAATATAATTTTCTACAAATATAGTAGTAAGTGTACAGAAACAAGCTCCCTCCTTTTAACAGAAACCTAACCAGTATTAGCTACAATTCAATAACTCTGTTTGAAGAGTAAGAATCCAGTAGCTAGTGACAAATCAGTTCACCAGATTCTCCAGACAAAACTGGATCTCCTTAGAAAGGGCTTTAGTCAAAGGCAAGTTTTACAGGCTACAGGGAATTTCCAGAAAACATAGCATGTGGGATCACAGAGGCAGATATCATTACTACTCAGAGCTGCAGCTACAACCCCTAATCATCAGGTGTAACCACAGTGACAGAACAAGACAGACAGCTTGCAAGGTAAAGAGCCATTGGTGAAAATGCCTCTTGCACTCCTAGGCTGCACAGAGACAAGCCACAGCCCAAGGCAAATCTAGGTCTTGCTATCAGATGAGAGAATCCAACTTAGTAACTTGGATTCTGCTGCCTATGACCAAGGGCCCAAGTAGAAATACTAGTTACCACAGATACTCCTTTTTCTGGCAATCATTACACTTACGCAAGACAAGTAGTTAATGTCCTTCTATTCATGTGACCTTTGACACTAACACTGAGAAAATGGAACAAGGAAGAGGCTGTTGGTAGCACCAGCTTTAAACAGAAAAGTTTTAGTCGTCTTGGCTACTGGCAATGCTGTTTCAACAGGAGTTACTGCACCATTTCTTCATTCCCATTTAGAGGAGAGAGACACTCGTCTGGGCATCAGCTCTGCAAAACACAGCTTCTGCAGTACTCATGGTAGCACAGTTTGCAAACACAAGGCAATCCAGGGAGACTGCTGTGACACTCCTGTCTCCAGGCATAAAGAAGCTGTGTTGAGTATTTTTTCCCAGCTAATGGTTCAAAATCCCTGTAGTCTTGACATGACCTTACAGGCTGCAAGTTGTGAACAGCACAAGAATCTAGTTCTAAAAAGCTTTCTGGCAACAAACTGTTACCATGGAAAGCAGCAGTTAAGACTATGCTGTAGCTACAAGGAAGATAACATGCAAGTACCTCCTAGACTATCAGAAAAGGAAACAAGCCCTGAGATCAGCTGAGATTTTGCAGTTCTACTTTTTTTACCATTCTCCCTTCTGCATATTTTTATCTCAACAGTATTAAATAAACACTCATACCTGTTCTTACTCTCCTCCCTTTCAATCAATAGCACAACTTTGGAACAACTGAGGAATACCACAGAAGTACTCACAGTGAAATCCACTGCTCTTACCATCTCTTTCAACCAGTGTGAAGGGCTCACTATCCCAGCCATCCTCTAGTGCTGCTGGCTGAACATCCAGGTGACCATATACACACACAGTCTTTTTGCGTGGATCTGTGCCAAGTGTTCCCAGAACAATTGGTGGTAGAGGGATCTCTGATCCATCAGGCAGCTAGAAATAGGAGGGAAGAAGTTTTATTCAAATGTGGAATGTCAGAAGAACATGTTTTTATCAGACAAATGAATTATTTTAATACTGTGGAGGTTATAACACTAAGGGGACAGGTAGCTAAAAAAAAAAAACTAAGCTACTTAAACTGATTGCCAGAAGCAGAGTGCCAGATAAGGTATCATGCCAGTTAGCTTTCCAACAAGTCCCAGTAACAATCAGAATGTTCCAAGCTACTCAGAACTGTTAGCTTTAAACTACCAATCCTACATCAGACTTTAGCAGAGCAAGCTGACTGCACACCAAACTGCCATGTCTAATGCTGACCTCAGCATAAGCAATAAACTCCATTCAATACTGCATTCTGTGTTGCTTATCACTGCACTTTCATCCTGTCTATAGACAAAAATTTCCTGACAGTGGTATCTCTGAGTGTAATGTGCCTACACCCAAATAAGATCAGCATAACAGCTGTATTTCTCTATACAAGCCTATGTTGTTAAGCTAAGGGCAGAGTAGTGCTGATGAACTCGGTTCAAGAGTTCAAGAGTTGAACTTGGCTTAGTTCTTTGGAATACCCCATAAGCAATTATCACATGCTATTCTCAGTCAGCATGTATTTCCCTTTTGGTGAACACATACTCCCACACACTGTTCAGCAGATCAAGATCAGCTTGCACTTTTTGCTCATATGGGCTCCAAACTCCAGTTTTTTTTATCAACAGGCTACATGGTCCTTGGCCAGCTGCAGCTCTACATGATTAAAGAACTACTGCAAGAATTTACAGTAATCAGTACACAGAACAAACTGCTGTGCAGCAGTAAACTTTGATCAGGTAAGTTCACCAGTTGCTTTACATTGTCCTTCATAGATATAGCAGGAATGTACCTAATACACTGACTAGTTCTGTCTATACTTAATATAAAACCAAACACTGGAGTTAACTTTTGCAGTTGGATTAAAGTTTTCTAAATAATAATGTTATGCATAAAACTCTAAAATAAGCTACCAAAAAGTTAGTGATGAAAGGAACAACTTTGTCTCTGAATTAATTGAAACATTTTTGAGGGGATTTTAGGCTGTTTGTAGCAGCAGAGCTAGAATTATCCTACAGATTCTCTCCCAAGAGGGCACACAAAGTCAGTTGTTTCCTTGCTGGAACCTGTAGTCCTACAAACAAGTGTAATCCAGTTGGCAAAGGCAAGAACTGCTCAGAAGGTCCCAATACATGCAGATTTCACTCAGCATTCTTTCCCACCAATTACAATGATAATCTTCTAAAACTAGCAAACATTCCAGTACAACAGGATTTTTAATGCCACTATCCAAATGCTCGTCTAATAATTTTGGTACGGGTCTTATTCTCTGGCATACAGTGACTAGGCACTTCAAAGGAGCAGTACATCAAATGGATGGTTCCTGAGGACAAGATTATTATTATCATTCTCATAAGCACATACATTTCTCAGGGAAAAAAAGCAGTCTGGATAGCTAAAAACAAGGAGGGAACTCATTCTTTCAATGATACTTTTGTATCTGGTAAGGGAACAATGCAATCTGGTGACAAACGTAATACTTTAAAAGAGCCCAAAGGTCTTTTGGAAGACTTATTGAAACCTCCGTCAGTATCTTTACACTCTTATGGGCCTAAGGATCAACACTAGCCTGTTATTAAAAATGACTAACACTTTTGTTTGCAGGTGTTCTGTTCATTCAGAAAAGTACTTAACACACATTTAATACAGTCCAAAATTTAATACAACATGTTTAACTAATCTGGATCCCAAAGTTGACTATAAAGAAAGGTTTTTAACAGAAAGCTCAGACTGTGTGGCAGGAAAGACTTACGCCACACCCCAGCAGGTTCTGACTTTTTAGGCCACTACCCACAAGACCCTTGTGTGGTGATCCTGAGCAGAAGATTACCAGACATAAAAAATCAGCAATCCACATAGTTAATCTGAGTACACCAAAGCCTGTGCTAGGCTATGCTGCACATAGAACATAGTTTTGCCTTCCTGCCTGTATTGTGCTGTGCATATCCCTGGACTGCAGGTTAAACTGAGCCACTTGACTGTAACCTGAAGGCAGTTCCCACTTGGCACTGGTGATTACACCGCCTGCATGTCCTTGACTTTATCTAAAAGTGCATCGAGAAGTTCTTATGTGAATATCCCTTTTGTCTGGCAGTGGAATCAGACAGCTTGAAAAAATAGAATGGTATCACATTCCCATGAATGGGATCTAAACAGCATGTTGCATGCTGGTTGGATGCCTGCTAGATGCTGCAGGGACATGAGTATCTCTACTGTACTCTTTCTTTATAGTGCTAACTCTAATAAACAACATTTTAAATTATACTTTATGGAGACTAAGTGCCTTTCTTACTGGGAACATAAGAAATCAGCACCTTCTTGTGCAAAACATCTTGTCTTCTAAGTGGACTTTTTCCACGAAGTTGACATGGAGATGCTCACGTACCTTTTGTTTCCCAATATCCACAAGTTGGGTTGTGCCTCCCAGTCGCTCAATATCCCTCGCAGCAACCTCCATCATGCGTTTGATTTCACCCCTCTTCTCCGGCCATGCTGACACGCTCTGGATTGCCACCCACTCAGCCAGGCGCTACAGAAACGTGGAAGAGCCACAGGTTTTACTACACATGACAGGCACTATACAAATACAACACCTTGTTATTCAACAAACACTGTTTTAAGTTAAGCTTTAATTGAGATAAATCCACTCTGTCCTCTGCTCAAAGAACTACTCTAACCACTAATATTACACTCAAAACCTCTCAAAAAACCTCACTCTCCTACAGCTGCCCCTGCAGTACAGCACAAACTCTACAGATAAATAAGGTAAGGTTAAGAGTATGAAAACTTGTGCATACTGTGCTTTTTTGGTTGCTGTCCTTTAAGTATCCAGAACCAGCTGATGTCTTTCAGGCCTCTCAGAAAGGACACTTGAGCTTTTTCTCCCTGTGTGAGATCAGCAAGAGCAACTGGCAGAAAGCAAGCTGAACACTTGGCATAGTTCTTGCCTGAGTTCACAGTGCTCTACCACTGATTCCTTCACAGGTAAACAGCACTGCAATACAAGTTGCAACTAAATAGCAGGTCAAGCAGAGAAGTACCTCTTTGGAGAGGGTAACATCTCCCTCTGTACCCCAACTTAAATGGTTTCATACAAGAAAGGTTTATTCCAGCCTCATTTAGAACTTTCATCTCCCATCTCAAAAGGAAAGAGACTGTAAACCTAGCTCTGTGTTCAGGAGCCAGTATCAAACTTCTCATACCTCTAAATAAGTCACTGTTTGCACTATAGAGTAATAGATAATTTCCTAATAAATCTAACATGGACATTTATGTTTTGGAACAGAACCTATGCCTAAACTTAAAGAACAGTTTTCTAGTTTGACTCAAATCAGTTTTACCTGCTGCTTGCTCTCCCCTCTCTCCAATCACTTCACATTACTCTCTCTTATTAGGTATATCATACAGGTGCAACAATAAGCTTGAAGATGACCATCTAACTTTTAATATCCCATAGCTGCCCATGCTGCAAGACAAAACTCAAAGAAAACTTACCTGAACATAGAGGTCCTGGTGTTCATCAATGTATTTAAAGATGGTTTCCAGAGTGGACATTTTCTGACTAGAAGTGTAGCTGAAGATCCTGTGACAGAAAAAGAATTCAGCCTTCACAGGTTTAAGAAGCAACAGTCAGTAATCAAGCAGCCACACAAGACTCACCTTTCAACTGCTAATGCTACACACCAAACTGTAATAATATAAAACTTGAGGCCCCTCCCTTCCTTGAAATCACCCAGTGACAAAAGCATATTTAAATTTCAACACCACTTTTTCTGCCTCTCCCCTCAAAATAACTTTTGAAGTTAAACTGAGCAAGCTTATATAGAGACTGTATATATAGTATAGTATAGCTGATATAGTATATCTGTCTGTAGAGATACTTCAATTAAATCATATACTTCATTTCACTGCAAGATTACAGGCAAAATGTTACTGAAGTGAAATACAACTTCAAAGAGTAGATTTCATTATGAGTTCAATTAATAGTGTGCCACAGGCTTGAATGTTAGGAGCTAGGTGCAAGAAAGCACCACACTTAATGTTCTACAAGGGCACTTAAAAGCAGGCAGCTTAAGAACTGTGCTTTCTTCTGCTTTAAAGTCCCAACCTGCCACTCAGACTTCCCAAGAGAGGTCAGAGTGAAGCCATGGGAACAGAAGCCAGCCTCAGCAGGCCATGAGCAAATGGTCACCGACTACTTCAATGCTACCACTTCCTTCTTTTGTTTTAGTTTCAGCTGAACTTCACATGAGAAAACTCAAGACCTTTCCCCTTCTCAGTTTTCTGTCTTCCTTCCCAGTCTGAAATCAATATTGAAAAGATATACTGTTCACTCAAGCAACAAAACCAACAAGCTGAAATTCAGATCTCAAGTTCAAAAAAGATACAGCATCTCCCCTAAGACAGGAAAATAATGAGCTTTACAAATCACGGAATGGGTAAGGTTGGAAGGGACCACTGGAGGTCATCTGGTCTAAGCTCCCTGCTCCAGCAGGGTCCTCTATAGCACATTACTCAGGATTGTGTCCAGGAGGCTTTTGAATATCTCCAGAGAAGGAGGCTTCCTGAAATATGCCTCTGAAATCCAAGCGCCTGGACTAGGAGAAAAAGTCCAGTTTTTCTTGTAATACACTGAACAAGCACTTTCAGCCGCACCAGCCACTGTGACTCAGGATGTTGTTGAGTCAGCTTTACGCCAGATCCTTTAAGCCTTTCTTCTACTTCTACACAGTAGTCACAAGACAAGTACGATAGTTGTTAAAGCATCTGACTGCTTGTCTTAGGATTTCTTGAACAGCTGACTACTCTGTATAGCTGAAACTAATACTTTTAAGCTGCAGGTTTCCCACACAATATACTGCAATACATGTATCACCCCAAATTTAAGACGCACACATTTTCTTTCAAGCAGGGTTGTACTTACACAGATACTGGTGTTTGACATACAAAAATCCTTTCCCTCACCGGAGAGAGTTTCTATTTAATTTAAAGCATCCATCAAGTTTAAATTTGGATAATGACTTTTAAACACCAATTAGAACAACCCCAAACCACCAGATAGGTCAAGCTTCCTCTTTAATAGTCAGGAAAGGTGAAAATTAAATACCTTCAGAAGGATTATATGGACATAGCTAAGTTAAAGGAATGCTTCTCACTGAGGCTTCCCTAATGAAACCACCATCCTCACATGCAGTTAGAGCTCAGGCAGAATTCAACTGGAGCTCTTCAGAGAAACCAGCACACGGGCATCAGTCCAGTGCATCTGACTCTCCCCTTCACTCAACCGGTTCCTGTAGCAACATCAGGACTCTCGCTTCACAGTAGAGATACAAAATACAGCAAATTACAGGGAGGCTGATATCCTGTCCAACACAAACAAGATCTGAACTATTTACTAAGCTGGACACTGCTTTAAATATCATCTTAAACATAGTTAAATAGTCTTAAAAATCAGAGGGGCATTGAAGCACTCAAGTCACACTGCAGAGCTGCAAAAAAGCCTGCTCCAGAAAGCTCTGAACTTGGAAAAGCAAATGCTGCTTAGTGCACAGCAAAAGGCTGGATGTTACTTCCTCTTCCCTCTGCAAAAGCAGGGCTAGAACTTCCTGTAAGTCCTTCGGACTGGAGTACTGAACCCTTCCTACCTATGCAGAAGAGACTCCGCTGTCTTACCTTTTCACAGGACTATACAACAGTGGCACTTTGAAATAAACTAACCCAAGAGATTATCAGTGCACGGAGACAACCTGGCCCTTCCTATCCACAGGCATCATTAGTGCCCCAGAGGAGAGCAGGGAACCAAGTTAGGAGCGGTCCGTAGCCATCGCCGAGCACTCACCGACCCCCAAAACCACTGCCAGGAGCGGCACACAGCCCCGTGCCCTGCTCTGCGGGAGGTTTGACTTAAAGGCTAAATTTGCTGTTTTACAGGATTTTGCAGCACAAGGGCTCGGGGCGGAAGGGAGGGAAGCGCGCCGTGGGCTCCCTAAGGACTGCGCGGGGGAGGCTCACGGGGAGGGACAGCGAGCGTGGGAAAGGTGACGGGGGGGGGGGCAGTGGCAGCACCCTCCGAAGGACAGCTTCCCTCCCGGGGCAGCCACAGCGCCGCCGCGCCCGGAGGCCGAACAGACGCTTCCTACCGCGGGACACAAGGCAAGGCAAGGCAAGGCCCGGCCAGCCGGGCACGCCACGCAGCCGGCATTCCCGGCGCCTCTCCGCCAGGCCGGGCCAGGCTCGGCCGCCGCGGCACACGGGGAAGGGGCCCGGCCGCTCCCGCCCCGCCACTCACTGTTCCCGCACCGTCCCGGCTTCCCCTGCGAGTGGCTCCACTCGCCGCCACCACTGCGCTTTAAATACCCCGCACGGCCCCGCCCCTCGCCGAGCGCTGCAGTGACCAATCCGCTGGCAAGGAGGTCCCCGGGGGCGGGGCTTGAGGCGGGGCGGGGCGGGCGGCCCCTGTGGGACGGTGGGCGGGGGGTGTCGGTGCTGTGCGGGAGCGTCGTTAGCGCCCGAGGTGTTAATGAATTTACCGCTCTGCAGCGAAACGGGATGGGCGCGGACGTGAGAGAGAGAAACACGAGAAATATTACGGGGGATGATAAGCGGGAATATCATACGTAGGCAAATATGGTATGGGAGAAATCTGGGGGGGGGGGGTCTTGAGCAGAGCCTGTCTGGACAACTGAATTATCCCAGCCGAGGATAGGAGTATACTTATGCTCTTCCTACATTTGTTGTTTAGGTAGGTTAATTAGATTTAAGTAGATTTAGATATAGTTTAGCTCGGCCCATAAAATAGAATTAGTTACAGAATAGAATAGAATTCTATTTTTTCTATTCTGTAGAATAGAATAGAATTCTAATTATAGAATTAGTTATAGAATATTCTGGGTTGAAAGGAACCCACAAGGATCATCTAGTCCAACTCCTGGCCCTGCACAGGGCCATCCCCAAGAGTCACACCTGAGTGCATTGTCCAAATGCTTCTTGAACTCTGTCAGGCTTGGTGCTGTGAACACTTTCCTGGAGAGGCTGTTCCAGTGCCCAGCCACCCTTTGGGTGAAGAACCTTTTCCTAATATCCAACCTGAATCTCCACTGACACAACTTCAGGCCATTACCATGGGTCCTGTCACTGGTCACCACAGAGAAGAGATCAGTTCCTGCTCCTCCTCTTCCCCTCGTGAGGATGTTGAAGACTGCAATGAGTTCTCCCCTCAGTCTCTTCTTCTCCAGGCTGAACAGACCAAGTGACCTCAGCCGCTCCTCATCTGGCTTCATGTGCAGCCTATGGGTGGGGTAGGACGCACCACTGCACCTCTAGACCCTTCACCATCTTTGTTGCCCTCCTTTGGACGCTCTCTAACAGCTTAACATCTTTTGTATATTGTGTTGCCCAAAACACACCATATCCAATACAATAGGCACACAGCATTCAAGGTGAGGCCGCTTCAGTGCAGAGCAGAGCAGGACAATCCCCTCCCTCAACTGGCTGGTGATGCTTTGCCTAATGCCCCCCAGGACATGGTTGGCCCCCCTGGCTGCCAGGGCACTGCTGACTCATATTTAACTTGCCATCAATCAGGACCCCCAGGTCCCTTTCTGTGACACTGCTTTCCAGCATCTCATTCCCCAGTCTGTACGAACATCCAGGGTTGCCCCATCCCAGGTGCAGAATCCAGCACTTTCCCTTGTCAAATTTCATAAGGTTGGTGATTGCCCATCTCTCTTAATTTGTCAAGGTCTCTCTTCAGGGCCTCCCTGCCTTTGAGGGAGCCAACAGCTCCTCCCAGTTTAGTATCCTCAGTTTTATGAGGGAAGTGCAGTGTGAACAGTAAGTCGTGAAAGTTAAGTAAGGTCACCTAATGAAGAGTCCTCTCAGCTCCTAACAGTGGCAGACAGGAATAAAGTAATTCTACATGCAAAAAGGTAAAAAATCAGATAATGCTTGCTGTTACCTTTCACCTGCCCTAAATAAAGCCAGCCCTTTAAAGATGGGAACTGCCGAAGCTGCTGCTGTTCGTGAGTAACGGAATAGCTCTGATACATATAGCTGTTAACTATGCATGGATGTAATAACTTGGTAACTCATACTGCTTTATATACATTCTTGAAATAAATGTAAAATGGTGGTTGGCCCTTGGCTGTAGTAAAAGTAGTTGTAACGTGAATTATTGAAGGAGGTTCACCTCTCAGTCAAACCTATTGGGCAGTGTGCTTCCCAGTGCCACAGATGCTAGGAAATGTGCTGATGAAATTTCCTGAGGGTATAAAGCTGGGAGATGGAGTCAGGACAGGGAAGGAACAACTCAACGACCCTGAGGATCACAGAAATAAAACCAGGAAAAAATTAGGTACCTGGGAGCTCATGAGCTGGAAATGAGTGAGAATGAGAGGGGTATATCAGCTGGTCACAGGAGGTCTACCGTAGGAGAGAACTACATAATTTGGGAACTCAGCTGGTGGTGCCTTGCAGGGTGAGAACCTTGCACGAGGCTGTGGTGAGTGTTGTCCCATGTCAAAGGCACAGCTCCAGTCACACAGGAATGATGAGCTGAAACTACTACAGCAGACCCCTGAGGGGCTGCTCAGATGTTCAGGGAAACTAAGGGTCTCTGAGCATATGAATTTGGTTTAAGTAACCTATAGAAAAGACTGAGGAAAGGCACAGTTGCAAGTATGCCTTTTAGAATCATAGAATCACAGAACGGTTTAGGCTGGAAGAGACCTTTAAAGAGACCTTTAAATGTCCAATGCCCCTGCAAGGAGCTGAGACATCTTCAGTTAGATCAGGTTGCTCAGAGCTCCGTCCAACCTGACTTTGAATGTTTTCAGACTGGTGTTAACGCTGGGATTAATGCATAAGGAGGAGGACAACTGTTATCCATAATGGCTGTAAAGGCCTGAGGGCATCCCCTCCCCTGTAGGTTTGGCTTCCTGGGTTAGGGGTCAGCCATGGATGGAGCAACAAGGGCTGCCCTGTCCCACTGGGACACTGGGGAGAGGCTCAGGGGCAGCCAGCAGGGAGGCCACAGCCAAGGGCTTCCACAGCCCATGGGAGCTGCTTTTGGCTGGGCTGCCAGTGCTTGCCCCATCTGAGCTAAAGCTCCAGTCCTGCCACAGCCCTGGTCTGGCCATGGGCCGTGCTGAGCTGGAGATTTACAGACTGATGCCTGGCCTGGCCTGGCATCAACCTGTACCCAGGGAGGTGCCTGGAGCTGGGGCTGCCCTGGTACCCCCCCAGATACCTGGCTCCTGGCTGGGAGTGGGATGGGCCCTGGTTGCCAGGCTCTGCCCTCACAGACCCCCATGGGGAGCTCCTGCCACTCCTGGCACCCTAGACTTTGAGGAGCCCCTGGCACCAGGACTCCCGGCACTGCTCTGCGTTGGTGGAAGAGCAGATGGCAAAACGTACTGCAAATGGACCAGTGGAACTTAGAAACTGGAATAAAGCTTCTATCCACACTTACATTAGGAAAAATATTGCCCAGAAGCAATAGGGAAAAAAAGGTGTGTGTTTGTTTGTTTGTTTGTTTGTTTTAAAAAGGGAAAAAGAAACTGCCTCTAAAAAGCAGTTTGTTGCATTTAGGAAAGGTATTAAGTGACATGACAAAGCATGATTCCTGGTGACCTATTTTCATTCTCATGTTCCCACATGGAAGCAGTTTTTGGTACTTTTTTCCCACATCTTATAAAACACCCTCAAACAAAAATAAGAATCAAGGACATGATCTGCCAAACAAAAGCACTGGGGAAGCATACAGTGAAAATATTGTGTACTGTATTATCAGAGTTTTCTGCAAGCCTGTATTGATCTAAATCCACAAAGGATTGTGTGAAGACAAACACGGAAACCACACAGTAACTTACCCAAGGGAAAACAACAACAACTTCTTTTGAAAGATAACAGGCCCAATTATCAGCTTTGAGGGCCTTATAAATTGTCTTTATGGAAACACAGTTTTGTTTTACAAGGCTGTTAATTTGGAGGTGAAAAGAATATGTGCATACATAAAAATCCTTTGGGAACAGTGGAGAAAGGAAGGGTAGGAAAAGACACATTTATCAGAAATGGCTTAGGGACAGGGGATAACAAAACAAGGTACTTTATAAAGAAAATGTAAGGATGCTCAGCTTTCTCTGGTCCAGGCAGAAATACCTAAACATCTAAGCTGCTCTATTACTTTTTTTAATATGTTGTCTTTGAAATAGTTTTGTTCTAAAGAAATAATTCATAGGTGGTTGTGCTATTGCTTTTAATCACAGAGGTGTAGCATGTATGAGTCAGCTGGAGTAAAAGCAGCTGAATAGGTGAGGAACCTGAAACATAAGCACTGGTCTGGGAGAAGACAACTGTGTGGATCAGCTTTTTAGATTAATGTGGACTGAGAGCCATGGGGATGTGAGAGGCCAACAGAGATAGCATTAATAGCTGTGACCATCCTTTCTGAAAAATTCCATGCAAAATGATGAAGTGGGACAGAAAGTTGCTATGGAAGTTTCAGTAAATATGCAAAATCTCACCCTCACTTCTTTTGAAATTAATTTCAAGTGGTGGTTGTGTCCCTATATGCAGGTGTATGGCATCTACAAATTTCACTTTGTTCAATTTTTTTGTCTTTTCTGCTAAGTGAGATAAGTACACAATAGTTACTTTACTGCACTTCTGAGGGGAAAAAAGAAAAAACATAAAAAGCTGAAATTGGTTGTCTTCTGCCTCTCTGTTGTATCTTGCTACTTCCTGCTCAGTCTTCCCTTTTTGTCTTTATTTTGCATGTTTCTAGTTAGGTGAGTCACCAGCCCAACTTTCTACACATTAGGCATTCACACTACATTAGGTAGACTGCTAGACTGAAAGGAAAGATTGTGTATACGGATGTGCAGAACAGTGCAGCTTTGTCGGATTTATTTGCTTTCCTGCAAACAATAGTTTTTGGACTGGTGACAGTAAATTTAAAGCAATAGCATAGGCAGGTTGTAACTAATGTTTAAAGAATTCCCCACTGGTTGCTTTAATCCCTTCTAAACCTAAGTGTGTCCTATTTATATCACACCCGTGCACTGCACCTATGTGGACATTTTGACTCCATTAACATTGTTTACCTTAATACACCCACTTCTGCTGGGTTTGATTTTGTTGACTAAAGATGAACAGACCTGCTTGCACCTGGAAATTGCCTTGCAATTGACCTTCCAGCAACGTAAGCCTCACCCATTACCCCTGGCTTTTCAAAACCAAGTGGCCTCAAAGTCCAAACTCATTTAGAGAAATAACACTAAACTAAACCAAATCCAAGTATCATTTACTGTTCCTCTTTTTCAGCCAATACTATGGCTCCTGAAGTAACCTTGCCCTGGGCTCCACAAAAGCAAGGCTGCTTATGTGATGTACTGTAATTGCAGAGTGCTGAATATTTAGGTATGTTCATTTATCTATATATACATGTGTGCTTATGTAGTAATTAAGGAGTTTGATCCTCACAAGCTTCTTCCAACAAATAAATACTGTTTTCTTTTTATAATAGGTAATTAAAATACAGGGCAGATTACACGACCTGTGTAGAAAATGTTGATGTTTATGTGACATAGCCCAGTATGGGGTGCCCATATGTCCAAGTGCCTAGTCAGAATCCTGTTGGAGGGCTCCATGACACTTCACTGAACTATGTACCAAGCTTTTACTGTTGTAAACATAAATGTGGACACAGAGGAATGCTGCAATTGAGACAAGAACTGAATCAAAGTCTAGAGTCCTGGTCCTGTGATCCTTCTTCCCATCCTTGCATAATGGAGACTACTATGAAATGGAGCCTGTGTGGCTCAACAGCCCAAGTAACAATAAATACCAAAGAACCCTTTTCCCTCTCTCTGCTCCTTCCATCCCTGTGTCCCACCATTTATTGGCTGCTCCTTTCATCACCTCCAGTGTCGTCTCACTATACTGAGCCTGGCGAGTAGAGGATTTACATTCCCAGGGCACGTATTTCCCTGTGGATCCATCCAGTTCAACTCAGAAGAGTTGCTGCACTGATCTCCCATGAGCCCCCATAACGCCATGGAGCAGACAGATGTGCCTGCCTGTGCACAGGGTGGCTCTGTGCTGCTGTGCTAGGTTGACTTTCTGGCTTGGTTGCCACAAGCTTGAGGAGCTCTGCTCTGTGCCCTTCAGTGGAGGGCTGGATGATCAGGATGCCCAGCATGCTCAGGGATTGTCTCCTTCCTCACCAATCCCTACAAACCTCTTCCTGTCCCCCAGCCTCCTGGCTCAGTAGTTGATGCACCAAATTTTTCTTCAACTCTGATAGCCCCTGTATCAATAAGGTTGTAACTTTGCTGTTAAAAATGTACTCAGATGCTTGTTGCAACAAACTTCAGATCCTTTGTTATCTTCAGAAAGTACCCAAACATCCTGGATTACTCTGAGCCTTCAACAGTCACCAGTTGCTTAACTAAGCCAATTCAGGACACCATAGGTATTGAAGTCTCTCATCTTAGGCACTAGTTTATCTGCAAACCGTGACAGGGAAAAGTAGAACACAAGGGTCTTGCTATGCACTGCTGAATAGCTCTTTGCTCCTTTTTTCCTGGCTTTGCATAAGGTGGTTTTGCCCTTCCCCATAAGTGATGTTTTGCTGAGTCTGTACACTGTATTGCAACCCGTGTTTTCCCTGTCCTCTTGTCAAGATGCAGTAGTGACACGTTGGCAATGTCACTATCAAGAACCTCAAAATAACCTGAAGACTAACTAAGCTGTCTAGAGGGCTAGAGAGACTGCCTCAAATTAGAGAGAGAGGCAGAGCACCAGCAAAAAAAAAAAAAAAAAAAAAAAAAGAGAAGAAAAAGGAAAAAAAAAGCACCTCTCTTCTAAATTCAATGTACAAATTGCGCAAATATCAGTATGCTTTTGGCAGCATTCTCCCAATTCCACTAACACTGCCCAGGAACAGGCAGTCTTTCTATTTTGAGGATCTTGTGCTCAGAGAGGGAGAGTACGGCTCCCACTTCTGATTCTGAAGGACAGATGAAAGAATGGTGTCAGAGACTGTTAGTAAATTCTTCAGTCCCAGCACCTTGGAGGACTGGCATGCAAACTGCAGAGCCAACATATCTTAGAAAGGCTTTGAATTGGCATGCCAAATGATTCCTTGTTTGCTGAAGTGTTAGTCCAGCTGTGCCAGTGCTCTGAAAGGATTAAAAAATGCACCTACATTCCTTTGTTCATTGTCTGTTCCTCTGCCTGAGTCACTAAAGCACTCTGCTTCTGCCTGCTTGTCCTGGTACTTTGCATTAATGTAACAAGTCAGTGGCTCAAATGGGAATGGTGGGATGTGTGTCATGTAACAGGACACGTGTAATAGATGGGCAAGAAAAGGGTCAATAGCTCAGCTAGTTGTGGTCTGACTGCAAATGAGAACCACAGCCCTTGGAGACTGCTTCAGTCCAACACTTTTCTTTGGAATGACCACAGAGCCCTTTTTCTTCTTAATCTCAACTACCCTGTATTTCATCCCAGTGTTTCATCTCAACACCATGCCTGGTTTATCCATGCTAAAAGCACATGGAATGTGCCCTATGCGTGAGGAGATGTCATTTTCAATTTCTCCTTGAATATATTTTGGAGTGTTGGGAGACTTCATTTTGGTCTTTTGTAAATTGTTGATTTGCCAAAGTGAAAGAGAAATATTAAAGTGACTTGGCCAGCACTGCATGCTCTCCTCCATGAAATGGAGCCTAAATGCTTCCCCAGCTGGAATTTTACTCCAGAGATGCAGCTCTGCAGGACCGCTTTTCTGTGTCTGTTGCGATTTCACCGTGGTTCCATTCCCCCTGCCTTTGTGGATCTCCTCTCTTCCCAGACTAACATCCAGAATAGTGCAATCCCTGTTTTTCACTTTTGGAGAGTTGCTATGAATTCTTTTGCTAAATCATATGTATGTGCATCTGTACATCATGGACTAAAAGCACTACTTGGTTATATGCAGAAAACAGGGAGCTGCAAAACCAGGAAATTTTAAATGCTGTCTAATAATGGCATCTCTGTGTATTCCTCATTTTATACACCTTAGTGTAAATCAAAAGCAATTCCACTGATACTAGGGAATTAATACTACATACGAGAATTAAGGCCTTCTTTGTTGTTGCTTTTCAGAAGAAGCCTCTCAGCAGAGATGTGGTAGATACATACAACACATTCTAAGAAGAGAGGCTGTTGTGGTAGATAACTAAGGCCTATGAAGAACAGAAAAGGTAAATCACTGAAGGATAAAGAGAACTGAAACATGTAAATAGGGAAGAAAAGGGGATTGTACTGAAGAAAAATTACAGAAAATAGAAGACAGGAAAAGGATGACAACATGTCACTTCAGAAAAAATAAGAAAATTAATGCCACGTTAATTATAAGAAGTTCTGGAGCAAAAGCTTCATTACAGAAGGGCATTTTCCAAGCTTGTATGAAGTTTCGCTTTTAAGGAAAAGGACAAAATTTTGATTATTCATTGCACCAATGTACGTAGGAACAACTGGCTAAGTGGTGACTTTTATAATCACACATCCTTAAAGCTTAAAACCAACTGGAAACCACGGAGTGACTCCAAGTGCAGTGGTCACTGGCTCCTGCCTGTAAAAAATTAAGTTTGTTCAAAAGATACATTATTGCTTTAGAAAGTATCTCCCATACAATTTAGTTTCTCATCAAAAGACAACTCACAAAACCCAATCTGGCCTGATAGGAAGAGCTGCCTCAATGCCAGGTTTTAAAATAGCATAGGAAGAGACTTAGAGGAATGTTGCATCTCCTGAAAGACCCATCTACGGGGTAAACCGTACACATCAGCTTGGCTTTGATGAGAAAGAAAGACCTCTCTGTCTGTTCTTTTTGTGTGATGAAGTGCACTGCAAGTAGTGTACAAAGATTGTGCCTGTGGAAGAAGCTATGGAAATCCATTTCTGAAGCTTCTCAGCCACCATCAACTCTGTTCAAAGCAGGAGGCAGCACCATGGCACTCCTTGATTATTGTATTGGCTATTTATGCTTATGTAGCAATGACCCCTCAGAAACAGGCCTGGCCACCAGAACCACTCAGGTTCTTGGAGGATGCTTGCATGTAACAGAAGGAATATCATACAGCAGTGTCACTGCTGCTGCTCAGGCAGCTGGGCAGGATCCCACACTCAAATTTCTTGCTCAGGAGTAACACAGGAAAGTCACTCGCACTAATGGATGCTTAACCTTGGGATAATTATGAGCTGTTCATTGCAAGCAGTAGAGAAACTGAATAGCCTAGTCTTCCCTGAACAAATGTCAGACAACATTGGATGCATGCAAACTAACAACACATTACCTAAAGAAAAGCTAATTACTTGCAAAGTCTGATAGAAAATTGAATTTCACTAATGGATCACTTTGCAGCTTGCTCCATGCCCAGCCATTCATAATTTACAAAGAAACTGCAGAGAACAGCATCAAGGAAATAACTGAAAGTAATTAAGTTTTACAGAACAGATACTGAAAGTCATCTGTGATCTTCCTAAATCCTCATTTTTTTCTACTTCAGATTTGGATTTTTAGATGAGAAATCAAGAAATGGGCATACCCCTGTGTAAATGCACTGAGATCTATCGTATGTGATGGCTGCATTTAATTTGATTTTCAAGCATAGACTACTATGGTACGCAGCACTTGAGCCAAAAGAATAAAACAAAACCATCAGAAAAATGCTATAAATTCAGATTTGCTTATGTGAGTGGAGAAAAGCAGCACAGATTCTCCCTGGAAAGTCAGTTTACAGTTTACAAAACCTTTCATGTGCAATATCCTAAGTATCCACTTGGCGGTTACTTGTGGCTACAACGAAGATGCTTTTTTCTTTCTCTGAGAATCAGTTATTTGCTTTCCATTTCTCTTCTGGTAACAGAGAGCATGCAGACCTCTGGAAACAGCTGGGCTGCCTTTTAAATCTATGGCGTAACAGGAATCGAGCAGGTGGTCTTTGCATATCTTAGGTCACACTCTTGCCAGTAGAAACAAATTCAAAATCATCCTAGTGCAAATTCCTAACATAAACTCATTTCAAAGAGTCTACAGCCATAGAGCTGGTCTGATTTTAATCTATTTGACAATATGGTAACTTTTCTGGCAGTATCAGCTGTAGAAATACCTTCTTAATGGACTGAAACATATAAATCGGGTCATCTGACTGGAGAAGATGACACAACTTTTACTATTTTGAGCTATCACATATCTAAATGATCACAGCCCTGTGAATGCCCTCTGTATATTATGTAAAATATTCTCCCATTTAAATTATTTTGGACTGTTCATGTAAATAAAAGCACAATGCCACAGGAAATTAGCTTATTAGATGGTGTTTTTTTTTTCTTTCTACATAACCCTAGTGCAACTTGTAAGTATTTCTGGAATTGCTCCAGAGACTCATAAAGGGAGGCTACAAAGAGCCAGATTCAGTATTGGCATAATGAGATCACTTGGCTTGAACTTGGTGCAAAGACTAGAAACTGCATACAGAAAGACTGGAAAAGAATGTCAGCATTTTCCCTTCTTTGTTCTCCCTTTCACCATGGACAGACACACAACATGCCACACAACAGCAAATTCCTTTGGAGAGCACCCTTTTAGACAAGGAAAATTGTTCTCAAGTCACTGATTCCAACTTCGTCTTACAGCTAATTTTCTTTTTGTTGACTGGTAGCACAAATAGGCAAAGAATGTAGCAGAGAACCAATAAGCAATACTGTGTCAGGCATCATTTGTGATATTTGTACAAAAATTCCAGAAGATATTTTACATCTTTATTGTTCCACCTCATTCGAAGAATTACAAGTGAACCACAATCTGCCACAGTGATTGCCAGGGTTTCTTACTGGCTTCTTCAGGCAATACTGTTTCCAAATGAGAGGGGAAAATTGGCATGAGGTTAATAAAGAGATTAATTGGAAGGGGATATATGAGAAGACCAGGACAATTAAAACCTGCCATTTGGAATCTAGAAAGCTGTAAAAGGCAAGGAGAAAATAAGTACCTTTGGCTTTCCTAGGCAACTATGCCTAAGAAATACCTGATGAAAGTAAAAAGCAAACAGGACAAAGCATGTTACAAATTCTTTTTTCTATATATGCACGGGAAAGCCTTTTCTGTCCAAACACTTTCCGCTGTTTAAATCAGTGAATTACCCCAGGCTTTTCCCTTGTCCACAAAGGTATACTCTGCATTTTATATTGTGCCATTTTTCTGCTTCTGGTTCACAGTGTGACCCAATAAACTCACTGCTCTCTGATACCATAAAACTTCTGTGAGTAGTTTGCAACATACTCTTTTTGATTAATGGCATAAATGAAAAAATACATTTGGACTCCTCTGGTAGACACAGTGCTCTGTGGGGGAATTTCACTGCCTAAAGGACATAGACTCATGTTCAAACCTGTGTCTAACCTTGCGATGTTTTTCAGTTGCTCAGCTTGACCAAAGATAATCAGAAAGAAATATTTGTGTTTTAAAATAGGTAAATTTGAACAGCACTCAAAAGTTTTTTGAGCTCCTAGCAGGAAAACAGTAGGTTCATATGTGCTCTGTGAAAGACTGGCAGACACATACCTGATTTCCATAGACAACCTAGTGCTAATGACAGCGGGTGATAAAATCAATCAAATAGAACAATAATTCCTAATGAACCAGTTTTACATTTCATTAACTTGAGTGCCAAGGTAATTCTTAATGACTGATTTACTTTGTTTCTTTTAAACTCTCATGAAGAATTAGGTAATTAGGAAAATAAGGTCTAACAGCAGCCTAATATAACTTGAGCCTGCAATGCAGTTTGTGTCTCCAGGTGATGAGAAACGTGTGGACTCAGTAGCACCTTGGACTGAGGACTCCTCACGGCCCTTGTCTGAGATGTTGCTCAGCCCACACATGGACAGACAGCACAGGTAGACACCATGCCAGGCTCTTCATCAGTGGGTGTGGGTCAAGGCATCTCACTCCTGGCCACTGAATCTTGTGGTTATTCCTTCTCTGAACTGCCATTGCACAATTTTGTGATATGCCCAACACAGCAATGAAGAGGAGACCAACCTGATGCTGACATTGTGCTCTAACTAGTAATTCAAAGATTAATTGGGTAGGAACTAATACAGTTAGTCTTGATTATTTTTACTGTCCTTAAGCGTTGCTTGCCTTAATTAAAATTCTACTAATTTATTTTCATCAAGTTTAATTCTCAGTTAAAATAAGAATAGGAATATAGCTTCCTTTGGGAACACAGGATTGCAATGTGAAACAGTCACATTTTAATACATACAGGAAGGAAAGTTTCTCTGATGCAGAAGCTTTTTTTCAAAGGAAAATGTATATGGCACAGAAAGACACTCATACATATTTTACAGAAGTTGGACTACAATTAACTCTGTTAGTCTAAGAACCTTGAAGTTTAGGAAAACCTAAACTAGACTTGAATTTTGCAGCTAGCAATAAATTGTTATTAAAGTGTAAACCACCTGATACTAAAGCACCTAGGCTTTTACCTGTTATTAAATCCAAGCTTTCTGGGTCAATTCTTGATCTGTTCTAAAGGTCTCTGTGTACCTGCTACAAGAAGGTATGTATACACACACATATACATGTTTACCAGACTTGTCCAACTTTTCATTCTGACTGAAGTCGGTGAGATATTTGAAAGTTCAGAGGCTGAACAACTAGATACAGTTGTTCAGCCTGAATGCTATATCAAAATCTTTTGTGAAGACAGGGCTTTATTGACTGCAAATGCCTCCTGTGGGATTTACCGTACAATGAAACTAGTATACTATCTAGTATGAGTATCATGCAACTTGCATTTGCTTCATTAAATTCCCTTCATCTTGTACTTTTATTTTTTATTAAAACTGTTAAAAACATTATTAAGACTACATTAAACCCCATTATTATTTTCTTAGTCTATTTCTTTACATTCCATAATCAAAGAAGCAGACAACTGTATGTTACAGGTAGAATTGCTCTTACTGTGTGTAGCAACTGTTCCCAAACCAAAGACAAGGATGTGGGCTCCTTACAGACCGCCAAATTGAGTGAATTTTAGCTGGTATCCTGGGAGGAAATGAAAAGTGCAATCAAAAACCTACTGACACTGACTGCTGATCCCTGATCCACCTGCCAAGGTAGCAGTGGCAGCACATGGCTGCGGTGAAAACAGGGACAGGACTGCTCCTTTCCACAACCATGTCCATTTAGATCACCGTACCCACAATATGTCATTGCATCCTTAAGGGGCAGACATTTGATACAGCTGAGCCAGTGGGACAGTTCTGCCTTCAGCATCCCAGAGTGCCTGGCCCTGCAATGTGCCTCCCTGCACCAGCTCTGCCAGCATACCTGGCAACATCTCCAGGGCCTGCTGACCTCTCTGAAAATAATCTCAGCAAGAAACATCTTTACGTTTCTCTGACCTGTTGGTGAGTTGAGAAAGCTCATTTGGCAGCGAGGAATTTCTTTCACTGGCGGAAGGGGCTGGACTATGAAGGCAAGGCAAAGAGGAAAACAGGGAGGTGGCAGTGGAGGAGGAGAAAGGAACATCCTTGTTTTTTTTCAGCAGAAATTAGAGCAGCTCAGCTATGACACCTAACCAGGCCAGAATTATCTATATTTTATTCCTAGCTTAAAGTCAGAAGTAATTAAGATCTGTTTTCAGAACTATTGTTGAAACACAAATAACACATATACAGAATTTCACAAACATGAAATAAAAATACATCATATCTTTTGGGGAATGCTGGCATATAGAAAAGTCAAGATCCACACTTTAAAATTGGGGTGGGTTTGGTAGTGCCTAAACTATTACCCAGACAGCTTAGGTCGAAGCAGTAGGGAGATACTCTGATGCTTGAATTTCCCCCAGCATCTGTATCCCTCTTATATGTGGGTCACATGTCAGGATTGTTCCAGTTATTAGTATAGCAGATCTGCAGTTTTCCCTCCTAAGTGGCAGCAGTCACTGGTGAAGGTTGGCTGAATTCAAGCCTAGCTGGTATCCCTGCAGAGGAATGGCTAAGCAACTCTCCCTCTTGCCCTTCCCCACTTATTGTCCTAGGAATTTCCAAATGAATACTCCAAACTGATCAGTGACAGCTCCTAAGAGCATTTTGTGTCAGACTGAGAAATAAGATTAAAAGTTTTCAGTTCCTAGCTGCTTAGTTGGTCTTTGCTGCTGGCCACATTTTCAAGAAACAGGTTGTATTGCCAGTGCCTCAAAAGGAACCTTCTCTGTAAAAGGATCAAGGAGGGAAAAAAGAAAATTTGAAAAGGATGGCCAAAAGCAGCTTCTGCAGGTGAAGAAATGAGATGATGGAGAGATGGAGCAAAACACACTAAGGATAGAAGATGTGGCTTGTGATAATGACTCTGCTTCTGATTCTCTTTGGAGATCAAAGTAGTTTTGCTCTCCTTGCATCTCCCTCCCCACTGCCAGTCTTTAGAAAGCTGTAGTATTTTCAGAAATACTTTCATCTTTCCATTTTCCTTTCTGCCACAGTCTGCCATCTACTTAGAAGCTGTATTTCAAGCCCTCCTCTGCACGGTAGAGGAGAACTGCACTGACCATGTGAAAGGTGTGAAGAACAACAAGTTTGATGCATCTGTGGTCTTCCCCTCACTGTTCTAAGAGGGGAACTGATCTAAAATTAGATCATGTCAATAGAGACTCCTGTCTTTTTAATGATTTGTCAGGGAGATATTCTCATTGAGCACACAATATATACCACATGATGGCACACAGTATATACCCCTAAACCTAGCTCTCCAACAGTGAACTTTCACTTTTTAACATTAATTTACTAACAAAATGTGCACCGGAGCAACTTAGTGATTAAAATAAGTCTATTGAATTATTATGCATTACTCCATTCATGGGCCATATTCTGCCATTCTCACTAATTTGGGGTAAATAATTTATCCTCAGAGTGTTTTCATTAACTGCAATTCATCTTCCAGCTATGGGATTGCAAGTAGCCTGAGGTAACCATCCACAAAGGGAAAGAAAAATGAACCTGTTCCTTTTTCATCATATCTGACAGTAAACTTGAAGCAGATACCCTTATTCCTTTGGGCTGTACTTTAATATATTAATTTTCACACTGAAAATGGTGATGGTGAGATGCTGTCAAGTGGCAGTCGAGGGTGAAAAAAAAAGAATGTGGTGGTCTAAACGGTGACAGTGAATATCTGCATCCGGAGTGAAGAAAGTATGCCAAGATCTTGCCTGCTGCACAGGAATAAACATCTGGGTCTTTGATCCCTTAGAGACTTTAACGAAGTCAAGTATATTAGGGGCTGTCGCATGCTGCTGACGCCTTCTTGAAAAGAGATACAGTCACAGGTACTCTCTCTGCCGGATGGTAAGGAGACAATCTATCTCTAACAACACCCTTGGACCAAGTACACCCTGCCCTCTTTCGGCGAAGCATTCAGCGGGACCGCTCCGCTGGCATTCCCCGCCGGCAGCCGAGGCGGCCGGGACACAGAGATGCTGGGCAGGGGCCAGCCTGCACCCGCGGCCGGGACACGGGGCGGGCAGGAGAGGCTATGGGAACTTTTGGGGAATCGTGGAGGTGCGGGGGGCCGCGTTACTGAATGGGCATTTGAGACCCTTCTCTCTCTTCCTCCATTAGCTCCGGGAGGATAAAACTGGAGAAGTTACTCTGGAATAAATAACTTTGTATTTTCCCATGTGTCAGGAGGCGAAGCTTTCGCAAGACGGACCCTTCCGTCTCCAGGCTGCCTCTTTCAAAGCGTCGGGCAGCCGCCTGGATGTGAACGAGTTCCCACGGCAGCATCCATCACCCGTCAAACCGCTTTTATTCTCGGGTGAGAAACTCGGAGAGGAGAGGCGGGGGGCGCGGGCAGCAGCCGCCAAGTGGCTGTAGGGGCCGCTTGGCACAGGGGAGCGCAGACAAAAGCCGGCGGAACTACGTGGCTTAAATTCAAAAGGGGCGCTTCGGGCTCCGCCAGGGCAGTCCCGGCCCGGGGAGGGGGCGGGAGCGGGGCCGGGGCCGCGGGGACGCGCATCCCGGCGGCGGTGCGGGGGGCGCCGGGCGATGGGCGCGGGCGGGGAGCGGGACGGGCGTGCGTGGGGCGCAGCTCGGAGCCCCCAGCCCCCGCCGCCGCCGCTCGCTCGGGGCCGCAGCAGCTGAAGCGGCCCCCCCAGCCCAGTCCCGGCGCGACGATGAGGGGCATCCCGGGCTTAAAGAGGCTGCGGCTCAAAATCTGGCGGCGATGCGCCCTGCTGCTGCTACTCCTCTGGGCTGCCTGCTGGGTGGTGGTGAGCGCTGCGCTGTTCCTCTTCCACAGGAGCGTCTTCTCCGAGCGCTGCACGGACGAGAAAAGCCACCGGATCCTGGCCAGGCTGGTACGTGCCCCGGCGGGACGCGGGGCATCGCCCGGCAGGACGGGGTGCCGGCGGTCCGTCGGAGCCGAGCACCCGCTGCCGGCCGTGCCGCCCTTGCACAGCTCCGGCCGCCGGAGGTGCCGCATTACCGGCGCCCCACGGTGCACACGGGCGGGCGGTCGCCTCCTTATCTCCTTTCCTCTTTCCCTCCCTCTTTCCCTCCCTCCCTGCTTCCCTCCCCGAGGCGAGGTCAGGTGCAGGCGGCGGGCCGGATCCCTGGCGTGGGATGCGGGTGAGCTGCCCAGGCTCTTTGGAAAGGGCAGCTCGGCATGCCACACGCTCCGGAGCGGGGGGAAACCTTTCTCCGGGTGTTGTTTTTTTTTTTTTTTCTTTGTTTGTTTGTTTTGTTTTTAGCCGAATATGTCTATGGACAAAAGTCATCTTTCAAAAGTGCCAGACAGCTTGTATCGCCTTCTTTATGTCTGGCGTGTAAAGGTGCAATTACTCAAAATTCAAGAAAGAATATTCATTAAAATTTCCCTTAGAAATAGTAATAAAGACATTTAGGATTGTGTAGGAAACACTTTGAGAAGAGGAGCAGCTTCGGTTAATGCTTTGAGTTTAATTTTGTTTCTTAATGAGGGTATCTGTACTGCCAACGGTTAGGTGGGAAGAGAGGAATCCTAATGGGAATTAAATAATCTATTATTGCAAGCAAGCAAAAAGCTGATCATAGATTTCCTTAATTCTGTATAATGAAGAAAGTGCAAGTATAGGCAGTGGTCCTAACAGAGTGTTTTTAATGGCAGTGAGTTCCAGTTTCTTTACCGCAGTAGCCAGCTTGAAGTATAGCTGAGCTCAGGTTTGCAGCTGAAGGAATGATTTCTGCCTCCTCTTTACGTGGTTGGGAAGATCACTGAGATATGGAGAAGCACGGAGCCGCCAAGCTCAGGGAGGTCCAGGTCCTTGCCATCACACTCGCCAGTAAGGAGACGGACTGAGACTTGTTGCTGTTCTTCAGTTTGGAGACGGTTAGGCACGCCTTCAAAAGCCCAGGCAGGGATCAGATTTCAGGCGCAAGCTTGGAAAGTTGTCTCTATTCACTGAGTGATAGCTCAGTTACAGACCCTCCTTCCAGAGGAAGAGTAGCTGAGGTTGCTGTGCTCTTCTGTCTCTGTAGGTAAGTCTTCAGTACTACCATTAAGGTTTGTAAAGCAACAGTTTTCCCAGATGATGTTAGAAAGGGATTGTCCTTCTAGTGGAATAATTAGAAAATGAGCTCATCTTCATCAGCCCCCAAATAAGTCTTTCGACATCTTCTGAGCAAGGCATAAGTTTTGCAGTTATAAAAGTGCAATTATCTATGAAACAAATAACCCAATAATTTGAGTCTATTAAGCAAAAATCAGCCTCTAAGAAAAACTATCTTTCTAGTCATCTGCCATATTTTCAGTAGGAGATTAGATGAGCTCTTTTAAGCAAGTTGGTGAAAATGCCCTAGCAAGTGGCATTTCCAAAGGGTTTATTTCCTTATTCTGAGTAAGATGTACATCTCTGCAGATGTGTACTGCACTGACAAGGCAGAAGTGGCACAGGGAATTTTGCATAGACCAATTTGAAATCTCAAAAAAAAAAAAATCACTCTTTCCTAATGCCAATCTCATCTTCATTTATACTGAACACACTAAATCATAGCAATCAATTTCTGTTTCCTCTGGAGAAATCAATTAATTTTGATGCCTTCCAAACCTGGCTCAGTATTGCATTTACACAGGAGAAGTACTAGCTAATAAGGCAGAACATCAGTCTCAGGCCACTGATGGTGGTACAGTGAGTTATTTAAATTTATATAAATCCTTAGCAGGGTTTACATTAATTTAAGCTTTTATTTTAATTTAAACCCAGCTTTTCCGAACTTATCTTGATAAGTGCACTAAGGGCATTAAAAATTCTGTAGCCAAATTTAATCAGAAACATACAAGCAAATCCAAACCATGCTTGTGTTTGCATTTTTCTGTAGTACAGCTGCTTCTCTACAAGGATTTTGGCTTGGTGTCACTTTCATATTTTAGTTTTAAAAATCTGGCACTTAGTGGCATTCAAAGGGCAATCATTAGGTAGATTTAAAACTGTCTCATTGACAGATCTCAAAATGCAGTCATTAAGACAGGGGTGGCAGCATGGAGGACCATTTCTGAAAGATTTCCCTGGGGAATTGATTCTTCTTTTTATCAACAATCACTGTGATGAATTACAATCTTGTATAGTGAAGTTTGCAGTTAGTGCAAAGGTTCCTGGGTTAATAAATAATAAATCTGTATCACCTGGTTAAATGTTTTCAGTCCACCAGAATGTGTTTTAATACTGTAAAATGCAAGCTAATGCACTGGGGAGCACAATAGTGCTATGCCAATATGATGGAAAATTGTCTTGTAAAACTGTATGTCTTTGGAAAGGATGTAAGGGTCAAATAATTGCTTCAAGATGAACTACCAGTGCAGACTATGCCTAAAAGGCATAGATAGAAAATATCTATGATAGAAAACAGTTCAAACTTCTTGATTGCTTACTTGAGGGAGCCTTTTTGAAATCCTTGCTTGCTTTGGTGATGAGCAGAGAATGGTACATCTGGAAGGCCGCTCTGTGTTTCATCACTGTGAGACCATGAACTCCTTGATCAAGTTTTCTTCCACATATCCCAGTTTGCAAAACGCTACACAAGGTCATTGTAAAGAATACTATGATTTAGATACTCTTTGTCAGATACTAGGTTAATAATAAAAGATTTATAGGTTAAACTGAAAAAACAGCAGACAAGTCCTAAACAGCAACCAGGTTCAAAAAGGACTTGTCTCCTATGTCTGTGAAATGTGAGACTGCTTTTTCCAGAACTACTTTTTGTCATTAATGTGATTAAGAATGACATGATGTCAATGCAAGAAAATAAGATACACATTTATGTATTTGACTACAGGTGATGGACATGTGTTCTAGATGTAAGAGGTATATGCATGTGGACCCTCTAAGAGTGAACTTGATGGACCACAGTAAAACTGTCCATGGGGGCATGTGTTCACCCATGTGAACCCAATTACATGACTAAGTCCTAAATTCTCTTGCTGTAGCAGAAGAAAGTTAGGTTGTGGTCTCTCAACAGAGTTTTAAATGTGCTTATACTTACAATCCAAACAAAACCCCCAAAATTCCTTCTGTTTGTAATTCTCTTTCTAATATTGCTTAGAGTTCCAGATGGTAAGAACTGCTAAGCTACTTTTGCTAAGAAAACTATGTTTCCTATTTAAAAAGGTAGAGTAAAATTGTATTAAATTCATAGGAGTGGATTTTCAAAAGCAGGAGCATTGATCTGCATGCTCTGAAGTCTGCAGACAGCCCAGTGAGTCTGCTTGGCCATCCTGATGTTGATGTCGATGCAGATGCGTGTGTGATTCACATGTGTGGACTCAGGGTCAGAACACTCATGCAAGAGTTTGCCTACCTGGCTCTCCTTGCTGGCAATGACTGTTCTTATTTGGCCTGTGAGAACATCAAAATATAAATAAATTTTATGCCTGTCTGAACTGCCCTCAGGGAGCTGTTGCAGTCAATTTATTACCATTCTTGGATTTTGGACTTAATCCTCCATCCATTCCCCTGTGTGTTGTTTAAGGTTGAACTCCAAATGTTGCTTGGCATCAGAACATATTCCTCTGGTGTACACACCTCATAGACTGTCCTAAGAAAATAATTCACTTGAATGTTATGATCATGTTCTTTGTGTATGTAACAGCAAGTCACAAGTGAGGTGGGGCTCAGGCAGCCACTGCAAGTTCTCCACATGCAGGGGGTCCTGCCATCTTGTTTAAATGAAGGTTCAAATGCCAGAAAGCAGTGAAGGCAGCTGACACTGTCAAGCTGCCTCCCAGATGTTTGGCTTTCTACACCACCTCGTCTCTTCCCCTTTCACCAGAGACCTCTGATCATCCCCTCTACTGATTCACCCAAAGCAGTCCCTACAGCTGCACTTCTGAATGTCCATAGGAATGTATCGACTGCCTCCACTTTTGGAAATGATATCATGGAAACAATTATGGGTTGAGGGAAGGACTGGTGAGGGAATCCTTGCAGTTCTTCTATGAATTTGTAATGACCACTTAACTGTCAAGCAGCAGTTTCCTTGCTTCCATGGGGTTATTTCTTTACAATTACAAAAAAAATTAAGTTTCAAGCAATTAATATTAAAATTTCACTTCTGATAATTACATATAAAACCCGAAAAGTCAGTTTGTTCTGCAGATTATTGTTTTAATAATAAAATGTATTATATATTTTAAGATTCTGAAAGTTTTTGGTCCAAAACGCATTGAGAACAACCTCTGTGTTTCCTGGTAGTGCAGGAGGAGGTTATACAGCTTCGTTCAGGGCATGTTGAGTGCAAGGCTGAAACATGCAGGACTGTGGAAGATCCCAGAAATTCAACTAGCCATGGATTTTCCTGTAGTTTAAGTGGAGGTCTAATTCGTGCTCCCCTGAACCTTCCAGAGAAGCCTTGCATTACTGTGAAAGTTATCTCCTGTGCCTTAAAGTGTTACAACCCATCATCTCATATAGCACAGCCACCTGTGTTTAAAGTTTGTCTCGCTGAACTCATATGTGTAAAACACTTCAGAGTAACAGGTCATTTAGTCCATTTCCTCACCCCTGAAAATTCTGTCCTTTACCATCCCAAGAATCCCTGTTTCGAAGCAAGACTCCCCTAGAAAAAGGTCTCTAGAGACTTCTGAAAAACCATTAAATGACCCAACGGCTGTAGAAGGTGTGTGTTTGTGGTTCCATGACTGCTGCAAACCTCTTGAGCTTAGGACTGTTGCTCATTATCTGTCTTTCTTCTACGTGGTCTATGGGCATATGGTTCTGCTATGAATATTCTGCTCTTTCACTCCAGTGTCTTGACTACAGCAGCGGAGCCCTGACTGGTGACCTCTGTGAAGACCTGTGCGTGGCACAGAAGCTGGTGTACAAACACTGCCTTTACTATGACAGAGGTAAGAAGGTCATTCAGGCTGATTGGAGAGGCCAGCCCATCATACTGAAATCCAAAAAAGAAGTCTTTTCCAGCTACCAGCACCTCAGTATGCTGGAGGAGGTGGAAACACAGGATATACCTGAAACTGAGCTTCTGCTGATGGTAGCTTTGGAGGTCAAAAATGCCTTGGGGCTAGAACTGTCTAATAGTACCATGGGACCCCTGTGGACAGGGAAAAAGGGACCACGTTGGAAAGCACAGGTGGCCAGCATGTGGTCCTTGCTCCAGCAGGAAGAATATATCTACTTCAGTTTGCTGCAGGACTTCAGCAAACACATGCTACGAATTATTGGCTCTTGCGGACACTTTTATGCTGTGGAGTATCTCACAGCTGGACATGCCTGGCACAAAACTCTTTTTCCCTTGGAAAACGTGATCGGTCCCTCCCTTATCGGACACAAAAGCAGGGTGAGAGCCATCACTGACATTGCACTCAGCTTTCTGGACATGGTGCAGCATTTTGATAATGATTTCTCTCACCGACTCCACCTGTGTGACATCAAACCAGAAAATTTCGCTATCAGGCACGATCTTACGGTAAGTTACATCTTTGGGATGGTGTTGCAGCAATTTGAAGTCAAAGTCTAGTCTGAAGGTGGTTGTATAAAAATGACACTTCCCTCCTCGTACAGCTTTTGGCCAAGGTTTTGCAAAACCAATCCATTTACAAGCAACAGGGGAGATCCTCTACTGCTTTTCTGCTTTGCAGTGTGTACAGTCACGTTTCAGAGCACTAAATCCTGCTGCTTGTTTTGAGAACTGCTTGCTTCTGTTTTGTTTCACCTCCTCAAAGGCACTGGTACCGACAGGGTCCCTTGGATATGGTGAGGGATGCCTCCTGAAGGCAAGGGGATCTCAAAATCTGTAAATGAAGCTGTAATTTGAGTCATGGCAACTATTTTTGGTAGTGATGCTGAAAGGAAAAAGCTGTTTGAATTTGAAAACTATGGCTGAATTCTCTGGTCTGACACAAGGGGAACTCCCCACATCCAAGCACGCACATTTGTGTTTCAATGTTCAGCTTATCTGGTCTGGAAGCTCTCCAAAGACAGCGACAGGAAACTTCCTGCTACTGTTAACTCTTTGACTTTTCCTTGCACAGCTGTAACTCAGACCTGAGTAGCTATGCATGTTTTCAAAATAGTGACGTAGCTCAGCACCACATTGCTGCATGTATCTCACATTCTTCTGTGGACAGAAATTCCTCTGATTTCAGTTGGAATTGTGTCTACAGACTGGAGGCGCTGTGCAGTGAGTAAGTGTTTGAACTAGGCTCCCAATTTGCAGTGACATCAGTGGACTTTCTGCACTCTTAGTAAATATAAAGCATTTTCGGCAACTTTAATACTATTTTTAGTACTCACTGAGAGTTAATATTACACTTGTATCTTCAGAGTACTAGATAGACATTGCCTAAACATAGAGCCATTAGGAGCAGTTAGAGTGCTTTCCCTTCACCCTTCTCTCCCCTCCCATTGTTTATTCAGGTACAATACAGCAGCTGAACAGGGAACAAGTGAGGAGCTACAGCAAGAAACTAAAATAAGCTGTACCAGTATTTAGGCAAAGCGAGGTATAGCAGAAGTTCCTCCAGGCAGGCTTTGCCCAGCTTTCTCAGTTGCGCAGGGCTACAGCTGTCTGTGGATGAGCACACACCAGAGCATCTGTTTTACAGCCTTCTTACAGGAAAAGAGATTTCATTTAGGAAAAGAGGAAGAATACTGGATATGTCTTCCCTCACGAGTCTTTTTGGTGAGTCTTGCTTTGCCAGGATCTTCCAGTGACTTCTGGGGTCCAAAGAGACAACAGACATTTTCTGGTATAGGTAAATATGATAATTTAATATTTCCTAGGAGAATTAATTAAGAAAAAGTGAATTGCTGCTCACACATGGCTCTCCCAGTTGTACATTACTTATAGCTTGGTGGTATTGTGCCAACAGACTGAGAGACAGGAGATAAACAGTCAGACAGCTGAGGGTGGGTAGAAGGACAGAGGGTGGGGGACAGGACAAAGAGTTTCTAATCAGTGATGGAGGAAGCAGAGTAAGAAGAAAAATTCTACGTAGTTTTACCAACCAGTTGCAGAATGGGAACAGAGTAAGGCAGCCTCTTTCTTGTCCCTTATGTTTAAGAGATTTTTTTAACTTGCTGGTTTCCTGTGCTCCGTGTAGGAAAATAATAAAACCCATAATAGTACCGCTATTCCTTATTGGAGTAATGAGACCCCTAAAGCCCAAAGAAATGTGCAACAGTTTCACTTTGAGGATTATTTTCAAGTAGTGGGGACAAGGCTCCAGCTCTCACTCCAGCTCTTGCTTGCTCTCCTGCAGCGAAGGAGAGGAGAGGTCACTGCTTGGTAGATCATCCAGGAGAATTTTAAGCTGCCATGGAGCTGCCATAAGGTGCAGAGTTGGAAGGAGGTTTTGGGTGAATGCACAGTGCTCTGGGAGAGCTTCCTCTTTTACACCCACCTCAAAGAGAACTGGAAAGATTACAGCACCTTAAACATGACTTTAAATCAGGTCAGGAGCCAAGTTGGGTCCTTGCTGCAATTCCTGAGGTACCTTCTTCATCAATTACAATCATAACAAACCCCACCAAAATGTAGCCAATCATAGGTAGTGTCACCCAGATCTGTTTTCACGGGGATTGGCTGGATGCCCACACTACATTTTTGTAATAGATGAACTTCAGTGAAGCCACTGAACCCTTTGGCAGCTGTATGTTTGGGAACCAGGGCTGGTTTTCCTAGCAGAGCAATGGATCGAACTGTCAAATGTACTCAGTGCTGGCAAAGACCCCACCTGGGAGCTGATGCAGCAACCTTATGACTGGGGAAACCCTGCACTGCTTTCACAGTCTCTTCTCCAAAGAACTGAACAGCAAAACAGCAGAAAGCTTAAAGAAGTAAAGAAGAAAAGAAAAAAAAGATTTGCCTGTTCAAACGTGTGAAATTCCTTAGGCTATGTCATCATCATAAAGCTCCTAAAAGCCTAAAAATAGTTGAGTTTTTAAGCTATGCCTCATTTTTTCAAAATTTTTCCCTAGGGAAAAAGGACTAGAATTAGACCATGTTCTTTTTCTGCCCATGGAAGGTTTATTTGGGCTTCTACCAAAACAGACATCTTTAGTTCCTGGTGTTGATCCAGTTGCTGTTCCAGTCACAGAATTCAGTTTCCCCTGTTATTTGGGTGGTTGAATCTTAAAAATTAGACTACCATTTGAGCCCAAGTAACTCTGCTTTGCCCAGATCCCAGATATTTTCCTCAAGGAAAATGTGTGTTAGATGCTGCAAGGGAGCATCCCCAATTTAAGTGTGAAAAGCAGCTGTGAACATTCACTGATTGCACATCCATGATGACTCTGGAAGCAGGCTGCTTTCCCTGTGGTCACCTACAGTTTGTCTCACATCAAGCAGCTGCCATCCCCTTACTGAATTCCTTTCCCTCTTTATTGCTGGGATTTTTTTAAGTGGAGCATTCATGGATGGAGTGACACTGGCGGAAACTGGGACTACAGCCCTTTGCTCCCAGAGTGGTCTCATCCCCAGCACAGGCAGCAGTTCTGCAAACCACTTTGTGCTATGTATTCACTGCTTTTTTGAGCCTTGTGTCAGGGTGAGAAAAGTGATTGATCCCTTCAGTCATGTTTTTTCTGCTGTGACCAGCTTCTGGCTGGACTCTGCTATGGGACATATTTCTGGACAAGCAGAACAAGAACTGTGCACCATAAATGTGTCAAACCATAGCAAACAGGACTGGGCAAAGCCAGAACCAGCTTTCAGCGAAGTTAGGGATCTCTTTCTGCAGCTGAACAGACTCAAACCCACTGAATACAGGGGCAGGTTTGCTGGAGCAGTACCAGGTGCAGCTAACCCTGGGCATGCCACAGCTTCCCTCCACAGAGGCAGAGTCAGGGGTTTAGTCTGAATGCTGAGTTGTGAAGTGATACCGTCTGGCCCATGGATGTGCACCATCATATAATTAAATCATATAATCGTATAATTAAAAGCTTGAGGTGCCATCTGCATATGCTGCACCAGCAAGTAAATCAGTTTTCGGGATGAATAGTTCCAGCTTAAAGCAAATCAATCCAATTGATCCCAGGGAGGCATATTGCCCACAGATAATTTTTGCATTCCCAGTGTCATAAACATTGGCTGTTTTTGTTTAAAAAGTGGTATTTATAAGGCTAGTGCGGCTCAGTTAAGTGAAATAAGGCCCTTTCATTTTGATCCCAGTTCCTCACTGGCAGATGCTCTTACACAACATTTCCAGAAGCAAGGAGCAAAGAATGCCTGCTCAGCCCCGTTCTACAGTCTGTGCTGTGCCAGATCTCATGGGTTGTTTTGATCCACAGGTGGTGGCCATTGATGTGGATATGGCCTTTTTTGAACCCAAAATGAGGGACATCCTCGAACAGAATTGCACAGGAGATGAAGATTGTAATTTTTTTGATTGCTTTTCAAAATGCAATCTGAAAATAAGAAAATGTGGAGCACAGAGAGCCAATAACAACTTGCAAGTGAGTAGACACAGCTGTTTTATGCATCCCTTTCTTTTAAAATCACATTGACAATAAAATGCATGATATGTACTAGGAGACTGTGAGATGAAGACAGTCAGGTTTTTAAATGTGTCCACATAAGTATCAGTCCTGTTCAGAAATCTCATCTTGGGGCATGCAGACAGATCTTTATCTTCACTAGTGCTTATCTGCCATGTTTTTATGTAGCTGTTAGCACAGTGCCTCAGACAGGAGAGCAAAGTAGGGGCAGGGAATTAGCATTACCATCTCCACTGATAGTAAAGACACATCCTCGAGTTGCACCTCAAATACTCTGTTTGGTTCTGGGCTCCTCAGTTCAAGAAAGACACTTAAGGTGCTGGAGCAAGTCCAGAGAAGGGCAGCAGAGCCTATGAAGGATCTGGAGAACAAGTGTTACGAGGAGAGGCTGAGGGAGCTGGGGTTGTTTAGCCTGGAGAAAAGAAGGCTCAAGGACATTTTATTGCTCTTTACAACTACCTGAAAGGAGGCTGTAGTGAGTTGGGGGTCAGCCCCTTCTCCGGGGTAATATGCAATAGGACAAAATGAAATGACAAGAAGTTACATCAGGGGAGGTTTAGTTTGGATGTTAGGAAAAATTCCTTTACTGAAAGGGTGGCCAGGCATTGCACCAGCTGTCCAGAGAAGTGGTGGAATCACCATCTCTGGAAGTGTTCAAAAAACTTGTAGATATGGCATTTAGGGCCATGGTTTAGTGGTAGACTTGGCAGTACTGCACTGACAGCTGGACTCGATGATCTTAGAGGTCTTTTCCAACCTTAGTGATTCTATGATTCTGTGAAAGTCAAGGCTGTCCAAATCTCCAGAGGTAACAGGTGATTATAGTGGAAAGGGGTGTCCATAGGCTTCTTGACCCTGGGATGAAGTGTCTTACAGCTCACCCAGCTTGTGTTGCTGGGAGGTACTAATACAACAGAGGGGTTTGTGGAGTGTGGCTTGTTGGCCTTTTGCCTCCTTCTCCCACCCCTTCACCCTCACCACTTGTTATGCAGAATCATAAAATTGTTTAGGTTGGAAAAGACCTTTAAGATCATTGAGTCTAACCGTTAACCCAGCACTGCCAAGTTCACCACTAAATCACGTCCCTATGTGCCACATCTATACATCTTTTAAATACCTCCTGGGATGGAGACTCATCCAATTCCCTGGGCATCCTGTTCCAATGTTTAGCAACCATTTTGGTAAAGAAATTTTTCCTAATATCCAACCTATACCTCCCCTGGCACAACTTGAGGCCGTTTCCCCTTGTCACATTGCTTGTCACTTGGGAGTAGAGACCAACCCACACCTCACTTCAGCGTCCTTTGAGGCAGTTGTAGAGATAGATAAGGTCCTCCCTCAGCATCCTTTTCTCTAGGCGAAACAACCCCAGCTTCCTCAACCACTCATAAGATTTGTGAAGTACAGGAGCAATCTGAGAAGGAGGGGCATTTCTCAGCTAGAGTGTAGCCTGTGTGGATGCTCCTTTTCTATGCCTTTCTCTTCGAATGGCTAGAGGCATTTTGGATTCAGATGACATTTTGTTACAGTCCCAGGGAAACAGCAGGGCATGAGTTGTAGCTACAACAATCTGCTCTTTTTCCTTTTCTCAGGTAATCTGTGACAAAATATTCCGTCACTGGTTTTCCCCAAATCTCAGAGGACCGTTGGTTTCCCTCCCCCTGCAGCTGCAGCTGCAGAAAGCTGTGCAGGAGTGTGCTCAGCCGGGGCACATGGACGCCGCCGGGCACCAGAGGACTCTGAAATCTTTCTCTGAGTTATACCACCTGCTTCAGGTCACTCAACAAGAACTGCAAAGGGCAGAGTAGACACAAAAGGCAGGACTGCAAAGGCTACACACTAGTCTCTCTGCCATCCCTCCTACCCACTGTACATTTACAGCACAGAGATTGCTTTTCTGCTATGCAAATGAAATTCATGGCTGCAGGTGCAGCACATGCTGTTAATGTCCTATCAAGTGTGAAATTGTTTTACATTACCTGGATTCTGTTCTTGCTTATTTTCCTGAGCTAGCACTATACCTCTCCATCAGAATTCAGCACACCATTCACTTACCAAGAGCTGTAGACACTGCATGTCTAAGAGTGGTGCTCAGAGTGAGGATGCATCTACAGAAGAAAGTGTAAGCGCAGCAAAACTACTGTTGATAACTAAAAGAGTGGGTGGGTGTGGATAAGTACATGCATGGTGCTTGTTTAAATTTCTCTGTAGAATGAGGTTTTTTTGAAGTAGGGACAAAGTGCTCTGTGTGATTAAAAAAAAAAAAAAAGGATCCGAAATAGGGAAATGTGTTTTCACATGAGCAAAGAGTTGCTTTTGTACAAAGCAGTCCTGTCTGATGTCCTCAGATGCATTTTCTCTAGGGCATTGCATTACCTGTGCAATAGATAACTTTCTGGGGAGAAATGATATAAAGCTACTTTGGGCTTTTCTAGAGCAAAATAATTATACCCTTGCTGAGTTCCCATGTGGGTACTCATATTCTGCAGCGCAGAGGTATGAATAATGGCACTGGATTTTCCCATGTGAACAAGCCCTCAGGCACTTGTACATCAGAGCACTTGATAAGAAGCACTCCTTTGCCAGAGAGCAGAATTACCCAGGAATGTCAACAATCTGTCCTTTGCACTGAACAGAACAATATCCAGACCCAGAGTTGTCTTCCACAGTATTTTTTTAATGAACAAAAGGAAAATTTTTGTATTAATTCATAATCTTGCAATGAGTTACATAAATAAAGATCCCTAGATTAACTTACAATCATTAACTTTGCCTTTTAAATGTGCATAGCTGGCGGTGGAGAATCTGACACACAGGTTCAGAAGACACTGCATGTGCTTAGGCCCAGTACTGGGCAATGTACCCACGAGCTGCACAAGGAATTAAAAACCCCACAACCAGAAAGCCCAGCAGCCTATGACAGCCCTTGGCTCAGAAGGACTCTTCACTGTTAAGACTGACAATACAGATTTTTGGATGTGAGACATATAACAACACTTAATCTGTTTCATCTTTACATCCATCAGCCTTATGACAGCCATGAAGCCTGTGAGAACTAATTATACATAGACTTATTGTTTCTGGAGTGGTTCTTTAAAGTAATGTTAAAGATTGCCTGTGATCAGAAAAATAGAAGCTGCTTAGGAGACCTTGACCTGCTAAAAATTAGCTCAAATTTTCAGACTAGTGCTAGGTCTATTTTATATTTCTTGCAATAAACTACCATATTTTTAAAAATCATGCAAGTCCTTAAAAAGCTAATAGCAAGAGCAATGTCAGCTGCCTTTCCTGGGGCTGGACAAACTGGTGTTAAGTCAGAGCTACAGCTTAGGAGCTCCTGACTGGTAAAGCTGTACTCAGTCCACACTTCTCCTCTACCCAGGCAGAGAATGTTTCAATACTTTAAGACCATACTTTGCAAAAGTGGAAAGGAAAAGCAGAATAAGAAGAAACATGAACTCTAGAACTAGCCCTGTTACAAAGTCGCAAAACTGATAGAGAAAATAATTAAGGTAAATGAAATAAATTATGGTAAAGGGTTAGGGAAAGATAAAGTATCAGGTAAACAGAAGATAAGGAAAAAGAGTTGAAGGAGAAATAGAAAAAAGAAGTAAAAAATATAGACCCCTTTGTGAAAACATGATTTATGATGCCAGATTGAATAAAGTAGCATTCAGTCTGAAGAAGAAGAGATTGAAGATAAGTACAGTAACTCTCTTCATAAACAGAAAGAAGGTGATAAAAGAGAATAATAGAGAACTGCCCTGTCCAGATTTCCTTGATGGATGTGACCAGCAATGAGCTTAAATTGTAGTAAGTTAAAAATCAGGTTAGACATGGGTTACAGGCTTTCTGATAGAAAGGAAGAGTGAAGATATGGCACAGATCATCTGGGAAAACTTCAAACTTCACAAGCTGTGATTTCTAACTACAAGCAAGAGTGAGCGCCTGTCAGGAATTATGTACATGCAGTTATATTGATGCTGCTGCCCTGAGGTAACCTTTTATTTCCCAGTCCTGTGATTATGTTATTGCCAGGTTATGTTTGTGCTCTCGTGACTCCCTCACAACAAAATCCCCACTTCCGAGACACAAGGAGACATAAGTCTCCTTTATCTTATATGTGCAAATCCATGAGGTCCCCTGAGAGGGGAAGGCGCAGATCTCAAACAGTGCAAATGATGCTACAGAGTCTGCTGGTGTGATCAGGCTCCATGTGTTCCCCACACAGCATTCCTGCTGACTGCACTGCACCTTGCTAGCTCAAGAGTGACTCAGTCTATATCCCAAGCACTGCTGGGAAACCTGAAGATCTTGTACACTATTGCTCTCCTGTTTCTATGGTCCCATTCTTTCCTCCTTCCCAAGCTTGGAGGGTGCCTTCAGGGAAAAGCAAGCATCACACGGACGCTCGGTGCTTTGCAGTGTTATGCTCCACCATGGCAGGGCTCCTCCTCCGATTTTCACGTTTGCATTTGAGACAGGGTAAATTTGTTGGATGAGAGGTTCCACTTTTAAAACAGGTGGACATAATGTAGTGAAATGAAAACTGGCGGCAGTCAAGTGCTGGTGGAATGTCACCGTCCTCAGAAGGTCCTTCTCCTTGCAGGATATAGGAAGGGAAGCTGCCTTTGACAGACTTCTCCAACCCCCTCAGGGCCTGGCTGCAGCCACCTCTACCTGACAGGGACCTCCTTCCCCCACACCAGACTTTCCCAGAACATTAGGTTTCACTTCTTTTCAGGATACAGAGAATAATCCTCAGAAACCTCCCAAGAGCAACACAAACGGGTTATTTGTACTTGGCTGGGCTGTGAGATTGCATATCACTGATGCAGCCAGCTCTGGCTGGCTTTGGTATACGCCTTCACCAGTGAGTGGAAGGGCAAGGAAAATCTGACAGGCTGTGTGAACACAGGGCTTGATTCTTCGCTGCCTGTCCTGCACTTTGTAAAGTCACTAAATCCTGGGAAACAGAAGAGGCAAATACTACCAGTGAAGCAAATGAAATATTACAATTTAATTAGCACAGGTACCGGTGACCAAAACAGGAATAAAAAAGTAGTTGTGCCTTTATGTCCCTGGGGCAGAAAGAGAAGAAAATTAAGACACTGCTTTAGTTGCCATTTACCTTAAGGAGGCAAGTGCAAATTTCTGTCATTTGAGCCCGTATGGTTTTAAAGCCAGGTTTTTTTGGTGCAAATGTCTTTTTTTTTTTTTTAATGGAAAAATTTATACATGTGTGTGACAAGAAAAAACAGGCCTGGTGCTGCCTTCTGATGAAGCCCCTTTCATACTGCTTTGGCAGCACTGCCCACTAAAAATAGCCCTGGTATGAAGACATACCCAGCTGGCCTGTACTGCGGAGGACACGGCCAGGTCAGGTGGGTGTTGAGTGAGAGTGCTGTGGGCTGTTGAAACCTGGGCTGCCCACACGATTTGTTGCGATACAACAGCCAGGAGTGGGAGCCAGGAAATTCTGCAGTGAAACATTCCTGGGCTGTGGTCAGAAAATGAAAAGTTGCCCTAAATGATATCTTGCATTACAGAAGTATTTTTTTAAACATGAAAACTGTCAATTTAAAGTGCTTTTAGGCCAATTTTGAAAATGCTTAACATAGTTTTGTCACTTTCTATTTGGAAAAAATTGCAAGTTATTTTCTCATTATTAGTTACTTCATACTGAAAAAGTTTGCCAAGCAAAAAGACAAAGATCGAAATGAATCGCAATTTAAAACCCAGTGTTTCGTCTGATCTACACAGTGAAGCTTGCTAGTATCTTCAGCTTTTTCTGATGTTTACTTTTGATCCCAATTCAGATGAGAAAACAGACTTTTTCACCTAGCCCTGGTGGTGAGATTCAGAAAAGAGGAGATTCACATATGGTCTTTGAAGGTACCTTTTCTACCCACTTCATTTCTGCATAATGGCCATGCTGTTAACTTGGGCTGCAATGCTTTCTGCTTGGTTTTTCTCTCTTTCAGGTGTCTCCAAAGCACGTTCCTACTGGCATCCTTTGGCTGTTAGTTCACCATAGGTTGTGAAGTCACAGACTGCATAAGATTCTTCCCGCTGTTCACCCCTTCCATATAAAAGATGACTTATAAATTTTCACTGGTAGGATTTGGTTGCACTGAGTGGCCGCTTTAGTCTAAGTTGTCTGTTCTCGTTTAATTGATCTCAGCCCCACTTCTTTGCTCAGTCAGTCTGTTACCAAATCCTTTTTGCCCTATAAAAGTGGCATTATCTCTTGATTAATTTCTACCACTTGCTGCAGTGGTGCCTTACTCAGCAACTGTCTCCCCATATTTATGCCTCTCTGTGAAACAGGAATGGCATTAAGTCATTGTTTATTCCTTCCTTGAATCTCGGTTAGCAGCATGTGCTTCAACTTTGCAATAATCACTGTCTGTTCCCACATTTTACAAGAAGTGAGTCCAGCTGGAGGACTACTTCATCTTGAGGAAATCTTTAGGAGAGATAAATTGAACCCTTTGCTCAAGATTTTCATAGGACTACTTCTTGATTTTCTCTAATTGGCATTCTATGCTCTGCAGAAAGCATCTACAAGCAATAGTCCTGCACTAGGATGATGTAAAACAGAGTAAAACTCCTTGCCCTAAAGGATTTATGTGGTTCCCCTCGTGTTTTGAGGTTGACTTAATGGTAACTAACCCAGAAAAGCAGGTCATTGCTATAACTAGAGGTTTCCTTACAGAGATTATAGTGTGAATTCCTGAACTACCCCTTCACTGAGAGCATTCAGATGCGTTGCTGGAGGCACCACTAGAGATAACAATAGGTATTTGGGGCTGGGAGAGAACAGAGGGAAGGGTTTGTTTTCTTTTGATTAGAAACATTAACTGAACAAAGTACTTCCTAAAGGTGAAAATGGGATCACAAACTTGAATGAGTTAGGCACTCCTCTCTGATTTTTTGTTTCCTTTGTTATAAAGTGTAGGCCCAAGCTGCCCTATTTATTTTTACATAGTTAAAGGAAAAAAAAGGGTTAAAGAAGCCACATTGCAGGTTGCCTGTCTTTCAGCAGATCATATTGTCTTATGTAATGAGCAGGAAGGCGATAAATTGCAGCTTTTAATAAGTATCAGGCTGTAACATGGGAGCCTTGTGGTTGTAATATCAGTTCACGCATCTGGACAACCAACTATAAAATAAACCCATAACTAGTGTCAGTGGAAGCACACAATCAGATTAGCCACCTCGGCAGATGCTCTCATAAGCCTAGAACAGATGAACGATGAATCAGTCCCCTCTGTCAGAACTGACCTCTAGTGTATCCAAGCAGTAAGCAGAGTCACTCCACAGAAGCCTCAGATGCTGCCACTTTCTTGGATCCTCAGTGAAACCAGGAGAAAGGCTACTGGGCTTTCAGCAGCAGCAAAAAGGCAGCAACATGTAGAGAGGGAAAGAACAAGAATTTTCTCTTGGGAGAGTGAAAATCCAGGACAACTGAAGTCAGAACCAAAGCTAATGAGAGACTCTATACTGAAAAATCAGAGAATGTCAATAAATTGATTGGAAAAAAAAATCCCAAATTCTATTGTAGTTCTTTAAAATAAAAGAGAACAATCGTACAGTGGATGTAGTGGAAGCACCTCCAAAGCCATTTGCTATGTGTGTCTAAGGATCTGTCAAGTAGACTGAGAGCTGTATAATGAGATCTGCAGCCTAAAGGCTAGACAGAATAAAGTAACCTAGCAAAAGCTTTTAGAACTACTATTTACATAAATGTAGAAAGCTGCCTTAATTAGTAACAGCCTGTGTCAGACAAAAAAAAAAAAAGAGGAAAGAGTCCTTTTCTCACCGAAAGTGTTATTATATCTATAAATTAAAGTATGGCAAAATGCTGAAATCCCTGAAAGGCTACACTCCATAATCCTGTGGTTTACTTAAAGTTTTGATCCCGCAGGCTTGGGCCCAGAAGCAGCAGAGTGATTGCTGAGCTCCTTTAAAAGCTGTGATTCTTGGTGCCTTCTGCAGTACACTTTGAGCTCCTTTTCCTGTAAACTAGAGGGGCTTTTTCCTACAGTACAAAATGTGCCTAAGTGATGTTGGCAGCCAGAAGGATGTGCATATGATCCAGCGCATAATCACTTCCACAAGCATCTGCTGCTAGTGCTTTCAAGATACATGTAATCCAAGCTGGAGGCTGTTGCGAATACCTCTCATTTTCCCTTGCTGGTTCCTTAGTGGTTTGCTTCCAGCTAGTTAGAAACAGAATCTCCCATCCTGCTTAAATTGGTTATAATCTCTCCAAGATTCATGCTACAGCAGGAAAAGAGCAAACTGCATTGAGTTCAGGATGGGTTCATTCTCTTAAAGGTACGACATGCAAAGCTGCAGGAAAGAACAGAGGTCAATTTTTATTTCTAAACAGGAGGTTCTCTGGCTAAATATAAGTAGCTGAAAAAATAGATGTTTCAACCAATATCCCATGTACATTTATGAGTTAACATTTTTCTGTATCTGCATAATTCAAAGCCCTCTGCTTCTTTCCCATTCAAAAGAAAATTAAAAAAGCACAATGTGTTTACTACTCTGAATTTCACATGTATACCAATTACTTCTTTCCCATTTCTGTGTCAGACACTTTGGGTTGTATGTTTGTCCTTAGGAAATTGATTTTTTCCATTATCCCAAGAAAGTGAATAGCTGGGAATAGGTAGTTTTAATTTTTTCTCTTGTTCAAAGGTTATTAAGCACCATTCTAATCTTGCAGGGAGTTATCAGTGGTTAAATATTTATTACATGAACCAGGGCCCATTTAATGGCCTCAAATGTCTAACAATAACTAAATAAATATCCAAGTAATTACTCCAGTGTTCAGAATTTCTCTTTTAAAGTAATGATACCAGTTTTAGCCTATCTGATTCTAAATTACATATGCACAAGTAAGTGCTTTGCCAAACCTATGTTCAGACATCCATTCACATGGATTCTGCCTGCCTCTGAGTCTTGGCAAAACTGTGCATCTGGAACAGAGCATAGAGGAGCACAAACCAACCCTTGCAAACTTATATTCGTGGTCTTCCTGTTAGTCATCGTATTCTATTGGTTGTGGAGTAAAGGCAGTGTGTGTACGCATGGATACTTGTGCATTAGTTTGTTGAACTGTAACTTCATGTTACAAATGCTTGGTGGATAAACAACAAATGCCTGTTTTTTTATTTTTCCATATTATATTCTATATAAATTGGGGAAATATAAGAGTAATTAGAAATATGAATGACCATCACACAGTGCATAGAAATAATGAAAAATTAGCAGAATGTTTAATCAAATTCTGCATTTTTACATATTGATTTCACTGAGCTTTCTTAAGTAATTAAAGAGTTACATTTCTTGGATCAGATTGTAGTTTCCAACTCTTAGAAAATATTGGATAAACAGTATTATATTAGCCAAACCAATATCACTGAAGAAGTATGCAAGTATACTGCACGAATTTCCATTGCCATTTCAGTTGATATCTTTCAAAAGCGAAGAAATGAAGCCAAGACCTAGACAGGACAGTGATAAGCTCTCCTGAAAAGCCGGCAAATGGACTCTGCAGGGACAGATCTTCAGTCCCACCTCATTCATTTTCTATTAGTTTTCCCTTGAATATGAAGTCACATGTGATACTAGCATGTTTTAGGGCTCAAGCTGAATTTACAGCAACATAATTCACTGGCATTTTAGTGCATGCTCTTGATTCATGTCAGCAGGAGAGCAGGGGCTCCTTGTGTTTTAGATGGGCAGAGGTAGGAGTAATATAAACAATAAGCTCATTTAATAAAAGGGAGAATACAGACATATAACCAGAGCCCAGCGGGTTTTCTTCTTTCCTTAGCTTTGTCTATGGAAAGGATGACATGACTGCACCACTTGGATGCCATGTAGGGATGCTCCTCAAGGACCGTGGCACAGCCCATTGCTATCCCTTCATACATGGTGGCTCAGTGATGATGCCTGGCATGCTGGCAATGAGGCTGGGCTCCGCTCGTGCCTCAGAAACCCCCTCTTGGCTCTGGGGTAGGGCAGGGCTCAAGGACTCTCCCACACCTGGACAAGGAACAGATAGATGAGGCTGACCTGTTGATTGAAGGCTACAGCTTGGCCTCTCTCCTACAATAGTGCTGATCATTAGACAATGAGTTACAAACATTTACCAGTCCTTGATTGCAAGCTCACTGGAAAATAAAAGCTACTTCTCAAATAGACCTTCATAGGGAGATGGTGGATGAGTCTCTAACACTGTTCCCAGTGCTGAAGTGTCTCCTCCAGGAAAGTCTCTCTCCTCAATGGGATCCTTCCCAGTCCCAGCACACTGGTGGGGACGTCACCCCACTGCCTACCATCCTGCTCTTCTGGCTGCAAAACAGTCTTTTCCATGCTGAGACTGGTGTCTCAGAGGAATACCACACTCATGCCAAGAAGGGCAGTAAAAGAACACAAAACAAAGGTGGCACAATAGAGGTTCCTCATATGTTGATTTCACCCATCCCACAGATCCAGGATTTTCACAGCCTTCACACAAACTTTGCTGAGAAAGACCTGCTCTTATAATGTAGACTGCTGCAAAAAGATTGTAGGGGTGAATTTAATACTATCTGCTTTTTCACGTGGGAAGTGGATAAGAATTGTCTGAATAATCCATACAAATAAGGCAGTCTTTTTGCAAAGTATAAAGGAAGAGGGAGAATTTGTTGGGCTCTATCCTTTCATATTATAGACGTATTATAGACAGCAAAGCACAACAAGGCTGTGTCTAATTTACAGTCCAGGAGTTCACAGAGCTGTCAGCCAGGTCAGATGCCATCTCTGTAAGCAACGGGGATTTAAGTGCACACACACCCCTCTCTGGGCATTTGGATAAAAGTCTGGTAGATGGAGTGTGCAACTACAGGCTATAAATATTTAAACTAGCTGATCTGAGTGAGTGTTCTCAAGCTCCAAAGATGCTGGAGCACAGAGCAGAGCTGGAGCAATGCCAAATCAACAGGTATGGGCTTTTAAAGGGTACTTGTATGGATCTCTGTGGACACTTCTGATACTATGAAGTGCTTGCTATTAAAACCAGAAGATAAGTGTCTTTTCATCAGAGGAAGCAAGCCCTACAAAAAACCCACCGTACATCCTCTCTCTTGCACAGGAACAGGGAAGATTATTATGAGAGGTGGCTGAGAGGACTGTGCTTGTTTAGCCTTAAGAAGTGACTGCTACGTACAGCAAATGGGAGCAGGTACAGAAGATGGAGCCAAACTCTCCTTGGAAGTGCCTCATGGCAGGACAAGAGACAACAGGCACAAGCCAGAACACAGGAAATCCCAACTCAGAATTAAGAAAAAGTTTTACACTGTGAAAAGAGTCAAGCACTGGAACAGAGTTCCAGAGAGTTTGTGGTCTCTGTCCCTGGAGATATTCAAGCTTGACAGGACAAGACCCTAAGAAATCCAGTCTAATTGGACCACCCTTGAGCAAGAAGTTGGACTAAGTGGCTTCCATGTCTCAGTGCCAGCATGGAGCCTTTCAAAATATCAACCACAGTTTTAAAATCAGGAAAGCATAATAGCCTTTTTTAACTATTATTACCCCAAATACCCAAATATTTCTTTTAACCGTGACTGTTATTCATATGAAGAAAACAAAAGTATGTATTTGGCTGCCGTCTAACAAGTGCCCCATCCAGTTGTTTGCAGGCATCTTCTACTCTAAGCTAAAACACAGACTTCACACTCTGGCCTAGCCAAAGCCAACTCAGGCTCTCAGGAAGCTGAGGAATGGGGAGAACAAGAGTTTTGTGACTGACAAGGCATGGCAGAGTTGCACTGCCAACAGTGTGAATCCTCTGCAAAATTCCTCGATTCCAAAAGTTAATCTCCATTTGAACTTTGAGGACAATATTATCATGGTTTAAACATTTTGTTGTCTCTACCAGGCTAAGTGGATAAGGCCCTCACTGTGTCAGGTACTGGACAGGAGCAGGGTAATAAACAACACCTGAGTTTGCATTCATGTTGGGCCTACTCTGTAAAAGACCTTCAAGGGCTAGAGTGGATATCAGTAAAATGTATGGCCACTGCAAGACCTTGGCATGAGAAAAAATCAGAATCAAGCCCAATAATCTGATGTACTTTTTCACGTGACTTAGATTATCCCTCCCAAACAGAACCTCAGTGCTGAGAAAATCCCAGTGCTCCTCCTTTATCTTACGTATGACTACAAGATTAAGGACAAAAAGAGACCAGCCAAGTACTAGAGGTATAAAGATTTTAAAAAGTAACTGTCATGTAACTAGCATAGAATTATAAAATAAATTCTTCAGAAATACAAAAATAAATGTCTTTTAGTTGTTCCAATGAATAAGACATAAAGTGATTCTAAATAATGTAACACTATTGTTAGAAGCTTTAATACTGTTGCTTTTTTCCCTGAATAAGCACTATATGTGTCAGATACAAAAGGGTTGTTGTTTTGTGTTAAGTGTTATTTTTTTTAAAACATTATGCCAAGTTGCTGTTTTCAAACACATGTCGATGCTGGGAAGAAATAGGCATGTATCCATCTTGCCTTCAGGCCAAACCATTTAACCAGAACTGGGAATACTGACAAACTTTCTCAAGCCTTCTCTCTCTTTAGTGCAATTATATAAAGCAGCCCTTTGCAGAGCTCTCTATGAAAATAACCGGTAAAAATATCACGCTGCATGCTTCCCTTTATCAGGTGGAAAATTCTTTTTAATGTCCTTCTAGAGAAAGGTAACAGATAAGTAGCAAACGTTCTCACAGTTGTTATAAAGGGGGATGTGTCCGTCTATAAATCAATAGCTGGCTCGATGCCACTTGCTTCTGAATGGAAACTGGCTATTTTTACAGAGTTCTGCTCACAGCAGCCGAGCATCAATGCTAACTAATGTGTAGCTATTAGGGAAAAACTGAGCATGACAACACAAATCATGGAGCCCCTGATGAAGATCTCCGCACATGGCTGCTTCTTCTAATCACCAGCAGAATTTAATGAGACACCTGCAGTTTACAGACACACTTGCTCCAACATAAATTGCCCTGAGAGCACGAAGTCTTCTTTTAAAAAATATTCTTTAGAAAACCATAAACGACAAAGAGTTCGTTGTCACTAATAACATACTCTTTATTAATTAATGGTATGAAACCATAGTCACTCATACATAACCTACAATAGATCTAAAGATTAAGTCAAAGGCTGTTAAGATCTCCTAATTAGCAGTTTTCCACCATTTAGAGTTTCATTAATAAAACAGTGCTAGAGACCTTGGAATTGACCCCTCGCAATGCAGCAAAACCACTAATTGTTCATAAATCTGACCCATATCAGGTGAAGGAGAGGACTGAATGCCTCCCGTGGGTCTCTATGTAGGAGCAAGCTCAAGCAGGTTGGGATTCCTCCTCTGCTTGAAACTGTAATGGCATCCAGCTGACCGTAGCCACAAATTCTCCTGCCTCACCTTCCACTTCCATTGCAGTGAGTGGGAAGCTTGAACTGCCAAAAAACAGAGGCAGTTCGTTAGAATGCCAGAAAGGATAAAAGTTAACTACACCTTGTCATACCTTATCACATGTGCAGAGAGGAGGCAATAAAGCCCCTTGTTTTCTGCTCAGCAACATGTTCTTTGTTGCATGGCAGAAGAAACAGAGAATGGCATCTGCTAAAAAAGAAAACAAAACCAGCTCCTCTGAATCAGTGGACTCAGTGAGTGAGAAAAGTCTTGTTGCTGAGAATTAGGATGTTGTCATCCACCAAGTCAGCAGCTGTAAATCAGTGGCATGAATTGCTATATCTGTGGGGCACCCCAGGGCTTTATTGTCTTGAATCAGAACATGTGGCCACAGCACAGAAGCTATCAAACTCTCTTCAGCAGGTGCACAGGCTTCCCAGGAATTCTGCTAGGAGCTGTTTTGTTACCATTGATAACGGCATTTTGACTTGTTAACATTCATGATGGATACTTGAGGATCTTTGGTGTAATTTTGTCACGACCTGCAAGTATCTGAGAGTTACTTTAAGAGTTTCCTTCGAAGGGCCCTCAGAAATTGTTAGCACATTATAAATTGTGATCCCTGATGACACAAGCCTGCTGCTTGTAGGAGGAAAAAGATTTGTGGCATTAGTTAGTAGAACAGCATTTATCGGCAGCGTTGAAAAAAGTAATGGAAATTTCATTCTGCTCCTCTTTGGTGTCAAATACTATCTATTTGTCAGTGGCTCCATCTCCAACATTTCATACCCTTTTCCCTCTGTGGACAATAGCTGCATTTCATACTGTGCCAGCTGGTGTAAATAGACACATCTCCAGTGAAGCTGGGGATTTTTACACAGTCTGTGGGACCTGGCACTGAACATCTTAAGCTGGCTGTGCAGTTGCATCAGTTATCAAACGGGACATGTCAAAGAGCAACTCTGAGTCAGACATAATAGTTGTCTAACAGCCCTGCTATCAGGAAAGCCACAAATGCTCTCACAGAAACAGTTCTGGTAGAACTGATAAGTATCTTTAACAATATGTTCCTTATGGAAAAGAAGAGCAGAACATTTTTATTCCTCTCACATTCTTCAGAGATTTTTCTCATCATCAGAACAAGAAAATGTCAGAATAGGTTTATTTGAAAAATGATTTTCTAATAAAGTAAATGGAACCTTCTTATCTAACGGGAGTGAAAGAGAATAATGTTAATGGAATTTTCATTAAGGAAAACTTCTTTGTAAAACAGTACAGACCATTGGGAGAGAAAAATTAGCAGTCAGATCCTCACTGGCTGCAATCTGGCGTTGTTCTAGTGACAGACTAGCATCTCATCTAGTGTCACAAGTGAAATTACACAGTCAAGTTGTGCACTGAGACATACATTTGTTATGCACTACCTCGTATTTGTTTTTTGTTACCTCAGGACAGAGAAGTAAATTCATTTTTATTAATGAGAAATATGCAGGTGACATCTAACAGTGAACTTCTCGAGGGTTTGAAGTTCCTTAAAAATCTAAACAAAAATAGCCTAAAAAAAATACACATTTCAGGCATTAATCAATCCTCAGTGTTTCAAAACCTCGTTCTTATAGCCTACGTGAGTTTTTACACACTCCGTTCTTATAAACACAAGGTCATTTTTTATCACCTACACCACGGGGGCCAACCAGTGGACCCCCTTAACCACCACAGCTGAGTCTGCAGCTATCTAACAAGTTAGCTGTGTTACAGCCTGGGCTACCTTGGTAAACAAGTTCCCAGAGAAGTTCTAAAAGATTCAACAAACATCGTACCTCTAAATTATATGAAGGTAACGTTGATTTGATTTTTTTTTCCCCACATTTTAGTATTTCCTCATGTTTGAATTGCCCGTTGCTGTCACAGCCCTCAGGACACAGAGAACCCCACAAACAATAATGCACTCACCTCAAAGCAATACTGCTACAAAGCAGAGCTTTGCTACTATTAATTTTTTCCAAGTATTTCAAACAGCCCTCATTCATAACAATATTTAGGCATAAAAAGGACTAGTCAGTTACATGGTTATTTGGGTTATTAGTAGTCACAGGGAGCTGGATACGCTGGAGGTGGATACTCCAACTAAATACTTACATCTCCCAGCACAAGTGTCTTTTAACCTTGGCTTGAACTGCCATGCTGAAGGACACAAGATGTTTGGAGGAAAGGTAAGAACAAAACCTTGAGTTTTGGGGTAGCATTTTCATCGCAAAGCTGCCAGCATTACCATGCCTTGCATTGCCACCCTGGGCTGGTATCCTGCCTGCTCAGTAAAGCACACAGCAGCCCAAGCTAGTGCTGGTGTTGGCACCTCTAAAGCACCAATCATCTCCGTGGTCTGCAGCACTGGAAAGAAATAAAATGGTGGGTATCTCCATGGAGTTCTCTGTGCCTTTCTCCTTTGCTCCTTTTGGAAGTGGGGAAGAGGACTCTGAGCAAAACCTCTGCTAGAGCTGCAGAGACCAGAGGTGAGGTAGACAAGGCAGCTCAGGCACCCAAGGCAGCCTCCCTGGGGTCAGGAACAGGCTTAGTGCAGGCTCATTTCCTTTCCACTGTGGGCTGTAAAGGTGAGACAGCACTTGGCAGTGTTCCAGAGGGAAGCAGGTGATGAAATGTGTTGAAACACATATGAAGTGGGCACAAATGGAGACACAGGTGAATAAACATCAAATAGAGAATATAGAGAACAGAAACCCTTTTCACTATCAGTCAAATCACGGCTGGGGGGCCCAGACTAATTCAATTAAGAAACTCAGAATACCTAAGATACGCAAGAAAAATCTGAAACTTAGCAGGAAATCTGTTCAAAGTGAAGCCACTGAGTGAGCTGGTGACAGAAATTATTCCAAGGTGTGGAGCAGAGCCAGGGAAAAAGAAAACAGTCAGCCAGACACTACAGAAGACTCGGGGGATAAATTGCTCTCAAGAAGTGCAGTGCTTCTTAGAATTCAATTTGAGGGTACTTAAATATTATTTCTAGTGTAAAACCTCCACAGCCAGCTGCTTGGGAATGTTTTTAGCAACTCTTTAAGGACTGAGAAATACTGATTAATCAAAGAAAATATTTTTTGGGAAAAAAATGGTATCTGCTTTGGCAAATATCCATAGGACTATAAAAATGGCACTGAACTAGTGTATTTTTTTTCAAGTTATCTTCTTGGCTTAATGTCTAGACTCTGTTGTTCTGTGGCTGCTCAGCAAAAGGAGCAGTCCTGCAAATGCTGAACTTTTCATACCTAGGAATAGCCCTAAGTTTTGGTCTGCCTCAAAGGATACCACCCCACAGTTTCCAAAACCCTTTTGCAGAACTGGCATTGCAGAAGTCCCAACTCAACTAATGATTTTCAGAGAACAGACTCACCATTTGGTAACTAGAGACTTTGACCAAAAGGGGACTTTGAGATAAAGAACTCTCCATAACATTTGGGATTCCTCTTTGCTGTGAATGACATCACTAAGCTGCATAAAACAAACTCCCAATTTTAGTGTCACTCTTTAAGGCATTTACAAATACATGAACGCCCTCCATTAGCAGAGAGTTTATTAGCTTTAAAGTATTTTTCACTAAACAAAATCTTCACATTTTTCAGTACTGAGATCAAAGCATAAGCAGTTCCTATAAACATTTTATCTGAACCAGCATTAGAAACCAATTTGGCATTTGTTGTATCATTTGTCCCATTCTTATGCAAAAGCCTCCTATTCTGTTTTGTATATAATTTTATTTTGATTAGTGTAATTTTGGTTGCAACTAATCACACACATTAAAAATCAGCTAGCTTTGAATATGCCTTTATAAAAATCTCGACACTCTCTGCTGCTCATTCTTGATGTCTGATGCATTAATGCACACCTGATTTAAAATGCAAAGTACAGATACAAAGTGCTAATTACAGTGAATCAAACTGCAATCAAGCTTTTCATGGCTCTGCAGTGTGTGGTGTGGCATTTACCAGCTGTAGCTCAGGCCACATATAAGCCTTTGTTCCTTAATTTATTCCCAGCGACTGGCTTCCTTGGGAGCGAGGCAGGAGGCTTACTATGTTCGCTGGGAGCAAATGGCACTACAAGACCATATGAACTCAAAACTTGACATCTAGTTTCCCATCAACCTGGTTCTGAAACAACCCCTCAAGATAAGTACATCCTCCCCTCCAAAAACTCATCAGGCCATTTTATTTTTAAAGGATTTTCCAAAATTGAGTCAGTAACTTTTTTTTTTAGAGCTGCAATTAGATATGGACCATATTTGCAGATTCAGAACCTTTTTATTCCCCAGTGTACTAGGGAAGCACTCTGTAGGCTTTGAATTCAGCCTGTGATTTCCCCAGAGCAGCCAACGCAGCTCTGTAAAGCTGCACTCAGAAGCAATTGCTAGATCAGATACTTAATTTGTACTTGACAATGTTCAACTCATACACACAGTAGGTGGGTGGGAGAATTTGATGGCTTTCAGATTGTGTGGAGGAAAGGAAGAAATAGACTTTGTATTTGGTGTAAAATGATTAATCTCTCATATTCTTTTAAGTTACAGCATGGATGTGGAGCAAGAGAGACTTAGATTTTAATCTTTTTACTGAAGTAAAATAATTAAAAGGGTTTCACAAACTCATTTATTTCCACATGAAATATTCTATTTCAGGAATACTTGAAAAAGTGTTTCAGAAGTTAGCGTTTTAAAGCAAGCAGCTGCATACTGATAACAGGCACTTTAGATCACAGGAATCTACTCGGCAAAGGAACAAATTTTTCTTTCTAATTTTGAAAAATACCCTACTGGCTAGAGTGCTAGCTTGAAATTAAAACATGGATCTGCTTATTTTGCAAGAGAAATAGTATAAAAATGGGTAGAAAGATCTGCAGCTCCTATAGTATCACACAAATGATAATTTATTGCAAAGAGAAAAGCTACTGAATTCTTTCTCCTCTAATTACTATTTATTTGTGACATATGGACAGAAGATGTGCCGCCTTTGATGCGGCCATTTTAAATACTGGTTTTATGCTTGTTGTCAAAGTTATTGTCACAAAGAGTGATTGCAGTGTGTTACAGGTGCTCCCTGTTCTCGCTGCAACACCCCCCCCCCCCCCCGGGGCAGTCTTGCGTGGTGTCTGTCTGCCAGTCTCAGAGTGGAGACCTTACCACCTGAAACATCTAATGCAATGAGTGCTTATAATGACTTGTTTCCCATGTAATAGCTTGTTCTTGTACCTTATTCCCTGACAGCTCAGGTTTACCAAATGATATCAATGTTTAAATGGAAAATGTGATTGGGAGAACTGCTGATGACTTACGAGTCAGTTTGATCAAACCATTTTTCTGTCCTTGGACTTGACAAGCATGAAGACAGTAAAATCCTAGCAGCATTTGTATTTCGTGTCCATCTAGAACAACTTAGTGAATCATAGAATTATGTCAGTCTGATATTTGGGGTCACCAAGGGGTTTTCTCTGGGCAAAAGAGTCAAGCAGATGATCTCTCGGTTGGGATCCTTGATGGCCCATCAAGATCAAAACAGCTTCTCTCTGCTGTGAGAATTTTTCACCCACAGATGTCTACTGTAGCATGTGGGACCATGATTTTCTTGGCAACTTTTCAAAATTGGGCTTTCCCAAAATTATTTCCATACTTACTCAATAGTTGGATGTTTAGAGTTTTGCAGACTTGGAGCAAAATATCTGCAAGGGAATTCCGGGTTCAGAAAGTCACACCCACGTTATCAGTATTTTAATTTGCCCCAAACTCATACTTAAACCCAGGAGGAATCATTAAATATTGTAATCTTCTGTAGATCACAGGCTTTCATACAGTTACCCTTTGTTGAGGCCCCAAAAATGTTTGTTTGATTACTCATTTCTTCCATGTGAGATTTGATTGTTGATTTGAAGACATCCAGACATGGAAAGCCCTCCGTTTCTCTTCGTGGTTTGTTCCAGTGGCTAATCACTCTCACTTAATTCCCTATTAAGTCTGCCTGATGCTGGCTTCCAGCCATCTATTTTTGCAATGTCTTTCTCATGAAGTAAGACAGTGTCAGGTAAGTCAGGGTCAGGCCCTAGCGTGCTATGTCCACTCAAGGAAAATGCTCTGCAAGAATGGTTGTTGGCATTTTTAATTAAAAAACTCTTTGCATATTTATATAAATGAATTGAAATAAAAAAAAAAGCCCACCATGAATTAATGTCTTATGTAGCATTTTAAAAGGCATTGAGTGCTATGCAAGTGTATGGTTTTATTTTAATGTTTCTCTTGGCAGGTATTATTGAGAACTGACAAAATAAAAAAAAACAAACCTATGTATTTGTTTTTCTGCTATAATGAACATCCGCATTCTTGTCTACCTCAAGTGCCTGTTCATGAAGTTAGAGAAATGCACCACTTAAGGAGTAGGACAGAACAGTAATGAAAACTCAAAAGAAATTTCAGATGACAATCTGGCTAACTAAAGAGAACGAAATGAAACTCAAAGCTTCACCTCTCTCTAACAAAGCTCATAAGAAAAAATCTTAAAGACCCAGCTATAGCATTCAATAGCTATATTTTCATTAGAAAGATGTTTTTTCTCTGCCAACTCTACCCTGAAATCAGGATGGACAGAGAAAATGAGGCCTCAGATACCCAGAAGAAATAGGAATTACTCAGAAATGTTAAACATACAGCACAGAGAAGAAAATCTGAGTCTGCATCAGTTGAAACCAATGGAAGTTTTGCTCTCAGTGCTAATGCTTTATTGTTTTGATTAAAATATTTCTGCTACACAGTTTCCCTCAAATTCAAGAACTGTTAATGTCACCCCCTCTGTCAATGTCCCTTTGTAGGGATGGGTCCTTTGGTCTAAAACCTGAGAAAATCCACCAAACTAGAAGCCCACAGAGATGCAAAATCAGGCTGAGAGCCCAGGGGCAAGGGCAGCAAAAATAAAAATAGTTTTTAAAATGCCCAAACAACTTGCAGAGAACTAATCTAGAAAGTTTCTATCATCTTTTTAATCCAAGTTTCAAAGACCCCTGCAAGACAAACAAGTCAAGATTTATTTTAACAATTGAGACAATAGTCTAACTTTGTTCTCCACTACAAAAGAACAACACTGCACTTAACGAATCATTGTGAATGAATCGATTACACAATTACCATTAGTGCAGTTGTCCAATTATGCTTTTTCACAGAGCTAAAGGGAATCAAAGACAATCCATGTACATTAATGTGCTGCACCTTTTCTGCAGGATGCTCTGGCATTGCATTAAGTGTTATTTCTAAAGACTGCCTGCAGCCAATTTAAATTCTGCTTGGGTTGAATAAAGGAAAGATAATGTTACTTCAGCCTCTCAGAGTCATCTGGGTTCTGTTTTGATCATATTTCAGAAATATTTGTATGCTTCCCATACATACTGTAAGAGTATTTTTGTAACATTAAGTTCTCCTTTCTAAGGTCATTTATTTTAGTTTTGATGCAGCCGTGCTGATGAATGGGAGACAAAGGGGCATGAGAACTTACTTTCCCATTTAATCACAAACTCCAAGCAATAAAATATTCTCCCCAAGTACTAAGCATAATTTGGGGCCAAATCTTACATATGGAAAACTGACTGCTTGCAGGACTCCTGCTCAGTGTCAGTCATGGATTCACCTTCTCTGTGTTTTCTTAGCCTTTGTGCCTTCCATTGGACTGTTTTGTACTCATTGGGCAGTTCTGGGAACCAAGCTGTGCAGCTGGCACAGCCATCACAAACATTCTTGTTAGATGGCTTCTGTGTCAGCACTAGCTCTGGTAGGGATGGGGAGGGTTTTTTTGTATGTCACCCTGTCTTGGGATGCTAGAGGATCAGTTTCCAGATGCATAACTGGAGGAACATATTTTTTGGCAGTTATCACAGATTATTCTGCACAAAAGGATGTAGGAGCAGAGTCATCCATCCGAAATCAACAGCACATTCTCTTAACCTTACACGCTGGAAAAGCTGCTGCTCTGACAGACAACTCTCAAGGTGCCTCTTTCAAAGGTCCCTTCAAAGTAAATCTTGGAAGAGTAAACAACTAGAAAACTTCTTGGTACTCCCTGGGCAGGGATAAGAAAACACTGATTAGTGACAGAGATTTCTGTCTGGGAAACTAAGAAAACATCAGACTGGAATAAGACTGTGGGAGCGAGCAAGTCTAGTGGGAGAAGCTGGCACTGTCTGATTTTCTGGGACACACCAGCTTGCTCAGAAATAGATTTCTGGCTTGTACTCATAGAGAGAATTATCTAGTCTCTGGCACAGGAGGGAATAATTTCCATGCAACTCATGTAGTGCCATCACCCAAACCGCATAAACACTTCAAGCCTGGGATGGAGAAGCAGAGCTATGGGTATCAGGGCATCACAAGAGGCATCTGGCTGGTTAGAATGTGGGTGCCGGGTACCAAGGAGTAAAGAGTTTGAATTCAAAGACCATTTCCGTTAAGATCTTTTCAGATGTTGTATAAAGGGGCTGTGGGAAGCACTGGATTGCTCAAAAATGACATAGTCCGAGGACGGGAGCACAGCAGGCACGTGCCTGCTGCAGCTGCTGACTCCAGAGCACTGGGCAAACACAAGCTGGAACAGGGAACCATGTTCAAGTGTGAGCAGGGACAGAAGAGAGGGTGTTGCTGTCCAACCAGGGCTGCAGCCAGATCATCGTGCCTGAGAGACCTGCCATCCCAGGGATGTCTGCCCACAAGTGATGATAGTTCTGGTGGTGCTCAGTTGGGCTGACACTCCTGGCCAGGGAGATGCTGGCAGGAACAGAGACCCTGGAGCAGGGACACCCTAAGGGACTGTAGCCTTGGGTGACCCACTCGGGAACAGAGTAGGAGGAAAAGCAGCAAACAGCAAAGAGCAGTAGAACATCATCACAAATGGGAGTTTGCAGCTTTGTGAGACAACATATTGTAAGCACAACCAAGAAGAAATAGAAGTTGGTGCAGAAGGGACAAGGATGAAAAAGACGTGAGCAAATATATGAGCTGAGTACCTATGCTCACAGCTTTGTTTTAAGTCAAATAATTTTTTCCCCCAAGAAAAAATGCTAGACAGAAAAGGTAAAAGAAATCTAGTGTGTAGGGATATGAATGAAATACCTCAATCTCAAAAGACCAAAATGGGAAAAATAAAGCTTATTTCGACTCTTGATAGATATCCTTTTCAAAAGACCCCTGGCTTGGACACTCTGAATGCATTTAGTCACATCTGTCCTATTAAGAAAGAGTGAGCAACCTAAGCCATTTGAAAATTGTTACTGGCCCAAACACAACTCACTAGGAATGAAAGCCAGTCCCATTAATTACTTTTTGTGGAGCATTCCCAAAAGTGCATTATTCACACTGTAGTCCTAAGCACATTGTAGTTCAAGAGGCAGAGATGGGAAGACCCTCATTTGGATACAGGCAGAAAGCTGCACCTTTGGACTGAGCAAGCATAAACTCATGGGAGAAAGGAGTGAAAAAAATTACACAAAATATTCAATATGATTTATTAATTACCTTTAATAGAAGTGTTATCATAATCATAAAGGGAGAGATAACTAAATGTGCAAAGAATTCAGTGGGAACTGTAACACAGAATCAGTTGTACATTTTGATACTTAACAGCTCTCTGTTCCTGCCTGTAGCCTGTGGCTCCAAAAATGTGTCTATATCTGTCCTGTCTGTTTGAGTCTGTTGCTGACCAAAAGAGCAAGTGCCACATACAGTGATGCTATCTGACTTCTAAATTTTTACCTTCTGAGCTTATGTGACTCTTATATCTGAAACTGATAATGCAACATATTATATCTTAATGAAATAGTGAGTTATTGCATAAATATTTTATCCTTAGTTCACAAAAATATAAAATACCACCTGGTTCACTCTATGTTAAACACTTTTTTTTTTAATTAACATGTTAAAAACCTGCTGTGTTATTATTCTGAATTATTCTGAAAATACTTGCCCTGATTATGCAGTAGAAGGCACGTGCAGCTGATTTGAAGGAGCTAAACTTTCCATCAAATTTCCCCTGGGTACTGTGTGAAACTGAACAATAAATGAGTGTTGCAGTAACTTAAACAGATACTGACTCTTTGGAGACATGAAAATAAAAATCTTGTGGCGTTAAAATGTGGCCCTGACAGGTCTATTACACTCCTCACAAAGTCTGATAGTTTTCTTCTAACAGTAGCTCTCTTAAAAATTAATGATGCATACTTTCCATGCTATCTTATTACTGATGCACAACTCAGTGGGTTCAGATGAGATTCCAGCTAGAAGGCTACACCCTTGCAGTATGGGGGATTGGGCTTAGTTCACCAAAAAGCTTTCCTTCTGCATATCTTTTTCTACTTTATCTGCAGAGACTCTCTGGGAGATCTTCCACTCTGTGTTCGCCTTTTCAGTTGTCAATATGACTGCTTTAGATCTCCATCTTGAGTTAAAAATTCCATATGAGAGCATAAAAATAAGGCTTTTTAAACCGAAGTTTGGAAAACACACCAAATATTTCAATCTGTGAAGCAGAAAAAACACCTTTTTCTATAGCACATGTTAAAATTTCCATTAATATTTGAAAAGATCCCAGTAGAAAAGAACTTTTCTCCATAAAGTTGCAAAAGTTACAATACTCAGAGTATTGAAACTCACAGTATAATTGTTATAACAAATCCCCGCGGGTTTATTATCACCGACCAACAATGCAGAAAGTAAGTAGCTTTTAGCCTTTCCATTTAACTAATTTAAAATTAGTTAATCTCTATAGTCATATGTCAAACATGCAAGCCAGCTTTCCAGAGGAGTGTCTTTATGATTTAACAAAACTTCTTGCCCCCTCTCGTCCGATTGGCTCCCTCCAGCCCGGAAAAGGCCTGGGAAAGGAGGTAAAATTGGCATTCTGACCCAAGGATGGCAGACTTGGCTGTGCCAGGGAAGTGCAGGACACAAGAGTGTACAGCTTAGCATCCCTCACCCAGCTGCGGCCTCAGTAGATTCAGGCATACCAGTGGCCAACAGATATATGCATGTCCAGTATTCCCAGTACGGATGAAATCCTGCAACTGGTGCTGTTTTTCCCTTTACATCTGAATGATGGCTCACACTGTGTGTGCTTACGCTGCTAACATCAATTGATTCACCTCTAAATAAGAATTAGTGAATATGTGTGCTCAATACCAAGCTGGGCTGGCTGGCTGCCCAGGTATCGGGAGCTATGAGTTTTCCATTACTGGAATGCATTTACTCTCACTGATGTGCAGAATTTGGATTTTATTGTTATTCTTTCTAAATTAAAAAAAAACCTGCAGGGGCAGAATATGCAATAGCACTATGAGGTTGAAAAATAATCACCCAGGTTTGGTCAATAGGACAATGTGCTCACTCTGTCTGGGTGGCAGTTTGGTGAGGGTGTTCCAACAGGAGCTGTGACATTGGATATAAAATGAAAAGCTTCGGTCAGCCTTCAAAGAATCTTAACTCCCAGAAAATATAAACTTATGAAACTCAGTCTTACTTAAGTCTCTCTTGCAATACAAAGGGCGCTACAGAAATTTCCTGGTTAATGAATGCTTGAATTTACACATATTTCAATAATTTACGGTGCTGTTCACATACACTAAAAGTTTCACAGTAAGCTGCAGAGTGTTATCTGCTTTACAGAGGGTCCATTTAAATTCTTTCCATACTATTTTCCATTGTATGAATGGAAAATAAATGAAGTTTGTCTTCAAAATAAAAATAAAAAATCAGAAAATTGAGAACTACCTTATCATTCCAAGTTATGATTTATTACCCTATTTTCCCTCTTCAGCAGAGGCTTAATTAAGTTTCATTTACCTCATGTGCTTTGAAATATCCCAGAGCCACAAAACTCCAGTTGTAATAAAAATATTTCTGCAGCATAATGTAATAAAAAATGTGACATAAAAAATTAAATAGGTATCCGCATATTTTTTGGATGTGTGGGTATAGGGGTTTCTTGCTAGCACCTCCTGGTGGAATAACCCTTCTTATTTTTATTCTGGAAAACACTTTGGCACTGAGCAGTTTTAGCTGGTTTCATAGAATCATAGAATGCTTTGGGTTGAAAGGGGCCACAAAGACCAACTAGTTCCAACCCCACTGCTATGGGCAGGGAGACCTTTCACTGGACCAGGTTGCTCAGAGGCCCATTCAATCCAGCCTGCAACTCTTCCAGGGATGGGGCACCCACAGCTTCTCTGGACAACCTGTTTCAGTGCCTCACCACCCTCACAGTGAAGAATTTCCTTCCAATATCCAATCTAACCCCCCCCCATCAGTTTAAAGGCATTATGCCGTGTTCTATCACTGCATGTCCTTGTGAACAGTCCCTCTACAGCTTTCTCACTGTCCCCCCCTTAGGTACTGGAAGGTGGTCTGAGGTCTCCCCAGAGCCTTCTCTTCTCCAGGCTGAACAGCTTCAACTCTCAGCCTGTCTTCATAGCAGAGATGCTCCACCCTCTAATCATCTTAGTGGCCCTCCCGTTGGACCTGCTCCAACAGGTTCATGTGTTTCTTATGTTGGTAGGCCCAGAGCTGGATGCAGCACTACAGGAGGGGTCTCATGAGAGTAGAATAGGAGAGAATCCCCTCCCTCAACCTGCCGGCCTCCATTCCCCGGCACTACTCACTGGCTGAGCTGAGACAGTCTGCCAGCTGCTTTGTAAAACAAATGTTCATTCTCTCTAAAATCTGTGCTGCAATACCATGCATAAATAAGGGAAATGCATTTTACTGGACTGTGGAAGCTGAGAAGCACATAACCACAATATACTTTGTGTCTTTTATGTTAAAGTTCAACTTTGGATCATCGACCCAGTTGACCAACTCGCAGGCATACCTGCAGTGCACAGACCAACGTGTTGGAATAGGTTGGAATGTCCTTGGCATGTAGAAAAGAGTGAAAGTTTTACCTTCATTACTGAATTGGCATCACCCAAGATTTCATACCATAGCCACCCTGCAAGCTGTAGCACACTTGGCTAACTCTTGATTTATTTATGTAGTAGTTGATGGTTTAATAGTACTTAATTAAGCTCAGCACAGTTAAAACCAGCTAGGCTTTGGCAGCCTGTTCCTGTCAATGTAAATTGAATTCTGCATCATGGACAAGGGAATCAGGACAACTAAATGAAAATTCTCTCTCTTGCACCACCCTCTGGTACTTGGCAACAGGGAACCACCAAATGCTGCTGCCCAATCTGAACTATCTGTACTAGAAATAAAATTTTCACATTACACACCCGCACCATATTTTTTAAAAATCTGTAATGAAGCACAGCTATATGTACGGATGTGTGTATTCACACACATGTGCTCTAATACACACACACACACACACACACACATATATATATTTTTTACACACATATTTGGCTGTTCTCTCACTGGAAAGAAACTTTCTGTTCCTGAAAGCAATTATTTAATCCCAGACAAAGAGCTTCCTGCAAGAAGATCAGACATATCAGTCTTCAGTGCTTTTGAACTGCTCTTGCTGGAACAAACTTGAATCCCTTTACATATTGGGTTAAATAAGAAATTTGTTGTCACGGTTTTGAACAATAAAAAAAATTGTTGCAAGAAGCTACGTGTGTTCCTGGTGGATCTGTAAGCTCTTTGGGAACAATTTTCACATATTTTCCAGCAAAGTTGGACTGCCTTGTCCCAGATTCTAATGCTACCCTGGGGGGATTAAGCTGTTCAGAGTTTGCATCAAGTTCTGCACAGATCCCAGGGAAAACATACTTGCTCATCCTGGCTGCAAATTTTTAGGTGAGAGGTTGAGCTGCTGCTCTGTGCTGTCCATGGGCCAGCAGAACCACACAGTTTTGCAAAGAGACAGCACACTGTCATTTTAAGGGATGCGATGAGATGTTTTCCTGAACTAGCACAGGAGATGCCACATTTCTTCAATTCAGCGTTCTCCATGAAGATATGATGAGCATATTGATGCAAAAAAACCATGCAGCCCAAGGTCCTTAGGTTGACATATTTACTTAATTCCTTTGGGATGTAGTGAACATAGTACTTTCAGGGGTCTTGATCAGACTATTTTTAAACCTTCTGGTTTGAACCACAAGCTGGTATGACTCTGGCACCAAAGGAGCTAAACAACAAGCTTCCCTGCAGTTATAAGACAATTTGCAAGCTTCTAAGTTCATATTTGACAGAGCACTTGTACATATGCCAATTTAAAGCACATAAAAAGTCCCTCCGGCTTACATCTGTGAAGATGAGAGAGGGTAAGAACAGTCAACTTATGAAAATATGTGAGAGAAGATCACTCTCTGGAAATGCATATTTACGAAATATTGTGAACTCATTACGAATACTTCAACTCGACAAACCCTCCAATACAGTGGCCAAAGAAAGCTCTTGCAAATGTAAATCTGAACTGACTTAGACACAGAATCAGACGATTTGAAAACTGATGGAAAAGCTATAAAACACTGTAAAACCCAGCAGATGTCAAAGGGCAGGTTCTGCCAGTTGATCTCTTTACCAGCATCTCACACCTGGGGATTGTTTTAACCTTTTACATTTTCACTTCTTCCTAATGTAGGCTTATATATTTTGGGGTGGGTGGAGGAGTCAGTTTCTTAAATCTTGAGAAATCAAGCCAGCAGACATCACATGTGGGGGCTCCAGGTGGTCCTAGTTGTGGAGGGTTCCTTTGGCAGGTTCATATACCTGCCAGAAGTGAGGATATTCTGCCCAGTTAGTAAGAACTGATTAAAAGCAGAAAGTGGGGTTTGTTCTTACAACCCCTCCATATAAACAGTGAAGGGTAGAGCAGAAGTGAAGGTCCCTTCAGCATCCCCAAATCCTCCCAAGGCAGTCACAGCACTCATCCTTCTTCCTCATTGGTGTCATTTCCATCGGCACCACTCCTGCACCCAGCACAGTTCTACTCTATCAACACCTTCCCATGCGTTTACAAGGAGTGGGTGGGTAGGTGAAATAGCAGGGTTCTCCCCTACGGTTTAGACTAGGAAGTAGCTGGCAATTTAGTATGCATGAGTAATTCAATAGTTTATTTTAAATGGAAAACATTGGATCTGCAATAATTAAATTTTCTGTATTTTGAGTATTATAACAGATACAAAACACTTGAAAATGCAAGAATAGGGCAAAATTACTTCTGTGATAATACAAGGCAAATGTTGGCAACCAGCAGCATCTTAACAGCAACAACAGGAAACAGATTAGGTAAAGCACTAATTTATATAGCATGGTAGAAGTGCAACTGCTCTACAGACTTTACCATGTTGTAGGACAAGTAAAGGATCAATTACATAAGGTTAAATCTATAAAAGAGTAACTAATCCACAGAATTTGAAAATTAGCTTTATATACCAATTTCCGGATAGAATGTAAATATAATTTGATTTCTTGCATATTGCTCAAAATTTTGTGATATTTGTCTTGGCTTGTATGTTTTTATATTATGTATGAGAAAATGACATATTGTTGAAGTGCCCACTTCCTTTTAAACACTTGCACCATGAAATTTAAGCTATGTTAGCAGTCACCATTCAAAAAAACTCCACAACAAAACAACCCAAAAGTTGTCATAGTAGTAGGGCAAAATCCTGCTTTGAAAAATGAGGCAAATAAAAATACAGATATGGCAATATAAACACTAAAGATTTCCATAAAGCACATAAAGTTCTATTGTATCAATTCCTTTAGGAAAAAAAGATTTGCAAATGTATATCTAAAACAAGTGTTAAACTTCAGTTCTATAATGCTTGAGTTTAGGAGCTAGGGTGACATTGAATTCTTATGTTCCAGGTAATGTAATAAGGTTCACTTTAAAACAGTGATTATGGGGCAACAACCATATATATATGTTTATATTTGTAACTGCACCTTTGAGTAGGTCATTGAAGATACACTTATGGTGATAAAATTAACCAAAGGGCAACTACATATTCTGCATAAACTCCTGAAGAATAGCTTGTCAATTAAACTTAAAACAAGTCTTTTACAGAGCAGTTTAATTTCTGAAAATTTGTCAAAAATTACAGTAAGAATTAATGAAGCTTTAATCAAACCTGGCCTTCAGATCATTCCCCTAAGAATAAAATTATTTTTTATTTTCTAAGCATTTGACTTGACAAGGAAAACTTATTTAGGAATGTTTTACTGATGAAACAAAGTGGTCCAGCCATTATAGGAAAGAATTAAATATTATATCTTTACAAACCAGACTTGAAACATCAAAATAACTTGAAAGAATGATTAACTGTGTAAGCGGGTACTAGGGCAGATATAATGTGATTCAAAAACTAAACAATTTAGCTAAATTTTTAAGTTCATTAGAATCTTATTAACCTGAACTGTCTGGAGAAGTTGCTGATACAAGGATTCACTTAACTGTATTTAACACTCAGTTTTTCATGAAGAAACAGGTACCAAAGACAAACAGAGCTAAATACACAAAGCTTGAAGATCCTCAAGTATGTCCTCTTGGAAACCTGAATGAAATAAAACATAGAAAAAGTTTAGATCATAGAAGAACCCAAAAGACAACTCAGAACTGTATAGTTAATATGCAGGGAATAAAATGTTTCTGTAGTTCCACATTTGTATTTGCATTCTGCTTACAAAGTTTGGATTTAGGGCATCCACAGTAAATGTATGCAGTTTTAATAAAGAACAAAAGAGAATTCTCTTCTTGACAAATCTATAGTACCATGCACAGCTTTATCCTTCCTCTTAGGTTTGAGTTTTTAAATTTAAATCCCTCAAAATATTATGGTCAGTTGTGGTGCTGGAAGAAGAAACTTAAATTGAAAAAGTCTATTCACACCTTCTTAACCAGCTGAGGTCAGGTAGCCAAACTACATTCTTAACTCTGTAAGAAAGGAAGAGGTAGAATCTTAAGAAACTATTATTTAGCATTTATAAATGGTCAACCACACAGTAAATTAGATTACCCCTAACCTGGAAAAATCCTGCAGCAATGAAAAATGGACAGGATAACAGAAATAATGTTATGATTGCACCTATTTTTTTGGACTATGTGTCAAGTACTTAGGTACCAACAACCTACTAATGAAAACAGTCCAAAGGTTATTTCTGCTACTAGATTTGATTAGGAAATTTTCCCCCATCATAGAAGAAATTGCTTTTTCATCAAAAGACTGAGCATTTTCAGAATCTTCTTTCAATGAAACCCCAAATATTTTCGCTATGTACGAAAGGTATTATTTTAGCCTACTCTTTCACATCAAGAATGCGTTTGAAAGATGGCTTTGTTGAAATGTTTGTATAGTGCCCTTCGAAATATAAGATAAATTCCTAAATGTTGCCTTGGGGAATACACCTTGTAGAAGAAACAGTCCAATAGTTCTCAGGCCAAAACTACTGAGAATTTTTCTGTAATTCCAGTTGTGTGGATCTCCTGCCTTCATCTTGTGTGCTCATACAATATTCTTCCAGTAATGGCAGCAAATATTTTCAGGTGAAATGCTACTATTATTGCTATTATCTGTGACGAATTTGCATCTTCTCATTTGCTAAATGAAATTTGGCAATGAAAACCAAAGATCAGTATCTCACTACAATAGAAGGAGCAGAACAACAGGAAGAGTTGCAGATCGGTGGAAAAGGCTTGGAACCTTCAGTGATATATATGTCTGTTCTTGCATCAACATTTGTGATGAATCAAATCCTTCTTTTAAAAAATCTTTCTGTACTCATATATACTGTCATTTGGAAGCTCTGCTCTTATGATTGGTCTTAGAAGCCAAACTTCCCTTTCACAGTAGTTTTTGACCTTGAAAATGATAGGATGACTTTCATGAATAAAGGAGTAAGCATGGAGACTTTTTAAAAAATCTGACTACAAATATAAAATAGTTTAAAAAGAATCTATAAACCTTTTCTGCAAGCTCTGTTTTCATGCAGGTCTTTATTCACACTGCATTACTATTCAAGTCTTACTCCTGTGGTGCGTTTGAGCTCCAGATTTAGACCACCTACCTGTACCAGTCTACATATGTGTTAAATGTCAAAACTCCTATCAAATTCAATGAAAATCTAGACAACTTACCCAACAGACTCTACAGAACTCACCCAGCAGCAGACACTCTGCCCCCACTCCATAGCCTGAACACCTCAACAGCCTTAGAGGTTCCAATGGCCCAATCTGCATGGCCTTGGGAAAAAACAATGTACCCAGCATAGTCCAGGCCCCTAAACATGCTTAATATCTGGCTACTCCTTTTATACCAAAGAAAAGTCTGAGTCGGTCCCCAGAGAGTGGGGGATTGTCTTTATACGGGTAAAACCAGAATGAATGAGAATGATTTACCATTAGAATTAAACATTCAGCTTCTTAAAATGTTAAGTACTTCTCTCACGTTGCTTTATTGACACATTCCAGCAAAATAAAAAAAGAAAATTAGGATTATGCTGTGATTTCCTGGATAAGTCATGAGGCTATGCAACCTGGCACATCAGTCATAAAAACTGACCCTTGCTGCAAGATAATAGTAGAAATAATTTTGTTGTCATGAATTATAGAACCAAGTCCTTTCTGCTGACTACATCGTGGAATTCCATTGTAAGGCCTTCTCACCCGTAAATCTTAGCATACAGTAAATTTGAAAACTTACAAGTAATTCTCAAGTGTTCAAATGAAAACATGCACTCTGAAAACGTGCAGTAATACATAGTAGAGGAGTTCAGAGCAAAGCTTTTCAGAATCAAATATGTAGGTACCCACCCAAAAGCAGAAGTTATTTTAGCTCTAGTTTTCTTTTTAAATCACCACCAATGAAGAGCTCCTGTCAGAGGGATTTTTAAAAATCATATTTTAAACCCTTTACAGAAGACACTGTTTCCTCTCAAGGGTTTAAGCATCACCTACCATGATCAACTTGACCCTGCAGCATTTAACTTGTAAATAAAAAAAAAAAATCAGAGCAAAAAAAAAGGCAAAGTTCAGACCATTTTCAGAGACACCATTTCTGTTCATCAGTCCTCAGTGAGAGTCACAGACTTCACAGACTTTGGACCTACAGATATCTATGCTGATCACTAAAACATATCACCTCTGAAGAAGGACCATGCCTGAACCGCCTGGCTTGAAGCAGGAGAGGTGAAATGCAAGACCCAGGAGCAGAATATGCTGAACACTGAAGTATGATGGCCATAGATGGAAAGCTTCCATCCATACAATGTACTTTCTCTAGGAATAGCAGACAACTGATATACATGTTCACCGGAAGAAATATATTCACGTAAAGAAAGGAAGGAGATATGTTGAAGCCAAAAGCCAGATTAAAAGATGCCCAGGTTATATTTTGCTTCTTCATTGCTCTGTTTTTCTATTTGCTTTGTGTAATATACATTTCTGTGCTGTTGTGTCTGTGCGACCATCTTGCCTACATCAATATTTTCTTCTGAATAAATATACTTCTATTTATCTCTGAAACAGTTAACTGTATAGGCTACTCCTTCCTGCGTGTTTTACCACTGATAACTTGTGACAGGCATTAGGGCATTAAAACTGGTGTGACTCTTATGCTATATATGTCCTTAGGAACATTCAAAGGTCAAGCTTGCTCTATCTTGCAAGACTACGATCAACAACCACTCATGATGTAGGCTGAAATATCTCATCACAAAACTATATTTATTCTGTTTGTATGACAGACAGTTTTGTCCTTTGATTAGATCTCAGCACCACAAAAGCATTTAGCCACCCCATTTCATGTAACGGTGTCAAATGATACACATAGCTTCACTTGCATGGTTTATGGTTTTAACTGCAGCTCAGATTCAAATGAAACGCTGAAGTACAAAAACCAGGTGTATTTTAGTCTGAGAGAAAATAAGCCAATCCAAATAAATTTAATCCAAATGCTAAGTACTAGTAAGTACAAAATGCCTTTTTTTAGTGTTGTTGTTTCACAAAAAAAAAAGGGCAAAGCTTTATTTGTTAGTGTCCAATGACACTTAGCTTCTGTTACCTCATAATTTTGCTCTAGAAGCCATTTCTTTAGTAAAGTGATTCCTTTGTAGACAGCTGATATCATCATCATAATCCAAAAGAGTAGGAACTATTACAGACATGATATTATTTTAATAAAAGAAAAATATTTAAAATTTGTAGTAAGCATACCCAGAGTTTTCTTTCAGTACTCCAGAACATATTAAGTAGAACGCTTAGTTCTTTTGACTATTCTTAACTTTGAATAACCTTCTTCTTTCTGCTCACAATCAAACAAAAAAAAAGAGGCAAAAACCAGTAAAGTAAGCAAAGCAGTAATATTAAGCTAACAGTTCAACTAAAAAGTTGTTTGTCATGAAACGCTTAGTTGAATGCAAAGTAATTAATAAAAGGTTTTATTCTTCAATATAAATATAATTTAAAGTATGTTTATATCTACAGTGGTTAAATAATTAAGACCAGAACTACTGAGAAAACACTCTTTTACATGCTGGCAACCATGACTTTCAAAATCAACTTGGTTGTCCGAACTTGAGATATAATGACTAAGGCTTACTCTTCAGAGAAGTGTTTAGCAGTGCCTCCAGTTAGTGCCATTGTAGTTTAATCTGGAGAGAGGAGGAATCAGACTGACGAGCACCAGAGAGTCCATCCTTACCCCAGTGAACAGACGAGTCCCTCTCCTATTCCTGAGACTCCAGCTGAAATTTCCCTAGAGCTGTGCATCCACCTCACTAGAGTCCAGCAGTGGCAGTGCTGCACTGACTGTGGCAGGGAGGCAGTGAGAACTTGCTGTTTCCTGACACTTTTCAAAATTAGCTTGCAGGGCTCAGGCAGGTACCTGTGCTACTCACAGCCTGCCTGGAGAGTGAGGAATGCATGGGGCACTTCTGATTCCTGACTAGGACAGGACAGTGCTGAAGTCCTTTGCCTGCCACTGGGAATGATTCAGACACATTACCGCTTGTGAGCATGGAACTACCTCTACAACTTGGGCAGACCAGATAAGCAGAGAACTTGTAGCTGGTCTGGCAGTGCTGCTGGAATGGGGAAGGAGCACTGTCCTTTGTATTGTGGTGGAAGTCTCCCTTCAGTACTCAGACCCCTGGGGTTGCTATTCTTATGACCACAGTTATTTTTAGTTGCTGCTTTTCTTCTCTTTGTGAGACTGACTATACTGCTGTAGCACTGCAGTGCTGGGCCTGTAACTAGTGACTCAGTTGTGGCCCTGTGGAAGGGCCTTTCCCAGCTGCAGCTGGATGGGGCCAACTCAGAGCAGCTGGGCTGGCGCTTCCCACACCAACTCCTCTCTTCCCTGCTGTAGCTTGAGCTCCAGGGTATGACTGTGTTCCTGCAGCAGGCCCCTGGGGTTGCTGTACCGCCCTTTTCTGAACTGCACTGAAAGCACAGAGTGTGTTCTTTTAATTACAGTTAAAACTTCCAGAATTGTCTTGTATTGGGCTTTAAAAGCTTAACAGAACAAAAAGTAGTTTCTACAGAATGTTGCTGAAATCAAGCCCTTCAGATGAGATACTTACAGAGCCACTGACAATGCCCATAGTTATACTGGCATTATATAGCATTATGTTTTCTGTAGAATCAGAAGATCTGCTTCAGAAACAGTAACATCATTAAACATTTTAGTAATGTCTTTTTCTGGAGACAAACATTTTAAATGAAGGCCTGAAGTAACAGTATCATAAACAATGGTTAATGTTAGTTTTATCCTAGTTATGGTTAGTTTTATTCAGAACCAGCTCAAAAAGGTTTCTTAGTTTGCCTGTTTTACCTGGAACATGCTAAAATGAAAAAAAAATTAGATTTCCTTTTTATCTCTTAATTTAGGTCCTTCTGGACTGGATCAAGGGGTGTATGTGTGTGGGGCTTTTACCTGTCTTCTTCTGGCACAACCTTTCTTTACAGATTCTTCCATATTGCTCTCCTTGACTGATGAAGTCAGTTCTGAGGTCAGTGTTTCACATGTCAGATACTTGTTCCCCGTAATCATCTGAAGTATACAAGTTTATAGCTTCATTAGCAAAAAAAAAAAAAAAAAGGGCACAAAATTTTGAACAAGTTTTCTAATTGTTAAAATTACCTATGTTTTCAAAAGGTGCCCTCATAACACGAAGTTGAGATAACCTACCAAATTACTTTATGGATGAAAAAAGCGATAAGCACAGGACATTTCATCCATGTGACCAATATATGGGATATCATCCTCATTAAAACTGTACTGCAATCAGCTCAGCTATTTATTTTATTGAAATGCAGAGAGAATCATAGAAAAATTAGGTTGTGAAGTACCTCTGACTGTCATGTAATCATAACTTTTACTCAAAACAGAGCTAACTTCAAAAATAGATCACCTTGCTTTGAGCCTATTCAGTCTGAGAACCTGAAAGGCTAACAACCTCAAAAATGCCTCTGTGCAACTTGTTCTAGTACTTGACCACTCTCACTCTGAAAATTCTTTTCCTTATGTCCAGCAGGATTTTTTCCTGTTGCAACTTGTGCTTTTTGTGAAACTGTAATTGAACTTCTGTTTGCAAAACTTCCATGTTTGTCCAAAGGCACAATGCCTTACACACAACTGCTGTCAGCATTACGCAACTGAAGTTTGAGAGGAAGGAATTACTCCATTAATATGATTTCATTTGAAGACAGACTGAACACCAAACAATTTTACCATGTTAACCTCACACAGATCTTGATAAACTGATAACAAACAAAAACAATTTATCCCACCTTAAAAGTCCCACATAATATAAGTGTGCGTCTCACATAACACAGTAAATCATTTTCCCTTTCAGAAACAAAACAGCAGTGGCTGAAAACATTAAGTTAGTAGAATTTTAGAAAACCATACTGAGAATGATGGCAGAACATGATGAAAGTCATGCTCTTTATTGCTTAACGTTGTTTTTGAATATACTGAATTTGTGAGAAGCAGTAAGAATGAGCCCTGTTATTTACTGTACCTGTTCAAAATTAGCTTTGGAATGATGACTGGTTGTCTTAGTGATATAGTCCTTAGAATGGCATGATGCTTTATTTTCTTCACTACTGGCAATGCAAACTATATCTTTGAAGACAGATTCATGAATATTTAACCCCACTCCTTTATTTGATCTCTTTGTTTGTTGCAGTGATAAACCGGAATTTGTAATTTCATTGTCTAATTTACAAATCTGCGAGCGTACTTCCTCTGACTGGAGTTCTTCCTGAAAAACTTGCAGGGTATTTTGACTTGCAAACTTTTTCCCCCTTCTTGCACTGGAAACAGGAGATTCACATGCATTCAGACTCAGATTGGTGTTGGATTTCTGAAGCACTGGCCCAACATTCTTAAGAAAGAAAGAAGAATTTGTCTTTTTGTGGTTGACTTCACTTGAATTCCCACCTGAAGTTGAGTTTTCAGAAAAATCAGAATTAGTAATTTGTCCACCAGACTCTGGTTTCCATCGAAATATGGGTGTACCATGTTTTTTGTGTGTTTTTGTTTTCATTACCTGAAATATGCTGCTGTCAGTAGGATTTTTGACTGGCAAATTTTGATCTTGTTTGAAAACCTGAGTTACACTGGACTTGTGCACAGTCAGCACAGAGGATGAAACACCCATAACTTTTATTGGTCTTTCAGCATTTTCCCTTTTCTTCCTATCCATTTGATTTGTGGGCTTCCCGTTCATTTGCATCAACTTTCCTTTGAAAATTGGTATAATTTTGCTGACTTTTGGGGGAGGGAGTTCAAAGGCTGAGTTTACGGGTATTCCTAAAGATTTCGCAACTGGTAACTCCGGTGCTCCCGGTATTTGCTTATTATTCATTGATTTCTCTGTTGCTTCAGGGCTAACCTCTCCTGCGCCCTGGCTGCTACTCGAAAAACTGCGTGTTCCTGGCTCTTTGAGCAAACGCTCCATCCAGTGGCTCTTTTCCGTACTGCACGGTGAAGAAAGTCTAGGCAAATTCGGTTTCCTTGGAGGAGCCTGCGTTAGAGATACTACGCAAACCATCTCACCATCCAATTTCATATGCTTAGATTTTATTTCCTGCAATAAAATAAGAGTTGTTAAATTGAATGAACTGGATTTAAAAAGTCTGACAGTACCACGTAATGCATCACGATATGATATCAACCTAATACACACCACAAGATATAAGCATACATTTTCCTGTTTTGAATCAGAATGACTATATTTTTAAACAACATTTAGTTGTCACTATAAATTAAGGGGGTTTTTTTTATCTCCTCCAGTTCTTTGTTTATAAACGATGCTGGAATATCGTATTTATCAGAAGGAAACACTTAAATTTAAATTACAGTCATTATCTTGGTTTAGTGCTTTCCAACTGGATAATGTCTACCCCTTTTGAGGTGGTCTGCACAGGGTTTGATTGGCAGGGCTCCTTGTCTCTTAAGACTTCTAAAAGCATCTGTATTCTCAGCAAAAGACAGTTTGGATGTCTATAAAAACTGCAGATGACACAGAGGAGCCATTCTGGCTTTGATCACTGAAGACACATAAACAGGAACTGCTTTCTGAAAGAGGATTATAGCATTTTAGAAACTCTGCAACTTCTGTCACTATTCTTTGTTCAGAATTAATTACTTCATTTCTTTCACTACTACCGAAGAAATTTGAGTCTCAGCCTTTGTCACAATCTCAAATTAAAGGAGTTTTGATTACTTACCTCCTTTCCATCACCAGACATGGAGCAAATCTTACAGCTTGGTTTTAAATGCTTATGTTTACAGAACTTTCTTTTTAAAAATTAATATTGTTATATTAATAACAATAATTAATTGTATATTATATATTATATATAATTACATATTAGATATGTTATGCACTTATTATTGTTATTGTTATTATTACTATTATTAATGTTTTGAGTTGGAAGGGAGCTAATAGGTCATCTAGTTCCAGCTCCCCTTCCATGGGCAGGGACACCTTTCACTAGACTGGGTTTATCAAATCCCTATCCAACCTCACCTTGAACACTTGCAGGGATGGGGCATCCACAACTTCTCTGGGCAACCTGTGCCAGTGTCTCACCACCCTCACAGTAAAGAATTTCTTTCTAATATCTAATCTAGATTTACCCTCTGTGACTTTAAAGCCATTCCTCATTGTTCTGTCACTACACGCCCTCGTAATAGTAATAATAGTAATAGTAGTAGTAATAATAACAATAATGTAATTGTTACTATTGTTATGGAAGAGAGCTGAGAAAGTTCTGGACATCCAACTGTTAAAAACCATCTACAGAATTGCAAATACTGATAACACCAAGCCCAATTTTTTAATGTATTTGTGATATGAATAATAACATAACAATGGCAAATAACAATGTAATTTTTTCTTCCACATTTAATTAAATGTTACAGGATTGATCGTTATTTGTAGTGAAAAGCACAGTTGTATGCTCTTACTGTGCTCTGAATATGATAAAGACCACTTCATACCATGAAAAAGCATCACCATCAATATGTTTATAAAAAAGCCTTACACTCACCAGAGCCCTGGAGAGTTCTTGTGTACCATAGAGTGCTTTACTTGTCATCTTCACTGGGAATCCACATAGTTGTGAAAGATTGCTCTTCATGTCAGAAACAAAAGAGTTCACTACACTTTCTGCATCTGTTCTAGGGAAATACTGCACTGGCTGACTACGAACGCAACTTAAAGGATACCTGAATAAGTGTTAAGCGATACACAACAAGTTTCTTTATGTTTCTATAATTACTAATCATCTTTGCAGAGAAGAAAGCATGAGCAGGTCTAAAGCTTTTTTAAAAAGGTGAAAAAAAAGCATTTAGTTTCTTGCAGGACTGAAGCTTATAAAGTTACAGGACTTCAGCATGACTATACCATACTAACCTACAGTAGTAAAGATTACTCAGGAGAAGTAATCCTTAGTCTAGTCTTTCCTGGCAGGAAAATTCTCTTTAAAACAAATATTTGTTGGCCATGTTTTTACAGGAATTTAACTCTTCCTTTTACTTAATGCCACACCATTTAGAGTAGCATTATCCTGTTTACAGAAGCTGTGAAATAAATGGCTCTATTTGACTAACTATTATTCAACACTAGAACAGAGACTTGACTAAATATTTTGTTTCAATTTGTCTAGTTAAACAATTCTCTACTGGCTTCTATAAAAGTATGAAGAAGAAAATGTGGTGCACTCAAAAATGAAAAGCAGAGCTTTGCTAGAAATGTAGTAGAGGAAATGTAACAAATATATTCTGAAAGGATACGTGAAGAACCTTTCCCCTATTGGTTTGAAGTAAACACTCAAGTATATTTTTGTCTCTTCAAGATCCTCAGGAAGAATATATCCATACTTCAAAAAAACAAACACAAATGTGTATTACAAATACAAACTCAATAGGCACAAAAAAGGAAGCGAAAAATGAAAACTGTATATGTTTCTTACCAAACTCTTCCAGTGCACTTGAAATTCTTTATATGAACGGAAAGGAGATTCTGGAGGAATTATATGGCTGATGTTTATGATCTGACCCATTTTCATGCTGTGCACAGGTAAAGAAGGGATGCTTAGAATGAGTGTCAAAAAATCCTGCCAAAGATATACTGGTCTTTTGGAAAAAAAAATAATTTGTCATTCAAAGTATTTACAGATTATTTTTGTTTTGAGGACATTTAGCTCATAAGTTTATGACATAACAATAGCAATACTTCCTGAAGTGTGGAAAAGAACTTGGCATCTACAAGTCTAATTTATGTTGTCTGTAATACTACCAGTGAATATAGAAAAAAAGCAAATATATCATTGCTTCTCATATTTTTATGATGAAAAAGCATAGGTAAAAAAAAGATAGTTTGTGGCAAAGATGGAAATATTTTTTCTTTAAATTGACACTTTCTGCAAAAATTATATTTGAGAAAAAATGATGCTTTTGCATACCACAGAAGTAGCACAAAATTGAAATAATACTTAAAAGTGTAATTTATGATTCACTGGTTAATTTTTCTCATTTTCCATAACACTGAGATACTAAAAGAAAAAAAAGATTGCTGAATGTAAAACAGACCACAAGACAGAAGCGTTCTTATCAGTAGTATCAAGTTCACGGTTTGTAGGGCAAGCATTCCAGGAAGTGTTTATTTCTGCTGAAATGTAAACAGATTCCTACCTTGGCAAAACATAGCACCAGTTACTTAATATGGAATGTTGGTGAATAACTGTATTTTCATTGCTGTCAAACAGCTTTACAGTGTTTTCTGAAATATCGAAATCTCCCAGCTTAAAAAAGAAAAAAAAAAAAGTTCTTTTGAAATATTTCTACAGTCATCCAAAACTAAAAGTTTCAAAATTTTTCTTTCATCAGCTCTCACAGACTGATTAGTTTAGAAGATATTCCTGTTATCAAATTGCACATTATCTTATTTTAAAGCTCACACTTCCATAAGCTATACAAGTACAAGGTTTAAAGTTTATTTAAATCAGTGATATTTAAACTTTATTTGAGATGCTTTAATAAGTAAGAGTACAGGAATTTCTCAAACTGAGAGCTGTCTTACTTCCATGTACATTTTTTAAAATGCAAATCAGAAACCCATGTTTGACATTCTAGTAACTGTGTATGTCACTTTGCCTATTCAAGTGCAAATATCCGAGCAACAGAATTAATGGGACATGCAGTTTCATCCTCTGAGAAATCAAAAAACACCACACATTTTCACAATGTCAATATTTGACTCTAAGGGACAATCAAAGACTGAGATTTGAGAAATATTTTATCTTTCTATGGCCTACCAGGGTTTGTCTTTATTTACTGACAGGAAAATCTGAACATTTCTGTTTTAGAAAGGTATTGAAAGGATCAAACTGATAATGAAGCCACATCATGATCACGTCCATCATTGGTCTGTGTAGTTTGGGAATTGGATTCCTATAGATGGCTTTAATGTTTGTGCTGTCCCAAGCACATCTTAGAAGAAATCCTGTTCTTCTATTCTAAGAAGGAATTTTAGAAGAAACTGCCAAGCCTGACAAATATGACCCTATATGGACATATGCACCAACGGTGACATGGCTGTCACAATGGATGGTAAGTTTTCAACCTCAGCCATGATTTCTTAAACAATTTATTCATTATGCTTACAAGTAGCAGAGTCCTAGTTGCTCCAGTACTTTGGAGGCTGCAAAGAATATGAAGCAGATTCCATAATAATCATATACATAATCATAAACAGGGACTTTAAACATGGTGCTGACAACTCACCTGTAGTTTCAACGTTGTTACTCAAAAACTGTCTATGTATTACAGTGAGACTGAATGCTTTCTAGAAAACACTGCTAGAAGGAAATCTAGAATTACAAAACACTCCACTACTATATTCTGTTTGTATTTTTGAAAGGTCTCTTATAGAATCTCAATTTTATAATGTTTGCTAGAATGTATCAATATAGATACGACATGGATGTTATGCTCTTGTAACAGGTGCAGATAGTCAATGACTCTGATTAATGTCTCAGTGCAATCAGAAATAAGCACTTCTATCCCTGTCATGCTAATTGGAAGTCACCTAACAGAAGACAGAGATTATTAAGATGAACACAGTCATAGAAAATATAACCGGCTTATACCTCGGGGGGTGGCAAACGAATAGAGCAAGCCTCCACACTGATGCAAAGCTGTCTCTCTGACACATTGAGGTCTACAACTAAAATTAAAAAAAAAGCACAAAGCCTTGTTTTGAATTACAGTTCATCTGTTGGGCAGAAAGCTACCCCAGGTATTTATTTAAGGTAATTGTTAGTTGAAATGTTGCATTTGAAAATCAAAAGGCTAGACTTTCTCAGCATGGAAATTAAAACCAAGAGCATTTTAGCTATGAAAGTAAAAATAATAATGAATTACCGTTGCACAGTACATCTCCCTAGAAACTCAAGGCTGGCTATGCAACTGGATGCCTCATACTCTTATCTTTCAATAGGAAAGACCATATGAACAAGGCATGCATTTATTGGCACACCTCGATAACTTTCACCCATCTTTGAGTTCATCAACATATGTCCCTGTTACAAATTTAGGCTCCAATATCCCCAAATGTAGCCTTGAACTTTTATACGGGAATAAAAATATTACTTAGTAATTTTTGCAGTAGCTAAACAGCATGCTTTGTGACCACTTTTGTGAACAGCAAACACAGTACATACTGACAGTCACTATAGCTCATCTTCCTATCTATTATTACGAAACTTTCACATCACTTGCAAGACTCATCATCTGGGGCAAGTGTATTTATTTGCAATAATCATAACTTTAAATGGGCAAATTTCAATCTATGGCTGTAGATTAATAGCATTAAAATTACCTTTTTTGTGGGCAATTTTTCAAAGGTTCGGTTGAGCTGACAACTATTACAGCCAGAGCATCATCTGCCATCAAGTGTATTTTGACAGAAGTGATTTCAAAATGAAAATCAAAGACACAAATGCCAAGACTGTGGCAGTAGGAAAGTACTTAATTATACCTTGCTCTCTCAAGTTTACCATTAACAGAATTTGTACTTACCAACAGCATTTTGCCTTCCTGAATGAGACAGAAAGTCTTTTCCTTAACAAATAAAATAGATAGGCATTATTTTCTAAACTATATGTCTAAAGTCTTTGTGGGGGAAAAAAAAAAATAGGAATCACACAGTTTTGTTTGTGTGCGCCAGGAATGCCAAAAGGTGTGTTCCTTTTAAGGAGAGAAAACCCGCTCTATCAATTAACTTTTCACTGGTTCATGAACACCTTATATAAAAAAGAAAGATGTGTAAAAGCATATTAGTGGACAGCAATTTATACACTGCTTTTTCCTCCTGGTAAGAAGCAACTATTTTTAAGTGACATAGGAACATAGAACTTTTTTAAATTGACTAACAGTTAATTCACTTCTCAGGATCAAAAGCAAATCTGTATAGTATTACTATGTATTTTACCAAATATGTTTTGCCCAGCTTTAGCAACATAAAGGATTAGACAAGCTGCATGTATCAGGGTCACGTTGCTGTTGGTCGATGCCTTTATTGCAATCAGCTTTGTATCAGCTACCATCTAGCCCTCTACTTCTAGCTGCTACTCCTGAATCAGTTGATTTCATTTTGAGAGCCCTGTATTTTGAAGATACTGAGAATAGGATACTGTTATTATTGTGGCTGGAAATAAGATAACACCGTATACACTTTTCTCAGTGTACATTTGAAATTATGTATACAATTGCTCTACTTATTAGGAGCACACCACAGTATCTGAAGAACACGTGCCACTGCTGAAAGCATGAATCTGAAAAGCATGAATCTGAAAAACAGGCCCAAATTTTGGAAGACATTCACTGTCCAACAATATTTGGTTTGGATATTATTAATCTAGATTGCATTAGTTGAAATAATTATTTGATCTATTAAAAAGATAAGGAAGAAGATGAACAAGTGAATGCTATGTCCATTCATGTCCATTCTGTTTATTAACATGAATCATTAAACTTAGATAAAGGAACAATAAAGATGCAATTAAAGAAAAAAAAATAGGGCAAAGGAACAAAACAATTTATTATAATGAATGAAATAATTACGGAAATTAAATTATGGAAAATAAATGCAACAATAAAAAACTGAAAACTAAATGCTTGATCCCTGACCCAGGTCAGCCAAATACCTTGCACCAAGAGATGGCCAGCCTTGTTCCATTTGGGTGCAAGTCTGGCTGTAAGTGTATAGGAGAGACAGGTTTGAAGGATGGCTGGAGTAACTGTCTGCGGTCCTTCCAGCTAATAACAAAAGTGTAAAAAAGAAACATACATTATTAATAATTTAACAGATTTTTTTCAAAAGCCTCAGTCAAAATTTAAGCAAATATACTGTTACTGCACCTTGGAGTCAAATCCTAGTATATGTCACACATTATCTACTGAGCTATAGGAGGAAAGTATAATAATAATATTTGATGTAGGCATTAAGATTTCATGTGTCAAAGTAAGGTTCACTACAGCTCCTATAATGTTTTCACAGGACTGAAAATAGACTTGGGGAAAAGATCAGTTGAACTATCTGGAGTACTTTACTAGATATGCAACTCTTTCCAGACAATAGGCACAACATCCAAAACTGACATTACCTCTGCTGTCAAACTCAAGACCAGAGACATTTTCTTGCAATCACAATAGATAAATGTAGCTTTGCTCACCCAGCAGCACCACTTGCCTGACTGTCTGTCCTGCAGAGCTTTCTCTTGACCATTAGCACTGGTCAAGACTTGGTCAAGAAACTAATTATAATGGCTTAAAAAGACTTAACTAATACATCTCCAGAGGGATGTTTCTAGTGAGACCCTGCAAGGAGCTACTTGCAGATCATGGTTATTAGCTATACTTCATGCTTCTTATCTGCTGGTGTTGGAAAATCTAACGATGACAGGTTAGCTGCATATATCAACATAAAGCAGTTTTGTGAGATAAGCATATTCAAACAGTATATGTCTTATTAATCCAGATAAGCATTTGCACTTCTTGGAACAAAGAAAAATACACCCAACTGGCTGTTCCAATGAATTATGAGAGCTACTGGCTTTGATTACAATCAGTCTTTTGACTCAGCAATTCTAGTGCATCCACACATACATTCATAAACCCCACAGATGTTGCAGTAAATTATACACATAATGCTCTAAAAATATATCAGCTGTTAAGCTCAAGGTTTCCATTTCTTCTCTGTGCTTTTGTTTTGTTTTCCTGTACAGGCTGAGTAAACCCAGAGGTGAATGGGGAGACAGTTCAGCTGCCTGGACATCCCCTGCTGGGGAATATATGGGGCACTGGAGGAGGGAATGATCAGTAGGAGAGCCAAAGGCTTTGGCCCAAAGAGCACGTTGCCAATGCCCCTGTGCAGGATCAGGATCCCACTGCAATTGAGAAATCTAGGGAAGTTGTTCAAGAACTTCTAAAAACTTTTGACTCTGACAAAGTATACTTACTATACCCAGACTCATAAAATGCATTTTGTCTATGGGGCAGATTTTTTCACCCTGAAACTTGGCTTCAGTTCAAATCGCATGGCCTACGAAAAATACTCATCTCTGGCAACAGCAATTGCAGGCAAGTGTAACAGACTCAAGAACTGTTATATTTCAGCACTTACAGTAGCTCCTTGTCTCTCTACATAGGCTTGACATATTCCTGAGTTGTAAAATGGTATCTAAAAATAACAATTAAAAAAAATAAATCAAATGTCTAGAATTAAGAGGTGAATCGTAAATTAAACTCTGGTACAACAGTGACTTTGCCTTTGAGAAACATGCTCCAGAATAGTTAAGCAAACATTTTATCCTGTATTTTAAAGGAGATAAGTAAAATTAGTTCAGGCATCTGTCATAGTGTAGTCTCATTTCTAGCTGAAGATACATTAACAAACAAGGACAAGTTTGCCCAAAACACAATTGCGGAACTCCGCTTCTCTTCTTGCAAATTCGGTGGCATCTTACCAATTGAGTCCATTCCATTTCACAGAAAGGTTCACAATCCAAAAAGGCCATTTCAGTCAAAGGAGTAGAGGACTTAAGGTGTTCTCTACATCACTAATGCACAAAAATAAAAGTTTGCTTTAAATGAAATATTTCTACTTATCCCTGATCCTCAAACAAAACACTTCTTAGAGAAACATACATGTATATATAAGAATACAATTGACCCCTAGCTGTAGTTTGGTTCAGGCTGATCAAGAAGCAACAGGTCTCACATCTTTGGGATGAACTTGCAAGCTGGAAAGTCCCTGGCTCATGTACAAGGGAGTGAAGGTGTCTTGAAAAATATTTCAAAAGATGTTTTCGAAACCCAAAAGTACAAGATAACCAAAGTACAGAACAAGATATCAGCACTAAATCAAAGACATTTGTCTTATCTATACTATTGACTAAGAGCCAACTCCTTCATCCTTTTAATATTAAGATCAGGATGGGCTCAATTTGAGCTCTCCCTGAATGCCAGCCTATAGACAGCTAGCCTGCATGGCAGGTGATCCTCCCCTTGAGCAGGGACCCCTCTCAGGTTTCGAGATTCCTTACCTGAAACTAAGAGATCCTTCCTTACTCAAGGCCAGGAGATCCCTTACCTGTGATCTGCAGTAAGTGACTGATAGCATGCTGAATTAATACTATGAAGCATTACCAATCCATGTAGCTACTCAGATACTATAAACATTATATGGATAATTCCACTGAACAGTTGATCAAGTCCAAGGCTAAGATTGGATCCAGCCACACCTAGGCTCCAAAAAGGAGTTCAGAAAGCAAGGGGGTCCACTCTGAACCTATGACTCAACTGGAGGACGTTATTCCTTGCATCTCTAGTCTCTCTCCGAGCCATTCTAACACAATTTTCCTTTGTATGTTTCTTCCATGTAGTAATTATTGAGGCAAACTTTGCCATCAAACTTACCGAACCTTGTCAAGCCACTGTTAAAACTTTGCTAAATTCCATCAAACTCATCGAACTCTGTCAAATTATTATTTTACCTCAATAAAGCATACTGTTGCTTCTCTCTTTTGAGTGAGGTGCATTCTGCACATCTGCAGCAGCATGTAACTACAGATACTTATTTACACAGAGATACTGACCGCCATTACAACTGAAATTTGATTCAGTGTTCCAATAATAGGTGCAGAAAGGATCTCTTGATACAGGAATAATAACTGTCTATATAAAAAAAAAAGAGAGAAAAAAAATTAAAAAATGGTTTTACTCATTTGATTTTCTCAGTTTAAATTTATTTTCCTCACCTTCTGCAAATATAATACTTTCCAGTCTTAATCAGTTTCCAGTGGTTCAGTATAATAAATTGGATTAGTCCAAGTTACTCGCTCTAGAAGACCCACAGTGGTCTAAGACAAAGACTACAGGCATTTGGCACATAAACAGAACTCTCCAAAAGGCATTACTTTTGGCAGAATTTCTCATTTCTCCTCTTTTCTATTAAAGGGAATGACATAATGCATGGTGAATGCTAGGGAGAATACCTCTGCTTTCCAAATATTCTTTTCACTGAGTCTCAACCCACATAAAGCGTTCCATTTTTGCAGGTGAACACAGATTAACCATTTATTAATCTGATGTATGTGGCCCCTGTTTGTTTTAGCTGATGAAATTTAAAACCTAATGGAAATTTGTTTTTTCTCCCCAACACTCAGCAAGGCCCCTGCCCAAGAAAAAAAACTCTACATTAAATAATTTTGTATGGCTTGCCACTGATAAGAATTTTGCTGATTTTATTACAGTTAATTCTAGTACTTCCAATAAAATATTTGAATAGCAACCACCAACAGCTTCTGAAAATAATAGACCACAAAATTCTTTACCTGCAAGTTTTTATCTGTGAACTCCTTGTCTCAGCTTCTGGTATCTGAGAACTCAGTGTTACTGTAGCAGCACAGAGTTTTTGCAGCTCTGGCAGACTGACAAAGAACAGAGACTGGTGCCTGGTTTTATTCATGGTATATGCTTGATTGCCCCAAGGCAGCGCCTGGGTCTTAAAATAAAAAATAAAAAATCAATTCATTTTTATAATATTTGTTTACAGAACTTTATAAGTATATGGCATTAAGTAAATGAATAATCAATTATCTTCTGATTAAGAGTAGGTAGGAAATACAAGAATTTAGTCAACTAAACCAGCTCAATATCCTTTTGTTATATGCAGTGCATCATACTTGAAAAAAATCATTATTTACAAAAGCCAAAATATTCAGACTAGAGGCAAGGACAAAAGAATACAGAGTACATGCATGTACATGTATGCACCTCTGCCATTTTTGGAACCTCCTCAAAAGCACCAAAAGGAACCAGAATTTCAAATTGAGAATGTGATCCTTTGATGCAGTACAAACAAATTTCATGTCAGTAGGAATAATATGAAGTTATAGTTCTTACCTGTCTTGTTGGAAACCTGTTGTGTGCTTCTATGTATTGCAGCACAGGCTGAGCTCAGTGTAATGTAATATTTATGATAAAAAAATAATCTAATATTTCAGTATTTGAATAAAAAGACACCTTTTAACAATAGCAACTTTCTCAGTCAAAGTGTTTCAATGAAAGACAAACAGGTAGAAAGTCTGCTTGTCATGAAAAGCCAGGAACAAACACTGCACACCAGAAAAAGATGTTTTATTAGTTCTTCCCTCTCCAAATCCTTAAACACTTTTGGAAAATGGTCTCACCATTGCAGTGAAGACAGTAATAAATATTTTGATTCTAAATTTTATGAAATCACCAGATATTCCCTTGAAAAGCTATTTTGTAAAGCATGATAAAAAAATTATGAACTGGAAATATATTTTGAGGACCAATGTCAAAGATAATTCCACTGTTCTGATTTTGCTTTGCTTACACTGTAACACATTAAACAGATTAACCTTAGTCATAGCCTAGAAAAATCACAAGATTAATGTTTTATAACTGTAATTTAAAAGAAAATAGTGTGTTTCCTTGTTTCTTACCCTTATAGGAAAACACATTTCAAGTTTTTTCAACAAGCACGAAAAGAAGATTTTTTTAAGATGCCAGCCAAGACTATCACTTTATCAGGGAATTCCAAAAGCTACAACTCAAGGGAAAGGACCATTTTAAACAAATGAGAAAAAAATCCTGTCTTTTTGCAAACCCAGAGAAGAAAGCCCAAGTCCTCTGCTTTCATAATGTTTATTGGGGATTTTTGTGGCAGCAATGTTATAAAATACATGCTGCAATGCTATAGTGCCCTGTTTGTTGTTTGAGGCCAACTCCCCTGTGGGAATCACTCGCTGTGTAATGCGTAAGTTAAATCTTCCCAGACATCTTAAAAGCTAATGGGACAGAGTGCTTGCAAAAGGCTTCTCCCATCAGGGGAGAGGATAAAGAGAGGAGTACCAGTTAACACAGACCTACCAGTTAAGAAAGAACTACCAGCTATAAATCACAGGAAATAAACCCAATTGCCTTCTGTACAAGTAAGAGAACTTTATGTGTGGGGGAGAAATTACACCTTTAGATGCCAATAAGCACAACACATGAACTTGAAACCATCACTGAGTTCCTACTGAGTTGAACAGAACATAAGTCAGAGAATGGCTATTGCTGTTTTTCTGTCAGAAAAGGCAGGTAAATCACAGAGCTTGGCAGAGATATTTGCAATTTTCAGTAACAACCTGGGAGATGAAGAGCCTCCTTATTAAAGCTGAGAATACCACCAACCTGAAAGACAGTGGCTACTCTTACTGTCAGGCTGACGGTAAAGAAGTAGAGGCAGGACCTGAAGGAGGTGGTGGGGTACAGTGAAGTTGTCCTGCACACACACACACAGAGTACAGAACATCCGTAAGCACCAGCTCTGAGGAAAGGCGACAGGTCATGCTGGGTAAATTCTATGCCACAAAAAAGCCCAAACCAAATCCAACCCAGCCTGTAATCATGCCGGAGCATATCCAAGAGGCTACTGCTGTTGAGGCACCCAAATTGTGTGTGGACGTGACATGGAGATGGGGGGACTCGAATTGGGCCGACATACAAAGCCATCGAACACATCCGAGACCAGAGTTAAAGAAACATGTTTTACCTCAGGGAAAATTGAGGGGAAACAGGGTGCTGGGCGGGGGACAGAGCCTCACCGAGAGGAGAAGCAGGCGCTGCTCCCTGAGCCCTCAGCCCACCCGGCAGCGAGGCAGGGCGGCGCTGTCACAGGGAAGCCTCTCTCCAAGGCCCGCGGGAGAGCTCTCCCAAGGCACGGCGAGGGGCTCCTGCGACAGCCGGGGGTTTTGAGGAGCTGTGAGGAAGCAGCCGAGGCGGGGAGGCTCCTGGAGCCGCCCGTGCCGGGATCACCTCACGGCGCTGCGCGGGAACAGCGGCAAACGCGCGCGGGCGTCCAGGCGCTCCCGCCTGCCTTACCGAGGGCGGGGTGGGCTGCGAGGGTAACCTCCCGACCAGCGGCTGGCCTGGTGGGACACCGGGCAGGAGAGGGAAGGGTGCTCCTTATCGGCACGGCAGGCTCCCGCTCGCACCTGCAGAGGGAAGACCGGCGGCAGCCGCGGTGGTGAAAGGGAGCTCCTCGGGCGCCGTCCCGCGGTCGCAGCTTGGCGGGGCTCGGCGCCCGTGACCCGGCGCCCGTGACCCGCCGGGAAGGTGGGAAGCGACCTCCCGGTTGGGAAGCTCGGCAGCCGGGCCGAGGCAGAACGCGGGGCACGGCGTGCCCGGGCGGGCACGGCGCGGTGGGAGCCTGGGCACAGCCGCGCCGTGTGTGCGCTGTAAGGCAGCCCGGCTCGGCGTTGTGGGCATTGCCCGCGCCAGGGATGCCTTAGCCGGGCACGGACAGCACTTCGCACAGCCGGGGCGCCAGCTGGCTTTATCGCAGTGGCATAAAGGATAATTTGGATTAGATGTTAGGAAAAAATTCTTTACTGACAGGGTGGTGAAGCACTACTGGAACAGGCTGCCCAGAGAAGCTGTGGGTGCGCCATCACAGGATCCCAGAGCTGCTAGTGTTGTAAGGGACCTCTGCAGATGATCTAGTCCTACCCCCCTGCCAAGGCAGGGTCACCTGGAGCAGGTTACACTGGAACGTGTCCAGGCCGGCTTGGAACGTCCCCAGAGAGGGTGACTCCACGACCTCCCTTGGGCTGCCTGTTTCAGTGCTCTGTCACTCCCAGCGTGAGGAAGAGCTTCTTTACGCTGAGGGTGAACCTCAGCCTGCCAGCGCCACCTCCCCACCTCTCTCCGCCCGCGCCCCCCGCACCAGTAGCGTGACCGGCGCTCGTCACGTGGGGGGGGGCGGAGCGGCGGCGGGAGGGGGCGGGGCACGAGGGCAAGTCCCGCCCCCGGGGCGGCAGCCAACCCGAACGCCTGCCTTGAGTGGCATCTCGCTCCGCCAATGAGAAGCCGGTGCGGAGGGAGGGGCGGGGCGGCGGCAGCGGCGGGCGGTGATAGGCCTGCGGTGCGGGCTCGGCTGGTGCGGGAGGGGTGTCGGCGAGTTGCTGTTGCGGAGGTGCGGGGACTGCGGTGTGGGACAGGACGGGACAGGACAGGACATGGTGGGCTCCAGCGAAACCGGCGGCGAGTCGTGGCGGGGCCGCTACTACCGCCTGGAGGAGGTGCAGAAGCACAACAACAGCCAGAGCACCTGGATCATCCTGCACCACCGCATCTACGATGTCACCAAGTTCCTGGACGAGGTGGGTGCCCGCGCTGCCCGGAGCGCTGCCAGAGCCCGCGCGGTGACCCAGGCGGGGCCGGGGCTGCCCCAGGCCGGGCTCCCGTCCACCTACCCCGGCCCGCGGGTGCGGCACGGCGGGAGCCGCCCTCGGAGCCGCGATAGCGCCCTCGGGAAACAGCCCCGAGGCGCCCCCGGCCTCCTCTCGGGCGGCACAAACCCGAGCGCGCCGGCCCTGCTGCCGTGTGGCCCGCTCTTTGCCTTAAACCTTCGGCTTCCGAATTTCGCGGTGAATTAGCAGGAAATGAGGACAACGAGAAAAAACGCTGGAGTCAATCTTAAGGGCTCAGACAAGCAGGCTGTCTCTGTCAGTGTTGGGTGCCAAGAGTGGGGCGGTATCCGTCTGCCTCTTGCTGTAGTGCGCCGACTGAGAGCAGGATTTAAAGTGGGAATTTAAAATATGGCTGGGACCCCGAGCCATATTATCTCGTGAACGAAAAGGTCAGCAACTCCTCTCTTCACACTTTTACAGTGTGTGTTGTGTTACAGAACAGGAGGGAAACTTCACAAAGTGGAAGGAAAGTATCACAACACCCAGAATATCGCAGGTTTTGGAGTTACTCTAACAGTCACGGAATCACAAAATGGTTTGGATTGGAAACGACCTTAAAGCTCATCCCATTCCAACCCACCTGCCGTGGGCAGGGATGCCTTCCACTAGACCAGGTTGCTGCCAGCCCCATCCAACCTGGCCTTGAACACCTCCAGAGATGAGGCATCTGCAACTTCTCTGGGCAGCCTATGCCAATACCTCACTACTGTAATTGTAAAAAATTTTTCCATATATCCAATCCTTGGTAAAGACACTTGGTCACAGTGGCTTGTGTACATATCTGCCAAATGAATACATCATGGGTGACCTTAGTCCTGTCTTTTTGGCCGGACATGGTAGACCTGGCATTGCATACAGGCAGCCAGGTTCAGAAAATTAACTCAAGTGTTGCTCCGGGGTCTGTGATCTCACTGCCACCCTAATCTGTTCAGTACCAGCAAGGCAGAGGAGTGCTGCAGAGCTGCACGAGTTCAGACTCTGGTGTGGAGGACTAGAGTCAGGTTGAATTCCTTTGGTTGTGTTTTACTGGGTTTTTCTCTTCCCCAGTGAGCAGCTGACGTTTTTGATCTCTTATGGACAGTGAGCAGTTGGTTTAATGATTGATAGTCATGGTTAATAAAGCAGCATTTTAGTTACTGGACTAAAACATTCTTCTGTAGAGATGCAGAAGTATAACCACTGAGAATTTTTTTTCCGTATTAAATGGAGCTGGGATTTAGATATTTTGAGTTTTCTCCCTTGTTCCCATTATTCCCAATTTGCAAAGAATCGCAGAATCAATTAGGTTGGAAAAGGCCTCTGTGGTTATTGAGTCCAGCCTATGACCCAACACCACCATGTCAACTAGACTATGGCACTAAGTGCAACATCCAGTCTTTCCTTAAACACCTCCAGGGATGATGACTTCACTACCTCCCTGGGCAGCCCATTCCAATGTGTAATCACCCATTCTGTGAAGAAATTCTTCTTAAAGAAGACCTAGCATCCAATTAAAAAGTGTATGGTAGACTTATATTAATTTCTTAGAAGATACAGTTCAGATGGGTAGAGACATGACAGATTTCAAACCTCAGTAGTTCTGTAGCACTGTCTTTATTTTTGTGCTTGTAAACACTTGCAATTCAAAGTAGAAACTGAGCATTTTGCAAAGAGAGGTTTGACAAGCAATTTTTCAAAGGCAGTGTTGACACAGGTAGTATTTCATTCTTAGGTTGTGTGTCAGTGCAAATTGTTTGGATTTTCAGCAAGGTGGGTTGTGAAACTGATTTACTGACTCTTCCTTGATTATTTTTCATCTAGCTCTGCCCTGGTCTTCTTCATCCTTTTGTTATGGAAATCACTGGTTATCCAGGCAGGGCCAGTTTATTTTCAGAAGCCCTGGAGGGGAATGAAGCTTTTCATGTGTAGTTGTTCTTGAAACTTGATTAGTTCTGATTGATACATTATTGTATTGTATAATGTCCATGTATAATGTCCATATTGGGCAGGGGGAAACAAAAAAGCCCACATCTCAGAAAAACCCCAAACCTAACACAGCACATGAAAAAAAAAACACTTGACAAAAAAAATTCAGGATCTAATGAGCTTTTTAGTTTAAGTAGTTGGCACAGCCTCTTCCTTCAGTACATGAAGTGAAACTGGGCAATATTAAGAGGTACTGCCTTGTGTAAATTTTTCAAGAGGATCTTAATTTCAGCGTTCAGGACAACATTGATAATTCAGCAGCATATCAAAAGAATTCAGTTTGTAAGCATTTAAAGAGTTGGGTTTTTTGGACAACTGGGGAATTTCTTAAGACACTCTGGTACACAAGGGTCAGACTTTAACCTCACACTAAACACCTTGCAATAGAACATGGCTGGTGTTGGAGCTGAAATTTTGGAGTCATTCTGAGATGATAAATCAATGAGATTGTTGAAAATAGTTACTTGAAGTATCTAAGTGAAGCTACACTCCTTGGGAAAGCTCTTGAATATTTTAATGTTCATTGTGTTGGTGATTTTTGTAATATGAAACCCTTGGATTAAGATATTTCATAGGGCACTTTTTTTTTAACCTTCTTCGAATGCTTTTGATACTTGGTTAACTTATTAAGTGTTATGCTAATTCTTTTGACACTGTCAGACACCCTGAGGCATTTACATGTGACAGCTGAGGAGAAATTGGAGCTAGCCTCTTGCTGGTTCACTCCAGAGTACAGTAAACCCTTCTCCAAGTGGGGATTATGTTAGCTGTTTCAATAGCAGTATTGGTTAAACTCAGGTTTATTTATTTCTTGCAGCTCCTTGCAGGAGTAGAAAAGCTTAATATATTTTAAGAATTAAATGTGGGCCACTAAAATTCAAGTCTAGTAGCACTGAAAAGGATGCACTGCTAAAGCATCCCCTCACTCATGCTCTTCACAAGTACTAAATAAGTAAAAGTATCAGTTTACAAGGGAGTGAAGAAATGGGAACAGAAGCTGACCTCACCAATCCCACTTCTTAAATCAATAAGGAATCTTTTCAGCTACTGCATTAACCTATGGAAATATTTTCATGTTAATAAAGAAGTTGAAAACTTTACTGTACTTCCGTCCTGAAGACACCTTGGATGTTCTCACACTTAATAAGTGAAAGTGTGCTGCTGCTTTTTACTCCATTACAGTGCTTAAAGGGTGTATTTCCTCTCTCGAGCTGGTGTCTTCACAGAGCTTGTAGATATTTAGTGGAATGTTTGGTTTTTAGGAACCATCAGCCTCTGTGAACACTTGATTGAAGTTAGATAGTAAATAGACTGGGGGTGATGACGTGTATGTGTTGAGAGTGGTGAGGCTGAGTAGGAGCAGAAGCATCGCGTGGCATGACCCATATTAGCTTGGCAAGGCTTCAGAAAGATCACTTGAAATATAAAGTGCTGAAGGAGGAAACAGTTGTGTACTTCGACACCTTACCCTTGGGGTTACTGAAGATGAACATCCCAGTAACTGCTTTTTTATCTTTTTTTTTTTTTTTAAATGGAAGATATTGGGGAAAATTCATAACTTGAATATTCATCTCTGAATTTTCTTTGATTATCAAAGTGTAGGATAGGAAGTCAAGGGACCTCAGCTTTTGGAGTGCAGTATTTAAAAGGTTTAATTTCTTTGGCATGAAAGACTATGCTTGAGAACGGAAACTTGTGCGTTACTTCTGTCATTCAAAGACTGTCAGACCTGTATTACAGAAAATTTGGGAAACCTTTTAATAGTTTCAGGTCTTGCAGTTTAACCCCAGAGAGTACCTAAGTACCATGCAGCAGCTCACTTGCCCTCCCGCCCTGTGAATGAGGAGGAGAATCAAAAAAAGGTGAAACTTGTGGGTCGTTATAAGAACAACTGAAATAAAGTAAAATATAATAACGATAATTGTAATGAAAAGGAGAGAGAGGGGAATAAAACTTAAGAGAAACAAATTATGCACAATACAGCCGATCACCACCCACTGACTGATGCCCAGCCTATTCCTGAGCAGAGATTGGTGGCTCACTGCCAACTCCTCCCAGTTTATGGATGGAGTGTGATGTTCTGTGGTGTGGAATATCCCTTTGGCCATTTTGGATCAGCTGTCCTGGCCATGCTTCCTCCCAGCTTCTTGTGCACCTGCTCACTGGCAGAGCACGGGGCACTGAAAAGTCCTTGACTTAGGGAAGCACTGCTTGGCCACAACCAAAACATCAGTGTGTTATCAACATTATTCTCATGCTAAGTCCAAAGCACTGCGCTGTACCAGCTACTAAGAAGAAAATTAACTATAACCCAGCTGAAACCACAGTAAGGTCCAATGTCACTTAAAGGAAAATAGCTACTAGAAATGCATGTATAATCACAGCAGGATCTCATGGCTATATCTGTATTGCAGATAATTACATATATGAATAACATTAAATATCAATTAAAGGACTAAGTATGTTGGCAATGCCCTGTAGTATTTCCCCATAATTTTAATAAAGTAATCCCTCTAGTCAGGCTTTGACATCAATCTAATGAGCTAAACAAGAGTAACTGGGCCTGTAAGAATGAATGGTCAGTGTCTTGATCTGCTTGCTGATGTGGTGAGGCTTTTCTGGGAACTCGATTGGATTCTTTAAGCTAGGCAAAAAAGCTGACATGTATATGAACATCTCTACCAGAGAGGAGATTTTTGTTCTGGAAACCAACTGTGCTATGCATTTAATATTAATCTAATACAGACTTTTTTAAGATTACTTCAATTGTTGGTGGTCTCGGAATTCAACAAAAAACAATATTGGTCAATAAATTTATTTTTTTTCCATAAGGTAAGAACTTGTAATTTCACAGCACTTTTTCTAAACAGCATGGACAGATCTCACTAAATGTGTTTTGTAATGCTGATAAAATGAAGTGCAAAAAGCAAATATTGTTTTACTGTGTCAGGATGAAAAATGTTCTTTCCCCTATGTGGCAATAAGTTACATTCATTCAGTATGATGGTATTGTGGAAGAGTAGCATAATGCCTGCCACGTTTAAAATAGTGAGCAGCTTACATTGAAAGGTGCCAGTATTAGCACATTTGAAGTCTGCCAGTGTACCATATGAATTGCTATTGCAGAACCTTCTAGTCCGAGGCTTAAACCTTGCTTCCTTAAGCTCTGATGAAGCTTGCAGGAGGATTTGAAAATGCTTTGAGAAATAGCACTCTTTTTTTGCAAAACACAGCAAGCTGTAACTGTTTTGTAAGTGGGGAAATGGGCACTGTTGTGGTTTAGCCCCAGTACCCTGCAGCCCCTTGCTCACTGTTCTCCTGGCCCCCCCCAGTGGGATGAGGAAGGGAATCAGGGGAAAAAAAGGTAAAGCATATAGTTTGAGATAAGAACAGTTTATTAACTGAAATAAAATATAATATAATAATTGTAATAAAAAGGGGGATGATAACCCCGGCCCAGCCTGTTCCCAAGCAGCAATCTGCAGCTCCCAGCCAGCTCCCCACAGTTTATATACTGGGTGTGGTGTTCTGTGGCATGGAATACCCCTTTGGCCATTTGGATCAGCTGTCCTGGCTGTGCTCCTTCCCAGCTTCTTGTGCACCTGCTTACTGGCAGACCATGGGACACTGAAAAGTCCTTGATTTAGAGTAAGCACCACTTTGCAGCAACTAGACCATCAGTGTGTTATCAACATTGTTCTTGTACTGAATCCAAAGCACAGGACTGTACTAGCCTCAAAAAAAATGAAACTCTATCACAGGTAGAACCAGGACAGGCACCCAGCTACTGGGTTTTTCTTTTGCGCTTCATCTAAAACCCTAATGATGGTTTTCAGAAATGCACTCTCAGAGAGAGATCTTCTCTCCTAGGCTCCTAACATTTTAAATAAGCAGACAATTTCTGTCCTGTAACTTAAATGGGTGATGGAAATAATTTGGAGGACTCTCTTCAGACTACACGAAAGTGCCCTTGAAACAAACAAGCATTTGTCTGTCTGTCTTGCATAATAAAGCTGATGTTCTCTGCGTGTTTCTGGCTCTGTCCCTGCCCCCTTTCTGCTTCTCATCCCTGTAGTGCAGAAAGTGAAACATGAATTTGTGACTGCCACTGATAGAGACCTTTGCTAATCTCCCCGTAAGTTAAATTGGACCCTAGATTTTATTCCTCCAGTGCAGGAAGGGAAAGGGGGCAGGAACTGCAAATTAAGGTAGTTATACTTTACTAGTCTTGAACTATGACACTGAGAAATCTGCATGACTGTAGCAAGGGGGAGAAGAGATAGCATTCAGGATGAAGTAACTTGGACTTTTGATCCAGATGAGAGCAGCAAGATTAACTGCTTACTTGCTTTATCTAAAACTTTCTATTGTGCTGCTGTTAGGAATTAGTTTATGCTATGTACTAGCACTGGATTTATACAGACATCTGTTATGCATGTAACATTTATGTCAGTATATTGGGAATGTCCTAGGAATGAGCTAGGCTATCTTAATTTATCAGCAAAAGCTTTTTCATTCCCCTTGAACCCCAGTTTTACCTGCAAGAACTCTTCAATTATTTTTATCACCAGGATTTTGGTTTAGGAGTCACTATCTGTGTAGTCTTGTGGGCTTTCCCGTTCCAGAGTCTGTCCAGAGAATCTTCATTAAAGTAACAGTTCTGGTAGTAAGCTTTGTTTACCCGGCAGAAGCATGAACAAAGGCCTTGGATAAACAAACTTCGGGAAACTCATCCAACTGTGGAAAATGCTCAGCTTTTGATAGAAAAGTCAGTTCCTGCCCTTTGTGTGAGACATTACAGTTGCTCCCTTTCATTAGGGGAGGTGAAATATTTTCATTAATTGCTTGTATTTTGTGCTAGTTGTTTGCAGAGGGTTTGTAAGTTTGTATCCTTAACTAGAGATGCCATCTAAAAGCAAAGTGTTTAGTTTCAAAGTACTTTTATCTATGTCTAGTAGGTTACTAGCAGCATCTGGAAGATAGCTTAAGTTTGGAACTCTGTGTGTGATTCTCTGTACTTAGGCTTGCTTATGTCAGAAAAAAAAAATTACGTTTTCCAGCTCTGGTGGCAGAGGTCAGGGTGAAGTTGTCCCCTTCAGCTGATAAGTGATAGACATTTAGAGGGTTGGTAGAGAGGGTTGGTTGCAGTCACTGTGGTGACACTAATATTGTGGTTTTGTAAACAGAGGGATGAGTTACTAGTTACACCAAAAACTGGTTCTACAGAGAAGAGCTGGAGTGCCTCAGTGATGCTGCCCAAAGCTACGTGATTGCTTTGTAGTGGCACAAGGGAGGAATTTGGGAACACAAGTTAGTACACGATCATTCTGCAGCTGGCAACCAACCTGCAAGCAGTTTGTTAAAGTACTCTGTGGAGTAATTTTAGATGCACTTATATTGGTAGGTGTCCACTTGTTTAGTTGGCTGGTGAATTTTTTTGGGGGAACTAGTATTAACAATGTGATCTTGATGACTTGCTGGGGTAAGTAGTATTTTATGTGCTTGTGTGGGATTGGTTTCATTGCAGTGCATGAGTATGAGTTTACATGCTGCTGGGGCTTTATGGGATGTTTAACTTTGGTGCCTTTTGCTGCTAGTTGATACCTTGTTTGCTAAGCATGTTTTCCAAGGAGTTGTGCCACCTCTTCTGCTGAAGTTGCTACATATATTTTTCTATTTTGGGGAGCACAATTCTTTAGAATGGTATTAAAAAACCTAACCTAAACAAACCCTCCAAACCCATGTTGCTGAAGAAATTATTTGAAGACTTAGTTGGGTCAATACCTGGGAGAGTCTATTAGACCTAAGTTCTTTAGTACTGTTTCAAGGCACTGAACTTGAGTGATCCCTAAACTTTTGTCCAGTTCTTTTCCTGAATACTTATCAGAATGGATTCAAGGGCAGGATTTTGGTAAGCCTGCCATATTTGCACGTCTGCTTGCATAATCTTTACTCGGTATGCACTCCTTTAACCTTTTTTGGATCAGTTCCTGTGTCTAATCTCTCTATCAGTTGCTTAACCTTACTTTTGCTTAGTCATGGTAGGAATCCCTTACCTTAAGAGCTGTGTATCTTGGCTCTTTAAAAAGTGTTGTTTTGGGGTTTTGGTGGGGTTTTGTGTGTTGTTTTGTTTTGTTTTTTCTCCTCCGCTTTCATAATCTAGTAAAATAAATGTCTGCCTTTACTTCAGATATTCAAGTTTTGGAGTTCTGGTACTCCTGGAAACTGGTAGTAGTAGTGTTTTCTTCATCTGTATAAACAAATCTTATATATATTGGAAGAGAAAGTTCGATATGAGATTTGAAGTAAATGCTAACCTGAATTGCTAGACTAGCAGGAATGTTTATGCCATTTATTTTAATCTACTGGCTAAGCATAGCCTTTCTAGTCAGCTGTGTTCCAGGCAAGATGACCCTAAATAGTAGAAATTTTAGATCCTGTAGCCAGAAGTATTAAAAACTGAATTGAGGCTCCAAACCCTTTTATTTCCTGTGCCATTGGTAAAGAGCTAGTATCTATTCCATGGTTGCCTTAATCCAAGGCAGTACTAGTAAGTGTTTTTAACTTGCTTACCTAATCATTCCCTATGTTTATATAGTAGTTGCTTACTTGAAAGTTGAGTGTTGAATTTTGGGCATGTTACTTTTCTGTTATATGAATAACTTGAAGCTGAGGAAATTTGCAAACAGCATGTGATATATCTTGCTGTATATACAGGCAGAGTTATTTGATGGATGGAAATGTGGAACTTCATAAAATCCCAAAAGTGCATCCTGGGGCAGAATAATAGTTAATGGAGAACAGGAATTTAGGTTAAGGGAATGGTGATGGAGTGAGGTATTAGAAGGTACTGGGAGATGATGTCCCTACGTCTCAAGGTTTTGTCAGCGTTGTGGGTTTGGGATTCCATAGTCTATGAAAACCAAATTGCTATTCTAGTGTCTCATATGACTTTCAGTTGTGCTTAAACAGTTCCAGCGTAGCTGACTTACTTGATATTCGTACATTAATTTCTTTTGGAAAGGACCCTTGAAAGTAATCTGGCCCAACCCCCAGCACAGATTAGAATTAAGCTGAAGGTCAGGTTCCTTAGCACCTTGTGTAGAAAGCCTCAAAGGATGGAGATTCTCTGTGCTACCTTGCCAGCTTGTTTTGCCAATGCTTGGTTGCACCTCTTGTGAACAGGTTTTTTTTTTATATCTTCCTGGGATATTCTTGCTGCAGCTTATACATTTTGGCTTTTATCCTTTTTGCTGTATAAAGCATTGCTTGGATAAAAATACACATTTTCTGCGGAAGTCAGAACACAGACTATAACTTTGGATAATAGCTGGGCTATTAAAATACAGACTGATCCCCACACAACAGTTTAATGCTTTAGTTGAAAGGGGTAATGCCTCTTTCTACTTTGCTACCGATGAAATAGAGACTTAGCTTCTTTGGTTTTAGCTTCAGAGGGTACATGAAACTCTCTAGTTATTTAGAAAGACTTATGTTTTCTCTAGAAGGTCTAGCAGTTGATTTTGCCTTTTTTTTTAATTTTATAAATGTAAAAATGAATAATTTCCAGTTCTAGAATGTGAAAATTTTAGTAACAAATTCAAACTCATTAAAAATTGCAGCACCCAGGAGGTGAAGAGGTCCTCAGAGAGCAAGCTGGAGGAGATGCTACTGAGAACTTTGAAGATGTTGGCCATTCCACAGATGCAAGGACGATGTCAGAATCTTTTATTATTGGGGAACTTCATCCGGTGAGTGTGTGAGAGTATCATTACTTTTTTTTTACTGTAGTGTTTTTCCATCTAGTTATTTATCTGGTAATTTACTTCAAAATCAAGAAGAACTGCTAGTTTGGTTGGATGCCCAGCCTGCAGCTGTTTGTGGATGGACCTGGGCTGGAGACACATTCCCCCAGTGTGAAGAAATTTGATTAATGTAGTGTAAGGATGGTCACAGTTTTGCTGATTTAAATTGTCTTACAGCCTACTTCTTGAATAAACTGAATCATGCTATATTCCATGAATATGGAATCGTGCTATTTCTGGTGTACCCTGTCAGTTTTATAATGAAACTCTGTAACCCTTGAAGGTGATGTGTCAGAATGTCTAGACCTTTTCCTTTGTCAGGATGCAGAGTGACTACTTAACAACCACTTTCACACTTTCATCATTGTAAATATATATCTGCCAGGCTTCCATCTGGATCTAAAAGTACAACCCTGGCTCTTTGTATGTATGTTTAGAAAATGGCTATTATAAGTGCTGTACTTCTAGTTTGAGGCTCTGTGTTCCTTCTCTCCCATTTTAAGCTGTATCAGCGTTCCCTACGTGTGGTTGTCAGGGTTCTTTCTGATCAGTTCCCACCGGATCATCTGTCACTTCTTCTTTTCTATACTGTCCATACCATTTCCTGTACTTTTAACAAGCACCTTTCTGCTGTCTCAAGTTTTGAAGGATGTATTTCTGTCAACGGAGCTGCTGCCTTGGTTTCCTTCAGCTATGCCTTCTGTTAAACTCTTCCACATCTTAACAGTTGAAAACCACTGGCTAGAGGTTTAGGCTGCTAGTGTGCCCATCTGCTCTACTTTACTGCCCGTTTCTGCCTCTTCTCTTTTCCTCTTCTGTTTTGTGTGTGTTTTGTCTTGCATTCCAGGTAAACACCACTGTCTTGAGTAGCCTATTTCACAGTAAGATTCTTGAACTTGTTTCAGTCTTATGTCCTCTCTTGATAAATGTTACTAGTGTAGCTTCTCTTAATCAGAAATAACTCAGCTCTGATGCACATTTGTGTCCTTGCAGATTTGCCACGTATTTCAGATGGCAGTCAATGCCAGTAGCATTGTTCTTAATCTGGCTATCAGTCCAATTCTTCCTTGTTTGGCAAGTGCCTGTTTTCATTTGATATGAAACAAACAGCTTGGTAGTTTAATGTAAGATGCAGCACTGACAAGACTATATACTGTTGGACTTTTATGTAATGAATGTGACTATGCCAAGTAAAACTTCACAAACTTAGGAAAGATCCGTAGAATTTGGGACCTTTGGTCCAGTGGACATTGGACCAAAACTATTTAGTTGACTTTGCCCAATGATACCAGTAGACTAGGTAGAAGTAAACTAATATGACTGCAATCAGTGTGTAACCTAAGGTTATGTGTACTCTCTAGAGACAAAAGAAAGGCAAAAACATGGGCACAAAGAATAATAAAATTTGTTGGAGGCTCAGGTTTCACTTCTTTATTGCATACTGGGAAGTATTGTTTAAGGAAGTAATCTTGTTTATGGTAGCTCAAAATCACACACTGACATCTGCTCTCTTGCAAGTGTGCTTTTGTCTAGGGAAAAATACTTACATCTTAACAGAATAAATTGCCAGTGGAATTTAGTGATAAATGGTGTGGGTTTGGGTTTTTTTTAATGCTTTTCGATTTTGTCTAAATGTTTCCTGCTTGTTTTCCCCACAGGATGATAGACCGAAGCTTCAGAAACCAACAGTAAGTGTCTTTCTTGAAATGCCACATTGTTTCTTTTAGGCAATAGGAACAGTGTCTGGGTAAATGGTATACCCCCAGAAATAAAAATAATTGAGCTTGATTTAAGTGTGGTGGTTCAGGTTATTAATTTCTTAAACCTGTTGTTACGGCTTCAGATTATTCTTCCTCTTAAATGTTATTTTCTTTAATTTGTGTGGCTTCAAACCAGGAGGTTACTAAGTGCGATAATATTATACCATAGCAAAAAGGTGACTCTAGAATTGCTACTGCTGTGTCTATAGAGGATGTTTGCTCAGGGCTGGCCTACCAGTACAGCAGTGTGCTTAGGAAATAATTAAACGTTATTTTTAAATGAAGCTTAGTAAGAATAGGATCTTACTCTTGCTGTTTGAGAGATTGTTTCTTAAAGGTAATCACTTTTGTAATATCTACGAATCATATAAATTGGTTAAAAGGAAGAAAGTAAATTTTATATATATAAATATATGAAGAAAGTAAATTTTATATATATAAATATATATATGTATACACACTCTGAACCATTCACTGTAGCAATTATTAACTTTATTATTAATTAAGGACTGGAATTAGTACGCTAATGAAAATAAGAAATGGAGTAGTTGCTGGAATTCTGAGCTTCTCATCAAGAATAACATCTGCATTCAGATTTCTTTTGAAATTCAGGGCAGTTTCACTTAAGCTGTAAAAGGAGAAATGATAAATGAGAAACAGACTGCCCAGTGCAAGTTGTAGATAATCCTTTGAGTAAGCTCACCGAACAAGTACTTAGAATATTAATTTGGCCAATGCATAGTCAGTTGGGAGTTAAGATGTATCCAAATAGCTACCTACACTACGCTTGTTTTTCGTCATTCCAGAAGGAACTTGAGGTGCTTTTCTCCAGCAGGATGTGTGGCTGTAGAAAGACAGTTTCATTTTGCATTGTACTCTGGGTGGGTAATGTGACAGGTTGGGTGGGTTCTGTGCCCTGGCTCTCTAGGAACTGTCAGAAGGCCTTGGGCTTTCAGATGTCCTGCTTGCCCTTGCACTGTATTTAAAGTAACCCTCAGTGTTCGTACCCAGTGTCAAAGAGTAAAAAAAAGAGTTTTTTATGAGCTGCGCCCTATTTCTCTTACTGTCTTGGTGTCCTCTAGGGAGGAGCCATCCCCTAGCCCTGGATGTGCCAAGTCTCTTGTAGAAGGTGTTAGCCCTGACAGTGTGGGCACAAGCTCTTCCATGCTGTTTGGCTTTGGTTTTTCACTGAGATGTTCATAAAAGCAATATAGATGTAATTACTGAGTCATATTCTTTTAAACATGGTATTTGTCACATGTAAACCTAGGAAGATTTGAGTGCTTGCAGAAGTAGTGTGCTTGGACCTTTGAGAGGATGTTGAGAATCTTTCTTCAAATCAATTTCAAATGTTCTGATACTGAAGTAATTCATTTTTCAATGATGGATCTTGTACCACCAATGCTTAGATCTTTAAAATGCACTTAGGGTCATGTTCAATTAGAATTATTCAAATTAGTAAGCCTTCATATAAATTGTGCAGACGTACCTATTTGGGATTTGATCTTGTAGTGCTGCTTTCTCTGTGGAAACTGAAAAAGAAGTTCAAGGCAATATCAGAAACAGCTATGACAATTTGACTGACACTAAATACCTTTAGATGTAAATTAGTAGCTTTTTTCATGTAGTTTCAATATAAAAAAATATTTGTGAGTTAATTCAGAGTCTTTTCCATTAGATTTTAGTCAAGTAATTGATTTCTGTCTTTTTGGTGACTAAAACTTTTCAAATGTAACCTGAGGTTCAAGTTAGCTTCATGGAAAATTTGCAGCAAAATTTTTCTTGATGATATTGGTTTAGGAACTTGATGCAATGTTGGCTGTAGAAACTACTGATAGCTATCTTCTAATACAACAGAACTGTTACAGGAATTATGAGAAGATGCTTTCCAGATGCAACATTGAGTTGTTTCTAAATTAGTCCTACTTAAAGAGTTTTGAGAAATTGAGGGACTAGTTAGGATGGAGAGGGGTGTCTGCCTGATGTAAATATCTTCTTATGCTTTACTTTCCAGGAAACTCTTATTACCACTGTTCAGTCTACTTCCAGGTACAGTATGACACCTTATGTCAGTCTTGAAGTTCTCTGTGACTGTGTTTCTAAAGCTTAGAAAACTGAATAGCTTTTAACTGCTAGAAGCTTAGATGTCGGAGGATGGTGTATGAAGATTTATGTTCTGTGTAGAGTCCAAGCTGGCATCTACGTACCACAAGTATGTCAGCTTACTAGGTAGATATTTTTCTCATGTTGACATGTGTCAGTATCTACCAAATGGTTTATTTTGCACAGGCCTTTATTTCTGAAGTCTACCATGTGAATGGAAGGCACTTAGTGCCATTGCCAACTATTTTACTGATGTGGATGCCTTGCTTTTAAAATTTGCTACTGCTGTTGTGTCTGAGGGAAATAAGAGGATTCTGTGTATAAGAAGAAGAATGTTTCAGAATTGAGAGGGGGTTGGAAAACACTTTGGAACACCACTGAATCAAACTCTGTAAAGTTATATCCTGCTGACAATTTCCTACTGCTGAAACCTCAGAGCACTGTTCCATGCCCCTCTGGGTCAGGAGCTTGGGTGATTTTTAAGTGTCATGTGATGCTGCTACTTAAATCGCTTTTGAATGAATGATATTCTGGGCAGCAGGCCATGACTTTAAACATGTCTAGGGTTTTACTCTTCTCTAGTAAGCAAACTTCTTGTAAGCTCTAGTACAAAGCCTTAACAGTACAAACTTTTTTACCTGTGTAGAGTATTACTGGCAAGCCCAGGTGTTCTGTTGCCCTGAATTTTAAGTATTTATTGGAGTGGGGAGGAAGGACTTCTTTAAGCAATTACTTATTTTTTCTTTTTTTCCTCTTTTCTAACTTGCTGGTTGTCACTTCCTAAACTGATGTTTAAAAATCTTCCTTCTAGTTCGTGGTCCAACTGGGTGATCCCAGCAATAGCAGCAATTATTGTGGCCCTGATGTACCGTTCCTACATGTCAGAGTAAGCGCCTTATGGAGAGCTAACGCAAGAAGAGAGTACGTTCTCTGGAAGAGAATATAAACAATCCTAACCCAATATGTTTCTGGACGAAAGCCTCATGTCTGAAGAAAAATTCAGCTTTTTCAGAAAACTGAAAAATTCTTTTCTGCTGTGCACTTTTCTTAATGTTGCCTTCTGATGTGCTGCTCTGAAGTGATAAAAAGGCAGCATTTCTCTTTTTGTATAACAATTTTATTCTCTAATGAATTATTGGATAACTGTATTGGTTTCTATGTTAGAATATTGTTTTATATGTAACACTGATTCTGGTTATTTCTCTTTAATCTGTAATGGGGTCCATAGGACTCTCTTTACACATACATTTTACAGCTTTAAATGACTACCAAAACTGTGTACATGTATTTGTCTATGTACACAAATTAACTTAAAAAATCATGTTGTCTTCTTAAATGTAGTATGTTTGAATGAAATGCAAATGAAATGTAATGAATAAAACTGAGTGGAGTAGTGGTTATAGGTGCCTGTAAGCAGTTGGGCCCTACCAGTCAGGCTATAATGAGCTGATTTTTTTACATTTCTTCTGGCATCTGCTCTTATAGCTGTTGTCGATACTCCTACTAGCAAACTGTTCTGTTTGTATCGTGTTGAAAAATTGAGGTGAAATATGAAAGTCAATGTTTGGCCCAATTACGTCTGTCTCACTTATGTGAAAAATATGTATTTTTTTCAAAAAAGGCAGAAAAAAGTAACTGCTACTAAACAGTACTACTCCTGCCAAACACTCAGGTGACTGTAAAATTTGTTCTGGGACTTTCAGGCTTTGGTAAAATCTTTAACTTTGTCATGTACATTGTGAGCGGGGAAAAAAATGATAGATGAAATCTATTTCTGACTCTTCTGTGATGTGCTCCTTGGTGTTTTACTACAAAGAGATGACTATTTTCAGCCCTCAATATACAAGATACCTGAAAGTTTGCATTTTGTGGTGAACATTTTTAGTCATGTGTAAATGATCGTGAATAAAAGTTTAACTACTTACACCTGCTGGCTCAAACACGTTCATTTCAAACTTTTTGAAGGCCTTGAAAGGGATGTCATATCGGGACACTTTTCAGAAGTACATGTTTGATGGTGCATCCTCAAAGTCAGGATAAGTTCCTAATTCAGGGAAGTGTAAGAAGTGAAAAAGTGTATCATGGAACAGTGGCATAGATAGGCGTTTTCATCAGCATGACCTTAACACCAACTAGTGACTTAGCAGTGGTTTGGCCCTGCAAGCTCTGCTTTACTGATATTCATCAGGACTTGAAGCACTATTCCAAGGGCTGCTACTTGCAGCACCAGGGAGGATATGTGCAGTTTAGGGCCAGTGTCAAGCCAAATCAAATTGGAAGACAGTACACTCTAAACATGAGCTTTAAAAAATAGATAAATAAATAATTGGGGGAGGGAAAGTGCTATGACTTCAGGAGACTGTCTTTTGCATGTGTAGGAATATGTCAATACAGGAATCCGTCAAGAATTTCTTGCTGTGGGTTTCCTTTTGTGGGAATTCCTTTACTGTTATAGCAAAAAAGGTTATCAAATAGCTTCAACTAGAAAGCATTAATTATTTTGTACATTGGTATTCATGTGTACTGTCAGATTTGGTTTATGGTTACAGATGTGCACTTACAGTAGATCCCATCAACTTCTTTATTTTGCTAATTTTAACTTGCAGTATAAATGGCAGTGCCTTGTGTCTAGCATTAACTTATTTTGTCCTGGTTTTGCCCTAGATTTTCTTCTGAATGTAGTGGAAAAGAGTTTAAAAATGCAGGCTTTATTGATGTTTTTACAGATAACTTTTAGAAAGGATATAGTAACTCACAGGTGGTATATAGAATCACAAATCAAGTTTCAAGTATTGAATTCTCTGTGTTTTTAAAACATCATTCAAGTCTATATTCCTAGGTGAGGCAAAAAAAAAAGAAAAAAGGCAACTTTAGATAGCTTAGCTTCACCCTGCCAAGAATTTTAGGCTGGGATAAGTATGTCTGCATCAGCAAACAGGGTAGTGCAATCAAAGTGGATCCATAAGGCAAAACACTTGCAGTGAAAGGCCTTTTTTCCATGCTGTGTATGTTTTTTGAGTTTTAATATGATACAGCTCTGTTTGGATCCCACTTACTGGATATTCATTTATGCAATACTCTGGAGTAATGATGCAAACTCAATCCCATCTAAAAGTAGTCAAGCTGGCATGTGCAGGGAATTTCTACAATGTGAACCAAAAGCATTGTGAGAGGAGGTAAGTAGGCAATGCTTCAAAAACTGATACGAGTTAAAATACTAATGCACAGCTTGTTCCCTGTAGTGGGTCTGTTTGTATTCCCCTCTACTGGTGCGGATATAAGTTGTTCCTCAGAGATACACATTCCTTTCAGATTTTTAAATGTAAACTGGTTTTGTAAACTGATATAAGTGTGTCAACTAAAAAAAAATTTTAAGTCTTATTTTCCTCTTAAATATCCTAAGGTTAGAGTTGCTTTCCTTAGGGTTGTCATACAGGAATTTTTATGTGAGTTTAGCTTTTGAATATAAAAGGAGAGGAAGAAAAAAAGGTATATGGGTGTGTTGAGGAATGAATGACTCTGCTGTTGAAAAACCAAGTGAATTAAGGGCAGTCAATGTTTTTACAGTCTGACAGCAAAAAGAAAAGAATTGACAGTGTGCTTTCTTCTCAGAACAAAATCCTTTGTCCATGGATCTGGTCTGAAGGTATTTGCTCTAATTGTCTGGTAATAAATACTAATTTTTTTGAAGAGGCTGGCTTTGGTGGTCCGTGCTTGAAATCAGATCTTATGTTATCTACTGGTACAACCTCACCTCAGTGTTTATACTGCTTTAAATTATTTGAGCATCATATTTTTGTCCTTTATTTGCCTGACTTCTGTTGTTCACAAGAATGCACAGTGGCAGAGAGCACCCCCTTAAATGGAGATGACCATGGCTACTTGGTGTCTGGGGAGTACAGCCAACACAACTTGTTCACTTGCTCCCTCTGCAATGACAAGGAAAAAAATAGTATGCTATTAGTAGTATATATAGTAGTCCCTTTCTCTGGCTTACTTGCTCTGGCACACTGCTCTGATGCCTTTCCCTAGTCCTCAGTGGTGCACTGCAGTCAGGATTTTGCAGAATGCTAGAGAGAAGCTGGCAAGGGGGTAAAAGCTAGGGAAATGGAAGCTGATCAGAAATTTTCTTCAGAGGCAAAAAAATGCAAAGGTGTTACTTTCTGAATGTTTGACTACTAAGAGTAAATGAAAGCTTGCTTCCAAGTGCTTGGCCATTTGGAGGAAAACTATTCCTGTATATTCTGCAAGGCTGGCAATGATTATTAAGCAAAACTTGGTAAGATGAATGAGCTGTATCACTGGTGCACAAAACACGTAGGATGTTAATATTATTACAGCATTTTCTCCTGAATATAGAAAAGGATTTCAGAAACAGCACGGAAGGAACAAGAAGCACTTCTCTGTGCTTAGCTCTAATACCTGTTCACATCTGTGGCGAAGCTAGTAACTGATGGATGACATATTTGAATTTTACTTTCATACTGCATTACATTCCCTCCTTTGTTTAATTCATTATGTGTTGAAATATTTTGAGTTTTTAGTGACCTGGCTTATAAGTGGGTGGGCAGACAAGCACATGAATTAATGAGAAATGTTGGAACACTGGATCTCAGTAGATGATTAATGCTGGATTTTCTGTTCTTTATGAAAACTAGTTAGACTTGCTCTTAATCTTCTTACATGTAAGAGTGTGCATTAAACAATCCTTGACATTTTCTTTGCAAGCTTTCTAAAACTGGGGACATACAATGTGACTACTGGTCCATATTGATAGCTGCAAAAACAAAGCTCAGAATAGACATGATTGCACTGCAGTCTCATTTATAAGGAATAGATTTTTACTTTTATCCTTTGTGGTATAATTTCTCTGCCTGTATTTAAACAGTTTACTGCACTTAGGCAAATAGCATACTGCCCAGAGCTGTCAGTTCTGTTCACTGAGAGGAAAGTACTGTCAGGCAAGAAGAGTTATGCACTGGAAAGCCTTAGGAAAGGTTTTTTGGTTTTCTGGACAGAACACCAGAGAACTTGTACAGATCCCCAGAGTCCAGGAACTGTACCCAGTAGCCTAATTACCACAAAAATGTTACCTTTTTCCATAGGCCCTGGTCTGTGGAAAAGGCTGATTGATCCTATTGCAGGATGAGGGCACTCGGCTGTATTTCTGGAGTTCCACCTACTTAGGTCTTAGATAAATACAGCCTTTTATTGTCTGAAATTAAGAGGTTTTTTTACCTGTCAGCGGTGGAAAATGAGTTCTGGAAACTGCTTCAAGGTTTAGGAGGGTATGGATAGAGAGAAAAAGGTAAACCAAGCAAGAGGTGTACTTTCCTAAATGACTTCTTTAAAAAAAAAAAAGATCACTCTCCTGTCACATTCAATTGTCACAGATTTCTGAAGCCATTTGATCCTTTTAGTGTGACTCATCTGGTCTTAAGATGGCTTGTAGGGATATCCATAAAATGTGTGTTTTCTATGTAGGTGCTTAAGGTAGACATGAAAGAAAAGCTTAGCTTGCTGCTTAGAAGCCTGCAGGGTGGTAGGCTGGTAACTGGAAACAAACAAATAGGTCCTTTCATTTGTAAACTGAGTGGATCCCAACTTGTATTTGTTTGGATCCATTTTCAGAGTAATGTTGCAGTTGATAACATTCTCTGCATCAGTCTGAGGAGGACAAGCAATTTAAAAATATTAAAGGAAAGTTTGTATTTGAGCAGTCATGGCTTCTGGGATTGGAACGAGAAAACCTTTTATTTTTAGGTGATTCTGTAGAACTACTTTTTGACCCTATTGAAGTAGCAAAGACATTTGAGAATGCAGGTTATTATCTACTTTCTTGTCATGGTGAGATCTTCAGATGTGAGGATATGGATGAACAAGTTACTAGAATAAAAGCTAGGGTGTACAGACTTGGAGCCAATTAGCTACTCTCAGGCAGCTCCTGCTGGTGGGCTGCTCTTTGTCTTAGTTGCACTCAAGATAATTGATTGCACTGTTGCTGAAGGTGATATGATCACAGGCTTGAGAAGCTCAGCATCTGGTAGATGTACCAGTCTGAGCAAACGAGACTTTCCTGCCTCAAGGTCCCTTGACAGTCTCAATCCAGGATGGTGTCTCAGGTCACATGCAACACACATCGACACTATCAGGCTTTTCAAAACAAATTATACTTTTTATACAGTAAATTGGTGTCTTCAAATAAATGTCAGCAGGTGAGGAAGAGCAGGAACAGTCACTGAAGAAAAGAGAAACAGCCTGTGAAACAAGGATTATTGTCCAGGATTTTCTTTCTGAGCTCTGTGCCCTAACTGCTGATTGAAGAGATTTTTACTCTCTCCTCTCTGCTGTGAATCCGGCATTGTTTTTTCTACTGGAACGGATGAACTGCTTGAATATTTATCCTGGTTCTTGGACAAAGTTTTACAGCCTGGGCAGGCTCTGGCCTAGTTTAGAGTGAGCTTGGATGTGTCTGCATCGTTCCTGTAGGCGTAACCTATAAATACAAATTTGTACATATCCGTGTTAGATTTTCTTTTGTTTACTATGTAAACTACCAGTGCAATTAAAAATCTGATGTATGGAATGAATTAAGACTAAAAACCTTGTCTTGAAACTAAGCACAAAATGAGACACCACATGTGAAGATTGTGATGCCCAGTGACTGTGTCCTGTGCTACAGTGTTACTTAAAAGCAAGCAAGAGGAGTATGTGTGTCAGCATCCTATTTCTTCTGGCATACTGCGTTCTAGTAATTCTGTCTTTTGGGAAACCTTTGTACAGTGCTATTAGAAGACAGCTAAATTTACTTTATTACTTGTTTTATTGACATAATGAGAAGGGACATAGATTTTCAAAGTGTCATATAAATGCTATGGGTTCTATTATTCATTGATCACGTCCTGGCTGTGATGTTCACTTTGGAGATCAGTGACCAGGAATATCATGAACAAAACAGGATTTCCACAGAAATTAGATGCTAAATCATAAACATGCTTTCTTTTTTTTTAATTTAAAACTTTAAATAACTTTTAAACTCAGGCAGCAGTGTTCATTTTAGAGTAATCAACCCAGCCAATGCAAGAAAATGCTGTCAAAATGCTCTGGAAGAAGAATAGTCTTCTTCCATAAACCTGTTTGCTTAGGTATATGTACTTTTTAGCATCTTATTGCATAAATCCTTTCAAGCAGCAGCTCAGCATATGAAAAATTTTGTCTACTATGAGTATAAAAAGATAAGCATCCTCTTTATCGAAGTGTTACACTATAAACATTATAAGCAGAAAGTAGTATCAAAACAAGTTTTAGTGGCTTTTGTTTAGATGGCTAAGACGTTAATGAAAGGTACGCCATATACGCTGGTTATCATCCTCCTCCCAGTTGCTCTATTTCATGAAATAGTATGTCTTGTTATTACAAGTTAATGTGCCCAAGTCAGGATGCAGGCATTTCACATCTCTGCCCTAGAGATACAAATATCATAGGGTACATTCAGTGAAATCACAAGATGAGGACTTGATTTGGTTTCTACTCTAAAAGACAAACATTTCTCAAACATGTTTGCCAACATTTCAAATATTGAAGTTTGCATCCAAAAATTCCTCCAGTTTTTAATAATATTGTGTTACCATGTCACTAAGTGGTTCAGTGATTAGAAGTACCATAGTAAAACAGAAATAGTGTATGGTACTCATCAGGGCTATTTAAATGCTGGCAATAGAAAAGAATAAGAAAGGTAAGTGCAATTTTAACAGGTTTTAATTGGTAAAACACAAGTAAGTTTTGCCCCAGGCAATGGACATCAAAGACAAAGCACATGGTTATGAAAACTCTCATAAACTCTTCTCAGTAAATAATAGTTGCTCTTCTTATGCCACTTTTTGAGTGTCCTGCAACACTTCACTGGTGGTGGTTTCAAAAGCAGAGGATTTCTAGACTTATCTTTGGGTAGTGACAGTATTCCTGCCTGGCTACTCGCACATTGCAGCTCCTGTACTCTGCTAAGCCACTATGCTCTGGCTGATGAAGCCTCCTCAGGCATCAGAGAGTGTCCTTATGCTGAGTGTTTTAGCAGTGCTTTATTGCGTTGACCTGGCTGGTCCCTCTGAAATGGGCACCATTGGCTCTGTTTAAAGATGTTTCGTACTGGTGAAGCTGCATTCATGAGATGCCTCTTGCATTTAAAACAAGGTCACCTTCACCCACTTCTTCCACCCATACTCCAAGCCTTTTGCAACCTAGTGCCAAAATAGCTGCACTTCTCAGAGGCACAAACGTGAAAGAGAGACAGTATTTACGAGAAACACTTGAGCAAAGTAAACAGATTTACTGAGCTTAAGTCAGTCTTAAGGTTGCTTAATGCCCAAAACTAGTTGGATTATTGTTCTGTGCTGCTGAAAGAACCTAAATATCTTCCCAGTTGTTTATCTAGCTGCATATATATAGATATATGTCAACAACTAGAAAAGGGAAAGCTCTCATAAATCAAGTTGTCCCATCTGTGAATACTGATCACTGAACAGCCCTTTTTAAAAACTTCTGCTCGAAATTTTATCTAAGAATGATTAGCTCTCTTCCACCTTCTTTCTTGAGTCTTTAAGGCCTGCTCCTATGGGGCAAAACCTATGTCTGGGTTTTGCAGGTTGCCAAAATACAGCTGAGACAGTGGTCTCAGTCTGGACACAGAACTGCTCTGTTGCCAGACAACACCAGCAATAAGGAACAAAAGATTTTCTAAGAGGTTGAGGTGATCCATTAATCTGTTTCCTTGTCCAGATAAAATTACAGAAATCTGTACCATATGGGGTTACCTGTCTTTTGTAAGCTCTGCTGCAGTATTTTCTTCTTTTTCAAAGCCTTTCTCTTACCAGCATGAGTGACGGAGAGCATGCCATGGAAAGGGGCAGCTGAGAGATTGGTATAAACACCCCACTCAGTCCCACTCCTGCAGTTTTACTGTGCCTTTAAATTGAAAGGCAGAAGCAGAAGAAAATTCTGCCTTTAGCAAATGTTGGGCCAAGTGCTGCTTGACCATAAGTTCAGGCTAACTCCCACTGACCTTCCTGAAATAACAGGGCTCTGAGCCATGGAGGGGCTTGGTCTGTGCCCAGGGGAGCTTTTGGAAGATTCGTACATTCTTAGTGGATTTTATTAAGTACTCAGGGTTCAGAGGAGGAAGAAATGCTGCACAGAAGAGGAGATTTCGTATTCATGTGTGTTTTCTCACTGCTTGCCAATATTGGCTTGTTGGCTGAAGGCATTTGCTGACTCCCACTGTGGCCAAGGGTTTAGAAGCTATAGCTGATGGTTTTTAAACACATGTCTGGCTGTAGTGGATTGGGTCATAAAAGGTGATGGTTCAGGGCTGCCTATTGTGTTTCCATAATTCTTCCTTTTCTGTTAGTATGGCTTTATTTGCAAGACTCCTTTTACAGGCACCTCTGAAAACTGCTAAGCACTCAGCGCAAACACTTCCTGAGAGTTCTGAGAGGCTGTTGAGGGGTTCCTTTGAAGATGTGCCAGGATCAGCTGTGTCACGCAAGTGAATGTTAATGAGGAGAAATGCAATGGCCTTAGAAGCAAGGCATCACGAAGTTGCACTCTGGGACCATACGCTGGGATCCTTGCAGGAGTCTTTTTAAGTTCATTAACTATCAAAAAAGTTTTCTACCGTGATGAGGAATATAGTTATGTCAGGCTGTGAGCTTAATTGTAGAGATATAATGAAGCTGACATCTTGAATTAGAGTAGTGTTGTGTTTTCTTCTGTAAAAATTACCATTTACTAATACATTTAAAGAGGAAAGAAGTGGAAAAAACCCTTAAGATTTTTTTTTTTCAGTGTAATGATAGGTCAAAATACTTTTTAATCTTAGAAAATTATTTGTACATATGAAATGTAATAACAGAAAAGAACATGAGGACATTGATTTTAGGTGTGGTCTTTACATTTCGTTTTGATTTCTTCTAAAATAGGGGATAAATTATAAAAAACTTTTATCTTCCTACTTATTCAGTAATTTTTTTAATTCGATGTCTATGTGTAGAATAATTTTGATATAAATGTAAGTGGGAAAGGCTTGCTCTTGATGCCTTTTCTATCTTTTGTCACTGCAGAACTTGGATAAACCTCTTACCCTTTCTCTATCCTTGCCCTGCACTAGTAATAACAATCAATCTTTTTATGGTTATACAGGCAGTTTAATTTATCTTTCCTCTCCTTCACAGTTGCCCAAGCAGACCAATAATCTTTTGTTTACTTGAACTTTATGTCCTTCTGGACTATGTGAAGGCAACAGTCCCAGGACAGAGTCCAAGGCAAAAGAGTTAAATTGACCCTGTTACATGACAACTCCATTCAGAGTTTTGCTGCTTAATTAACTATTTCTGTTGCCTAAGAGCCATTGTCATGGTCCAGTATCCAAATGGGAAGGAAAAATGTATTCCCTGAGACCTAAGCCAAGTCCAGAGACACCAGAGAGCAGAAAGCCCGAGAGAATACTGAGACTGTCTTGGAGTTAGTGAACTGATTTGGGCTCTACATGGACAGCCTCTCTCCATTTCCCTGCCTGTTGGCACAGCATAAGCCTTTATCAAGCTTCAAGCCCCTAGATTTAGGCAGCAGCAGCAGAGCAGCTGGGAAGCTGCAGAAGTGCTGGTGGTACCAGTCAGTCTCCAGCTTACTGCTACTTACAGACATGTGCAAGCCTGAGCCATCATCCTCCCCGACAACGTGGCTGCAGCTGGGATTTGGGATATATCAAGGTAACTGATAAGTTAAAAAAGGTGCTGGCCAGTTAAGCTGTTAGCTGATGCCTGCAGGGGTCACTGAGTTTTGCCTCTGCACAGGGTCACTGAACAGGGATTGACACTTTTGTTAGAGTTAGGGGCACCTGAAAAAATGTAGCTGCAGATGTGAAAGGATTGCAGTGAATGACATTGGTTTAGCTCAATCACACTTGACAGCCCTTTTGAAGCCCAAGCTCTGTGCTTTCTGGAAAAGCCCTCTAAACCTGAGCTATGAACCCAACCTTAAACCAAACTCTGACTCTGGCTTTATCCAGGGTCTGGCAACACTTGCTGGCCTTTGCTGGAATACGTGCTTTTACGTATTTACATTCGAAATCTTCTTATGGGGGGAGGACACCAAGAATTTAGTGTTAGTGTAATTGAAGCCTTAGCAGTCTTATAAAAAAATTGTTATTCTGCAGATGGATTTTTTTGTTCATTTGGTTTTTGAAACAGGAAGAAGGAGGGGAAAAAATTAGGAATATTATTATTTATGGAAAGTGTAAATAATAACAATACAGTCAAAGCTGTTATGCATACACTGTGTAGGCTCTACCCCATTTCCATGGTGTCCCACTCACCCTTCCACTGTACTTCTGGGCCAGTGGCTGCAGCCTGGGGGAAGCACATATGGTCAGGTAACAGTATTCTGGGTCCTTCAGTGGGATGACTATGGTGATGGTGGTTTCTTCCTCCTCCTTGTCTAGGATCCACTTAAAGCCATATTCATATTTCCCAAACATTTTGTGCTTTTTTCTTTCTTCATTGGTCTGCAATTCTATGTTACACTTGAATTTGCTATTTATGGTGCATTTTACCTATGTTGGAAATTTGTTCCTTTTTTTTTTCTACTTTTTGTTACTTGTAAGATGGGTTTTGTTCAGCTTCCAGATCAGCACTTCTGCTCACCACTGGTGTGCTGGTTATAACCCTGCAGCCCTCAGCATCAGCCTATGCCCCATTTCCAACATTCTGTGCCTGTATTCCTCTACAGCACTGCTTGGGAGCCCACCTTTAGAGCCTTTTTTCTCGTACCAGGCCTGCATTACATCATTCTGCCACAGTTGTAAATATGTCACGCTACACACAGAAACTGTGTGTTACTGCCATCTGTATAAAAACCATGGTTATACTGCACGAAGGTAAGCAAAGCAAGTTAGGTGTAGCTACTTGGTCATTAGAAAAATGGCTGTTACAGCAACAAATCAAACAAAGTAAAAGGAAAACTTCAAGCAGGTCTAGGCAAATTCAGGCAAAGCAAAACTGATAAACTTCCACCTGAAGGCTCTGCAAAGCCAAAGCAAAGCCTATGTCCTGTTACTTTTAGGAGTTGTATTAGCTTTCTGAGGCTGCAGCCTGCAGGGTATCCTGGGCAACCAATTTTTTAAACCTGGATATTCATACTGTCCTGAAAAATTATCCCAAACCTAATCCTGTCCTAGGCATCCCGGGTAGCCTTAAGTGCTGAAATGCTGTGATGCCAATTATGGAGAGCAGCCCTCAGTTCAGCCCAGTGAACCTCAGGCATTTCAGTCACCTTCCTGCGCTGGGCTTTGCAGAGTCTGAAATCCGACCTTAAGCCCATAGTTCCACGTGCACATGGCCTCAAAGTTCTTCCTGGACCTCCACCATATTCTCAGGATGAGCCCATGACCCAGCATGGGTCCCTCACGGGATGGTTGGTATGGGAGTCCTTGCAAGAAGGCAAGTTCATGCTTGTCCAGAGACCTGTGTAGGTGTCAGTCTGCTGGCCAACCCCTGGTGCTTTCTCCATCCCTGGAGTTATGGCACTGTACTGTCATTGCCCTGTCCCTGGCACTGGGGCAGTGGCCTCCCACAGTGGTGGAGATCCTGCCTGAAGCCATACCTTCACCGCAGCCAGAGGTCCATACCTGAAGCCCTAATGCTTTTGGCTCTACTGTGTCAGGAGCCACTAACTCATGTTGTCCTCAAAGAGAGGGCTGAAAGTGTTTGGAAAAATGCTGGCCTCTTTCAGAGGTAGCAAGATGAATTTTGGTTTGGTAATAACAGATGATGCTCTTTTCTCTCAGTTTTGGTCCAGGTTCAACACGAGTCATGTGCCAGGATCCCCTGCAGTGTCAATTTTGTAAAGAAGCATGGGATCCTTCATGGTTTTGGTGGCCAAGCTTCTGCAGACACTAATTTTTCATATTGTTGGCCAAGAGGGAAAGATGAATCCATTTCATAATGAACATATAACAATCTGGGCTATTGCTTTGGTAATTTGTTTTCTTAACTTTATCCCCATTCTCATTCCCTGAGCAACCCAATTTCCAAATGGTAATCCAAATTCTACTTTGGTAAGATGATGACTGATGCTGCATTTGTGGTTTTAGGTTTTGGAGGCCGGAGACTGAGTACAGGACAAATGCTCTGATGGGCCATGGCTACCTTCTGATGTCCCAACAGGAAAATAGAACACAAACAACTTGAGGACAATATGGCACAGGTTGAACTAGGGCTTGGGTTAGGTTCCAATTACAGGCTAGCTTTACTCAGGCGATGAGAAATGAGGTCCTGTCAAAGGAAGGATTTAGGATCATCCTTCTCAATTTACTGATGGGTTGATGTGCTGGATACTCTGCCTGAAAGTGAGGACAAGAGGAGCTGGCTGCAGTCCCAATTCACAAGAGGCCCAGGCTAGCAGAGAGAATTCAGCTGGGATTACAACAGATGACTTCCCTGGTTTGTGGCCCTCTCTGTATGAAGCTGTCTCACCCGCCTATTGCTCCGTGGAGAAGAGGTGCTGTGTCAGCAAACAATGACCAACCTCCTTGGACATGCTTATCCTCTGTGGGCAGCCTGGCTGCTGCTCTGCATGTTGTGCCACCCACAACCCCTGACGTGTGTAGAACTGCTTGGGCTAGGTCTGTGCAGTGGGAACCTGGGCCTTGGTCCTGTTTTATTTCCTACTGCTGATGTTCTGTTGCTGAGGATGTCAGAAGTCAGACAAAAGCATTGACCAATGTCCAAAAACTAAAAGTCCTATAAATCATGCCTAGGTGTTGCTTGACCTTGGATTCTCTCAGTTATCCTCAAAATAAAACCTTTCCATTTGCTTTAAGTTTACCAAATGACTGCAGTTCCATCTGTATGTGTATCCAGAGAATTCCAAGGTATTAACTAGGCTGAGAAAATTGATACCTTGATTATATGAACTGTGAAATAAATGTCCTTCTGCGTAAAGTCCCTGAGGGCTTGATCTGCGAGGAATGGCTTTGGTATCCTCTGAGAACATAGACAGGCTGAGGCTCAGTGTGTTACACAGGTGGGACTAAACTTTTCTTCTAAGAGATGAAAGGCAGGTAAAAGAAGAAGGAATCTGGAACATTCTCATTTGGGGAAAAATCCTCTAACGTGTGCTGCTAATCCTAATAGCTCTGACAGACCGGTACTGGTGGATTTAGCCCCATTCTGCTAGAGGTGTCATCTTTATGTGAATGGCAGCTGGTATAAAACTCAGTTTACAAATCAGCATATTAGTACAAGCCCACCTTCGTGATGGGTGAGAGTTCTGCAATGGCCCAAGGTTGTGATGGTTAAAGAATGGAGACAGGGCAATGTCTCCATGGGCTCAGCAACCTTTGGTGGTGAAGAGAGAGACCTTTAGCAGGGTCAAGAACATCTGAAATTACTTTGCTATAATGTACAGCAGCTCCTGTTTTCTAGTTTTGGGTCCTACCTATCTGAAAAATTTCATGTAGCTATTCAGTATTTTGTGTATTTAAAACATTGTTTGTGCCGTTTTTTTCTCAAAACAATTCATATTTTTAAGTAATTGTATTTTATAATGCAAAATATCAGCATTTTGCATAGCCTTCCAAACTAATAGTGGAACACATCAAATGCCACATTTTAAATCTTATCTTGAAATGAACCTATATTTTCACCAATTGATTTTATAATTTTGCTTACTGACAACGCTGAGTTGGTGAAAAGATTTTTTTTTCCCCAGGTAATTTACTAAAAAGCCTGACTAATTACTTTTACAGCTCTTTGAAAAGGTTCATCATTGCTAAAGAGCAAAAGAGTTCAGTCCTGCCAGTAAAACTTTGGACTGTTTGATTGCCAGGAGTCTATTAATCAGTGAAAGAAGTTTTTCAGAGTCTGTGGGTGAGAGAGAACCTAAAAGGAAATATCTTGATACAATTTTAATTTCTCAACCTATGACACCCTTAAATTGCATATCTGTATATAATGTAATTGTTTTTTCCTCCTAGGGGGAAAAATATCCATTATTTTTTTGATATTAGGATGAGATAAAACACTGGAATTGGAAAAGCAAAATTGATCACAAAACAGTAGATAATAATCCAAATGCAGATCTTGGTCTAGCAAATGGGATGAAGTGTCTTTGCTTTTACATGATCCCTTCCATTAGGGTTTTTAATTTATTTTGCAGATAAACTACAAAAGGTTAAGTCCTTGAGCTGCCTGTGCTCTAGATCTAAGCCATGGGTTTATTATGGAAAGAGCATATATCTCCATCCTTGGAGATAATCAGAACTTGACTAGACATGACCCTGAGCTATCCAATCTAATTTTAACATTGCCTCTGACTTCAAGGTTGGTCCTGCTTTGAGCAGGGATCAGACTAGAAGAGATCAGGAAGATCCTTCTGACCGAGATTTTTCTGTGAGTTTGTATATGTGCATGCATATGACAGAGGTTATTCCTTTGCTCCAGGATGAGGATATAATTTTCATACTGAAAGCATCAGTATTAAATTTGTCATAGGGCATTTTGGCTAAATCACTGAGTAGAGAAAATGATTGTAATTTATCTTGCTATTCCAAAGCATTTAAATATGGAAGGTCAGCTATAGAGCAACCAACCCATGTGAGTAAGCGGCCATTATTTATAGGTTTCTGCAAGTTAAATTTCTTTTTTCCTAGAGATTTGTTTCCTGGAGGAAAAAAAAATCTAGAAACAGTCCGGAATTATTGGTATTTTGGCATTTCTCACTCCAAAGCAGGCAAATCTAGAAGTCCTGCCTGCCTGCACAGCAAAAAGTGACCTGCAGCAACATGACAGAGGTGGTGGCCTAAGACAGTGTGGAGGCAGGTTGTTGAAGTCTCCACCAGCATGACTTGATCAACCTTTGTTTATAGCCTGTTTGTGATTTCTCTAGTTTTTTCTTTTCCTCCCTCTATTCCTGCTAGCCTTCATCACCTTCTTTTCTCTGCTAGTTGCTGTTGCCTAGGAATAGTACTTAAATCCCATCTAAGTCCCTTTTAAATGGATAAATACGTGCATTAAAATATTTGTGTATAGGAGATGAAATACTGTTAGGAGAAAAAGCCTCCTAGGACACATGAGGTATTACTGCGTGTTGTTTTTTCAATATGCAAACACAGAGCTACTCCAGTTTTTGAAACAGAATAAGAAACTTTGAAAGTTAGATGAATTTTGACAGCTGTTTGAAACTAGATTTATAGCAAGTGTTTCTTCAGTCTGATCTCTGAGGGTTTAATGAGGCTTAGGTTCAGGCAGTCATCTGTGAAGCCTGAAAATTTTGTAATCTAATGCTCAACTGCATTCAAAGAAAGTTGTGTAAGAAGATGAAAATCACTTTGAAATGGGTTAAAGGAACAATATAATTGCAAAATTATATAGAAGCCTGATCAGAGCTTAGGTTGTTCCTGGCATAAGTGAATGTAACCCTCTGTCAATCCAAAGGTTTACTCTATCTTTCGGCACCTGTGAGTAGGACGCCAGAGCAGTGAAGCAGCTATTAGTATGTAGTATTGCAATGGAGAGGAAAACAAAATAAAAGGAAAACCCAGAAAGCCTGGATGGAAAAGTGAGGATTTGTCTGTCAAGAAATCACTCAGAAATTTCTGTATTATTTCTTTTATTCACAGCATGAAGTTCACAGTTTAAAATGTCCTGATATTCAGATGAAATATTTGATGGGTAAGGAACATAACACTGTTTAAAAAGGAAAAAAAATAGTAAGAATTGAATTGTGGTACCTCTGTTTCATTAAAAATGAGTTTTTTATTAAAAACATAATTAATGTCAGATACACATGCAATACCTATTTCTGTAGTGCTTGACCTCAGAAGGTCACAGTAAAAATAGCATTAGATGGTGTTTCTGGAGACAAGTGCAATGTATTATGCTAAAATGAAATGTTTGAACTAGAAATGGCCAAATGGTCATGCAAAATGGCACAGGCTCATGCAACCCTTTTCTATTGTTTCATTGACTCTCTTTGACTCCTACCAAATGAGGTAAAAAATAAAATGTATTATAAAATCCCTAACAGCCAGAACTGAAAATCAGGTTTGCTCCCTCAGTAGCACTTCTGTTTTGTTTCTCTCTCTCTTAGCAATGTAGATCACCCTCAGGGATGCGAGAGTTGGAGCTGGGCCAGGGGAAGGTGACGGCTTTTGCATTCAAACTCAAACCTGTTGCACATTGTGCAACTCTAGATAACAGTGTGCTTATCAGCATTACAGAGGAGAGCACTGTAATGGATTTCCCTCTAGTGATGAAATATGTAAACTACAGATTATTCGACATATCTAAAGTACTGGTACAGTAAGAGTAGTTGTGTCTCCCTTCCTTTCAAACAGACGCTTTGAGAGGGGAAGAAAAGAGAATCAAAAGTTTATCATGTCTGGAATACTATGAAGACTAAGTGCACTCTCTACCATGAAAAAAACCAAAAACCAGTCAACCAAACAAAAACCAAATGAAACCAACCAATCAAGCAAAAAACTCAAAAAAACCCCCAAACAAAAAACCCCCCAAAAAACCCAAACCCCACAAACTAAAAAACCCAAAACAAACACAAAACAAAACCCCTCACAGAAACCACCAAAAAATCCACACCACCAAAAACTCCCAAAGCAACTTAAAATTAGGAACTAAGTTTTTCACTAAATACATCTCCACATTTGGTTTGTTATTCTGAGTAAAAAAATGCTACTTCTTAAACCAAACTGAGTATCATAATGTATTTTCTCGTGGAACAAGTAACTCTTTCATCAGTTGTTTTCTTAGGGTTTAGAAAATATCTCATCTTCTTCAAGCCTGAGACACTATTTTAAGAGTTGCCATTTTATGACAGGGTTTTAAAATTATAACAGAAATAGGTGCTTCAGGGCTGAAACTATTAGATTTAGATGTTGATTCATCTAATTTTCCTAAACCAATGAAGAAATTACTTAATTAATATGGGTACAAAATGCATTAACCAACCTTCTGCTATTTTTTGTGTTTTTTCCAAAGAAAAAACACTTTTGGCATCGGAAGTCTGTGTTATTTCACCTGTACAATTTTGAAATTATTGACTATTGTCAAATAAATTTGGCAGCAGGAAAAAGGTTTTGGAGATACTAAGTTTGACACTACTTGTAAAAAAAGCTAGATAGCTACAAAGGAAAAGTCATTAACGCATGCCCGTAAGGGCAGCAGTGCAGAATCACAGTCTGTGTGGACACAGAGTGCCTGTGGGAGGCTGACATGGAGGAAACCCAGCCACACTTTCACTAGCGTCTCAAGCCAGATTAGAGAGTAGGTAATTTGCACCTCACTCAAGGTGTCTCTTGTGAAGATTTTCTTGGTTACAAGAAGGTGTGAATAAGGTTAGAATTCAAAAAATATTGTGAAACTTGAGATAGGCACGACTTTTATCATGATAAAAGTGAGGTGATAAAAGAAAGGTAGTATAGTTGGGCAGGAATTACTGAGTACTGTGACTGCACAGGAGAGGATCAGAAGATATTTGGGGATTGCAGGTCCAACAGTGCTGCAGTAACAATCTAAGGATAGGAAACGGTGAAAGAGGCTGGATGGGTGGTTATGGAGCTACAACAGCCAAAGGTCTTCAGGTTAGATAGTTTATTTTTAGGTGTAATTTTCCCTGACCCTGAAGGAGGAGATGGACTTGATCACCTCTTTTGGTCTTTTACTGCCTTATGGCTACATTTATATTTCTTGTGATTAAATCATAAAGTTTGTTGCCTGAGGATGAGGTGTTGGCATTGCAGTCCCAGAGTTTTTCATGTAAAGAGTCAATCAAAAATGAAAAGTAAGGAAATGAGGCCTCTCTAGTCCCCGTTAATTTGACAAATGCAAATAAGTGAGTGATTAAATGATTAGGTACCAAAATTTTTAATGAGTTAAATCATGAGTTAGTCACAAGTTACTAAGTGTTGAAATGCTGGATAGGCAGCCTGATTTGCATAAATGGCTTGTATCCTGGTTAAAACCACTTTCTTGTATACTATCCTTAGTTCTTTAGGAAAGGCTTGATGCAAAGTGCTAAAGTGAGGTGAGATGTGGAAAACTTTTTGTTGATCCTGACTTGTACAGCCACTCACTTCTGGTTAAACCCTGCCCTGTGTCTGTGTCCATCAGATGACCAGAGAGAGGAGGCAAGGCGGGGCAGAAGGGATGAAGATGCTTACAGATAGTCACTGGGGACATGAGAAACACAGTTTTAGAGGGTTGTATTGTTATAACATGTAGCTTTGGTAGGAGAAGTCCATGTCCAATGAGTTCCAATGTTTGGGACCACTAGCTACTTGCGGGGGGAAGCACCTCACTGCCTCCTTCTATCTAGGCTGTGGAAGCACAGATGAGATGTGATGTGGGCGAGACAAAGTAGTTTAAGCACCCTGGTTTTGGCAGTCCCCAGTTTTTCAAGACCCAGCCGGACAAAGCCCTCAGCCACTAGGCCTGACTTCAGGGCTGTGAGCAGGGGGTTGAGCTGAGACTTCTTGAACAGTCCTGTAAGCCCGTGGCCCAGTGCTGGGCTGCTCTGCAACTGCCTCCAGATCACATTGTTTCTATACCTTATCTTCCTCTCTCCTATTGTTTTCCTTTCTGGATCACCTTTTTAGCTTCTCTTTTGTATCCCTTTCCCCACCTCTCCCTACCTCCACTCAGATAATCAGACTGCCTCAAATCACTTTTTCCTCACTGCATCCCATCTCAGTTTTGCTGTTGGTGATACTCTCAACCTTGGAGGGCATTACCAAAGTGGAACCCCATACTTTCTTGGCTTTGCAAGGTACAATGTACCCAGAAGTCCACAACGCAACCATCAGCTCTGATATCTGCCCCTTGCTCACATACCTTCCCCTAAGCCTGGTGTGAAACCCAGTTTCTCCCACTGTCACCTCTCACCTCCAGCACTTTTTCATGTCACCTCCAGCAATTTCTCCATGTCCTGCTGAGATAGATGACATCAGCTTGGGCCAGGGACCAGATGTCTACCTGAAGACATTATACATCACCTCATTTGTCTCTCACTCAGCCCCCATCTCTCTCTCCATACATTATACTCTTATTATTTAATGTGGTTTTATTCACAGAATATTCACCATGTGCAGAGACAGCGCTAACAAATATTTAAAGAGCTTCTACTGATTTTTTAGATGTATTTTGAAAATGTATTTGAAATGTATTTTCTGCAAACCCAGAAAGAGGAGGTAGAAGAAGGAGGGACATTATAGTTTTCAGATACTATGCACATCCTGTGCACTGTGGTCATTACAATTAGAAAAAACCCCACTGCCCTGTTAATTTTATATTTCAGTCTCAGTGGTCATGAGATATCTATGCAAACATGCAATAGTCACAGCAAGAACAGCTCCCAAAACTCGAAGACTGCAGAATGTGAAAAATAATCAGCATCTCTTTAGCAAGACCTGAAATCATTACATATTTGGACTAGTTTCTTTGAGAATTTTAATTATATTTAGAGAGCAATTATTCTTTTGCACGTGACAAGAAGAATTGTGTCTTCTGTTTCAGTAAATTTGCATACAGGCTATATTCAAAGTCAATTATGCATATTTTAGAAATTAAAATAAATTATTTCTGTGTTTTAAGGTTGTTAGCATTACAATATTGATGTAAAAAAAACCCACCTGTAATTAGATCTTTTACATTCCCTCTAACAAGATTACATCTCCAACTATTAATTTTGGATATATTGCCATACAAAACTTAAGGGCATCTCACATTTTTTTTCAGCAGCATATTAGCTGTGTATCTTCTCAGCTTTACTTGCAACAACTGGGGATTTTTGTCTAAAAAATCCCTAACGTAGGCAAGACCCATAAACTAAATGCTCACAACAAATTATTTTTCTCCTGCAAGTGCACTTGGGACAAGAATCGATGTTATTTGCAAGCAGGAAGCCAGTCAAAAACTCTCAAGCCACTTCACAGTTTTCAGTGTAGTTTAAAAGGCTTAATAAAGAGTAGGATGCAATTGCTGCTGCTGGAACATGGAAGCCTTCTCTCCTGTAAAAGCTTAATTAGTGAAGATGAAAAAAAAGCCAAGAAAAAAACCCTAATTTGACAGCTCTCTGGCAGGCTTTGCAGGACTGGCTATGTAAGAACTATTTGACCTTGTAAACTCAGCAGATTCAAAATGCATCACAGAGACAAGGTAGGTATGAAGCCTCACTCTCACACTTGCTCAAAGCCTGTCTGCTCAAAACAAACTGACGTCTCCAAGTATATATAAAACCTCATTAAAAAAATTATCAAAGTAGATTTTGGCCAAATTATTTTTTTTGCTGAATGATAGCCAAAATACCTATTCTGTGTCAGTACTTTTCTTTAACTACATCTATGCCATGTTGCATGATTTCAGTTTCTTTAAGGCAAGAATTGTTCTCTTATAACCATTTTGACTTTAGGCATGCAATAGCCTTCCTTAAATCAGGAAAGCTGGATCAACTCCTAAGTGCTTTCCAGCTTTACATTTTAGCAGCCAAAGCAGCTTTGCTTGGCATGTTGATTAACTCCTGTATCAGGGAACAAGAAGAACAAACCACAAAAGCTTTAGATAAATACAAAGAGAAGAAAACTGTCAAATGCATTTCAGTGGATATTTAACTGTGTCAGACTACTATAAGGCAAGGCATACAAAACTATAAAAATAAGCAACTCCCAGAGATGAGTGGCATATCACTGCATATGATAGAATCAGAGATGTTATGGAGAAGGGTGAACATACCCTGTATGTTTTAGAGGAGGGTATAAAACACAACCATGATGAAATGTCCCAAAAGCATTAATCATGATTTATTCAGCTAAAGTTTAGGATCCAAAGTGCTCCTCATCTAAACACATTCCTGACAAATAAGCTGAAAAAGGGGACAGAATCCACAAGGCAAGCAGCTACTACTCCTGTGGCAAAAGAAAGGGGTTATTTATTTTTACACAAAGGAATAATATATTTCTATGCTCCAAACTATCAAATCAATCACATAAAAAAGAGCCCAGCAATTCTTTCTCTTTGAGATTTATTCTCTTCCATTATTTGCAGGCAGCAGACTGCCATCCTAGACCTCAGCAGGAGCTCAGAGTGAACCAGGACAACCCATCACCTCCCAAGGACACAGACGAGAAAAATGCTATCAAAATTTCTTCACAATATGGCAGCATACATGGCAGCAGTTCAGTCACACAAGTGGCCCATCTATAAGCTGCTGATCAATATGAGTTAATGGCGATTTTGAGAGAGTATTTTCTCTCAAACCCAGGGGGAAAACAGTCTGTAACTGCAGATGAAAAATATTTAAGGTAACAGCTATAAAAATGCATGCTATAAAAATACATGTTTTTTGCAGCCAGAATGAGTTGCCCTTAATCCTGGGACCTAATTTTCATAAATAAAAAAAAATTCTGTAAACATTTTTACCACATCAGAAGTTGATATCCTACACAAAACCAAGGCAAGCAGTAAGGTTGCTGACATTTGCACAAGACAGATTCTGATGTCTGTTCCACACTGTGTATGTCCTAGAGAAGGTACTGAACAGTACCATTGTTGTGCAGTTCCCTTCGGATTTCTGCAGGAAATCCCTGTTGCAGCCTTGGAAAGTACTTATTTTACAACACTGCTGGGGCCTTTGGTACTGCAGTTGATGACCTACCAATTAATTTTAGATTAGTAGCATTTTAAAGTTAGAAGTTCTTCTTTCTCTGTTAAACATGGCAGTTAATATTTTCTGGAGGATCAAATGTATTGTAAAATCATGTAAAGTTTCTGTAGTATGAATGTTTATTCCCTCATAGAATCTTATTTTTGTGAAAAATATATTTATTTGAGGTTGTCCTTTCATGCAAACTTCTCTCTCTGAAGGTCAGAAAAGAACCTGTAATTTGCGAGGCCTGTGTTATTATTGGTTAGGCAATGACGTCTGCTCCTTATCCAGTCATGTTTAAGTATGGTTTTTTTGTCATATTTGAAATCTAAAAATCAGACACCAAGTACCATTGGTCTATAGGCTCAGTACTGTATGTTTTTTAATTAATCTAAAGAAGGAATGGAACAATCCAGGAAAGGAAAGGAGGAACCTCAGTAGTATAAAATCATGGCTGGTATGACTAGGTTACAGAGGGACTGACCACCCTCCCTCCCAGTACAGCACTGGGGCATCAGGTGAAGATGTCTGGGAACCCGCATGAAGAATATCAATGAAGGCAGCTCTTGATGCTCCAGCTGGTGGAACGCTGCTGGAGACAGGATCCTGGTCTAGATGGTTCCTCTGTTTGAATCAGTACAGCTTCTTCTCTTGTTTTTCTCTTTCCCTTACTTTGAAGGGGAAAAAATCCATGATGGTAACAAGGAGACGAAGAGGATAAAGCCCTGAGCAACCAAGTCTGACCTCAGAAGGAGGTTTAGGCCTTCAGCATATATGTATCTTGTGTTCTTTCTAAACCCATCTGGATGTACAGCAGTAGGGCTGACTGGTTTCAATACCTGCTTGCTGCAAATTTCTGCACAAACAAGTTTCAGTGAAACATAAAATTACATTTGCCAAACACTTTGCTCTCGTGTTCTAGTAGCAAAGCTAAGCAATTTTTACAAGCGTTTAATCATAAAGGGCTAGGGTATTCCCAGCTACTGCTTTGGAAAGTAGGCATAGCACATGAGCCACAATTGTAAATAAAGTATTGAGCTTTATGGTATAAAAGTCACCAGATGCCTGTTCAGCAAGTGGTAGTGTAGCGTTTTCATTTATTATGACTGCCAGGCAGGAGTTGAGGTGAAAATATTAATCTGAGTGAGCCCTTTAGTAGTGAACCCTCATTACAATATTCTTTTTTATAAGGCTGCAATCTAATAACCTCCAATCCTTGTGTATTTGTGCAGTGTCTATCTAAAGATGAAAAGGACAATAGGAGTTTGAATTTAATAATTTTCCTTTGCTCTTCATTTTGAAAGAAGGAAGAGCATGGAGCCGTACACCCAGGTCAGCCTCCAACGATGCTGGTGCCAGGGGCAATATAAACAGTAGCAGGAGAACAAACGCTTCACTAACCTGTATGCAAACTCCCTCTCCCCTCTTCCATGCAGAGGTACACAGCATCACAGGTGAGGGCAAGTGACTGCTGACTGTGTAGCTCTATTGTGGAAAATAATAACAGTAAAAGTTGTGGATGAGAAATAGAATGGTGCTGGTGAAAATACTCTAGCTTTAATAAAGTATTTAATAGTTGAAAAAAAGGATCACTGCATATCCTCTAGGGGCTATGTGAATTTGGTATGAGTCATAGTTTGTTGACATACATTATGAAAAGAAAATCACTACAGGTCTAGCCAAGTTGGTTTTCAGGAAAAGTTTGTAAACTTGTCAGCATTGTTTGGAAGCTGTTCTCCCATTTTATAGTATGCCATTGTACCTATATGAAAACTGATAGTGCATGACGTAGACAAAAGCACTATGAAATCCTATACCTGCTCTTTTAAAGGTCAGCTGAACAAATTAGGTTATGAATAGAGAAAAAATTTCGGTCTTGTTCAGAAAAAAAACAACAAAGAAACTGCATTTCCAGCTATCTTTCATCTATTTTTTATTCAGGATAAAATGCCTGTCATTGCAACACTGCAATGTAGTGGGAAACATTACATAATCACAAAACAGTTTTGAACAAAGACATAATTCACAGGTCTGATTTTTATGAGGTGATCAATCCCTCCAAAAATGTAGCATCAGCAGATCTGAAGCAGCAGACATCAATGTTTAGAGTTGATGTGATCCCTCCTGCTGTCAATAAACTTCAAGCCTTCTTCCACATGTCATAAATTCTAAAGAAACCTTAGAGAGATTTTTTTTCCATTTCTAGAGAAAAAGTGAACTTAGAAGTTTTCTGTACTTTTATAAGAAAGAAGTCTCCCTCTACTTCTTTAGGAATTGCCATAAAATTTCATTGCCCAGTGCATCCTCAAAGACATCCATGTTCCATGGCCAACATGTGGTTAAGCATTCCTAGTTGAACCACAGCAATAAAGATTAAACAATTAAATTATATTTTCAGTAAAAAATAACCCTCATCTTATCTACCAAAAGCAAAAAGAAAGGCTTAAAGTGTCTAATCTAGTTTTACTACTTTATTTTCTTGTCTGCTCCTTGAATTTGATTAAGAATGAGTAATAAAAATGAACTTTTCTTTCCCTTTAGTTTATAGGCTTTTATTTGCAGTGCTACTCTTTTTTTGAACCGATGTGCATAAATTTTCCTTTCCTGGAGTCAACTGATTTATCCAAGATTTTCAGTTTACGGGTTTGTAGGCTCTGTGGCTGTGATGAAAATCAAAGCATATTGACATTTAGTTCAAAGCCTAAGGAGATAAATAAGGAAAATAAAAGCATAAGAAATGTTTTTCAAGATGCTTGATTCATGATGTGTGAATATGTGGTGTTTGGTTGTGACAAATCAAAACAACGATTTCATAAAAGCTATGGCTGATAAGGCTCCATTTTCCTAAAAATATAATATTTTTTCAAAGTCTTAAATTCTGCAGTTGCAAAATCTAGAAATGTTCTTTGAAACATAACATTTATTCCTCATGAAGAACCTTCCTTTTTTTGAGTTTTCAGTGAAATAACTGAAGAAAAGAAGAGTTATTACGTGCATCGTGAGGAACTCAAAGAAGCATCAAGGCCCCAAAGAACATGGAAAGACATAGAGGAACACATGATTTTTTTGGAATAGATAAGGGTGGACCTAAGGATTCTACTGATACTTTCAAAGTCTGAGGATAGCAGATAATAAGAGATCCTGAAATTTACTTTTTCAAACAGGTTACTAAATTACTGGTTTTCCAGAGTAGATAGATAATAAAGAAGTTTAGAAGTGTTATATTTCACAGCTCTTCACTAAGCTAGATGTGCTAGAGGTAATAGCTTTAAAAATAATAATGTAATTATTAATCATTTTAACAACTACTAAGAATATTATTTACAGAAGTCTGAAAATAAGTTGTCACAGGACACAGAAGTTGAGGTAGTAGCAGAAAGACAGTTCTATCACGGAAATCATTAATGAACATATATGTGTGTACATCAGGTGCTAAATATTGCCAATGACTACCCAGTCAGAGAAACCTGGCTCTTTCCAGTTCTGCGTGGAAGTGGTAACAGGGTAAGTCAGAGCAGAAGACAGAGAACAGTGGGAAAACCAGTTTCTCAGGGGGTGTGATAGGCTACTTCAAATTTACACTGAAAATGTTTACAGCTTTCAGCATTGGTGGGTGAAGAATTCAGTAACACATACAGCATAAAACTGCTGCTGCTAATGAAGGTTAAATGCTGACTATGGCCGGACCTGTTTCTAGTAAAGCAATTAACTGCATTTTTTGTTCATCACTGTGGTGGGGGAAAAAAAGTTTTCCCCCTGGAGTTAAAAAAAGTGGTAACCTCCGAGGGGGTGGTGTCACTTAATGTGGACCCAATCAGTGTTCCTGAAAAATATAAACATATCACAAGCAGACTGGAAAAGAAGGTTGTTGCAGTTGTTGTTGGAGAGAGTGGCCATGTTCTGAGACCACAAGGAGAGAGAGAGAGGGGTCCGGAGCCCTGCTGGGGGCTAGACACCCCCCAGCCCCAGCTGGGGGGCTGCAGGAACTTGGAACAGTGTTAGACTGGGCCACATATCTGTAGCTAAGAGCTGGGGGAAGTTTCTCCACTGTAAGCAGCAGCAGGAGATACTGAAAAGCGGTGGCAGAGCAGCAGTGGACGGAGAACAGTGGCAGAGAGCCGGAAGAAGATAAGGAGCAGCAAAACAAGCATGCAGCCAAGCAGGAAGACACAGAGTTGTCTGAAAGAGAAAGAGAGCCGGCTACAGAGCAGGACTAAGCTCTACAAAGAGAGTTTTGGGGTAAGAACTGAAACAAACTCCCCAAACCCCTCTGAGACCTCCTAGAGAGGAGGAGGAGATGGACTCATATTTGAGAGGAGTCTTGGAGTGCAGCAGCACCAGAGAGAGAGGAGCTAAGAAGCTCAAAACGTCTCGGAGCTGGACTGGGACGTCCAGATGGAATGCAGAGGGGGTGACCTTGGACCTCCCCCACTGCTGCTGCCAAGCTGGCAGTTATAAGACAGAGCACAGGAGCTCTGACAGAACTCTTGAAGCAAAGACTTACAACAGAAAGCTGCCTGAGACGTTCTGACTCAAGGGAGATTTAATCCCCTGAGGAAAGGGACCGTCACGAAGACCCCTGCACTTCGTGATATGACGTGGTGAGGTGAACCTTTGTCCTGGTTACTGCAGTCCACGGGAGAGAGAAAGAGAGAGGGGGAGAGGAGACCCCCTTGTGTGTATTGGAAAGAAATCCAGCTACAACAATCCAGCTACAGGTGCTGCATGAAAGAAGAGAGACACTGCTGCCCTGAGAGTGGAAAGGATCTTTCCTTTTCCCTTCTGGACTTTTATTGGAGGGAGAAGAGATTGATCCATTGTAAATACTGATTTATCATAGGAGAGATAGTTAAGATTATGTATATGATATATTGTAATATTTATTTGTACAGTGATTGTAATATAATTCCCTTTCTACCCATATTGAGTCTTGTGTAGTATCTGGAAAACTCATCTCACACTGGGTTGAGATGAGAGAGGGGAGCTTGGACTTGGGAATTGGATTTTAGGGGCTCTCAAACTACAACAATCACTCAATTGCAGACTGGCCTCAGGACGACCAAAAAAACAGCCTGACAGATTACGACTTGGGATAAAAAGTCTCATTCTCTACTCTTAAGTAATTTCTCTCTAACATCTGTACTTTTGCATCTTGTCCCTATGCTCGAGTGGGGACCTTGGACATGGTGACCTCCAGAGGTCCCTTCCAACCTCAACTGTCATCTCAGAGCCATTCCCTCCAGTGACAAGGGAGAGGAACTTTTCTCCTGAGAGGAGCCCTCGCAGGAACTGAGTGGGGATGCTCCCTTCACTGGCACATAGGAGCTCACCAGGCCTCCCCCACTGCATTAAGGGACTCCCTGTTTTGCCAGGTCTTTGTGTTCGGTACTCTGGCCTCCCACCACACGCTGACCCTGAGATTCAAACACACTTCCAGCACTCCTCTCCTCTCTACCCAGCTGTGCAGGGCTGCGTAAAACCCTCAGTGCCTGTCCTGAAACCATACCCAACGTCGCCTGGGGTTCCTGACCACCTCCTGAAGGCAGGTGCCCTGTGCTATCCCAGCTCCTGTCCGGCAAAGAGTGTGTGTGCTTTGGGACTCCAGCTCTTCCGCCAGGGCCCCCCTACACCTCACCAGAGCTCGTCCTAGACAGCCTGAACACTGGGGAGATGCTGAGGAGATCTAGGTGGGCTTCCCCTCCTGCTCTTCATCCCTCTCTCCCCGGAGCCCACCTCCAAGGGGGTACAGAGAGAGCTGCACAACCTGGGCTGGCCCCACATCTGTCTGCTCTGCTCCAGATTCTGCCAAGCACCAGACAGAGCCTCTCCCACCATGGCCACACATGCTGTCCCTGACCAGGGCCCTATGCCCAAGCCCGTCTTCCCCTGAGGCCTGGGCAGGAGCTTCCCTCAGCACCTCTCCAAGGTGCAGCCTGCCTGGAGAAGGCAGGGATGCAGGGCAGAACCTGTGGCTGGCCAGCTGACAGGCCCACTCCTGCTGCTGCTTTCCAGCCCACCAGCAGATCTTTCAGGACATTTTTATCTTCCTGCTCCCACAGCTCTCTGGGCCTTTCTCTGCTCTTCCCCTCCCAGTGCCAGAAAAGCTCCAGCACTTTGCGAGTCTCTCTTGGTAGGACATGGCATTGGGCACCAGCGAGCCTGACCTCCAGGAGAGCAGCTCTGCTGCAAAGGACAGAGGCATGAGCCAGCTGCGCAGGTAGGGCAGAAGGAGGCAGCGCAATGCCCCATCTGCCAGGGGGATGTCAAGGAAGCTCTTCTGCTTCCACAGATTCTTCTCTGCCTGCATGGATCACTGGGCCAGAGAGAGCACCATGTGCCAACTCTGCAAGCTGCCTTTCCACCTGCTCCTGTGCTCTCTGCAAGTGGGCAACCACTACAAGGAGTACATGGTTCCCTCATCTCACCACTGCCACAGCACCAGGTTCAGAGAGGAGTCCCAGTGCCTGGCCAGCCATGTAGCTTCAGCCTGGGAGTGCATTGGGAGACTGCTGAGGTGAGTTTGCCTTCAAAAAACATTTGGGTGCTTTCCAGGGGTTGGGTTTTTTTGTTCCCCAAAACCAAAGACTCATCCACTCTAGGCAATGCTCTCTAACAGTGTGTGGCAGGGAGTTGCCCTGGACTGTATCCTGCATACTTTGGAAGTGAAGATGACCATTAGGAGTAGGGAAGTTGATCTTCTGCTTGCCATCAGTGGAAACATACTGGGGTAGAGCACAGTATGTAGTTCTGGTGACTGAACTTACCTGGTTCCTTGGATTCCTTGAAGGAGTCATTCACTGAGGGGAAATGGATTATTGTGGGTCCTCTGGAGTCCTCTGCATCCAAACAGACATAGCATTCCTTGGGTTCTTCTCTTCTTTACTTAGCTCCACTTTGTAGAATGGGATATTGTGTATCTTGCAATATTCGTATGTTGTCTCTAATTGCTGTGGACACAGAATGTTATGGAGTTAAAGCTGACGCTAAGGTAAGAATCAGGTCTAGTCAGGTATCCTAGAAATATTATGGCATCTTAATTCTGTCCCTAGAATCACTCTGAAATGAATGTTTAGTCCAAAGTAGCCACAGTATAATCCTACTTTCTGCCACCACTCACCACATGTCAGAAGATGCCTATAATGCTTTTTACAGCTTGAGGGAACGACTCAAAGCCACACAGATTTTGTTGTGACAGACCAGGAGAGACAAAGAGCATGTCTCCAGCATCTTACTGCTACCAGATCCTCTCTGAAGTATGTAACTTTCTGATGCTTGCTTTATAGCTGTTTAGCACTTTTATAGCCCTACAATCTGTTCTAAACATTCAAGGTACTTTAATTCTCAATTTTTCTTCAGGAATGTAGAAGAGGCATCTGTCTCCGAACACTTAAAATCTCCCAATATACATTTGTAAATTATTTATGCAAAATAACTCAGATAAATTTTCAGTAGGATTTACAGATGTCTGACAAAAATGTGATTTGCTTACACCTTTAAATAAAACATCATTGAAATATGGCATACATAGCAACAAGGAAAACAGCTCCTTTTGTGTAAGAAATTAAGAAAGTTAGACTTGAAAGTAGTGGAGTTCTTAAAACAAATATTTAGCTTTAAAAAAGCTTTTAAGTATTTTGCTGAATGGGGATCCTGACATAGCTTTGTACTGCATATTTTTGAACCTGTAGTCTGAAAAGTGCTAAATCTACAGAACACATTTTACCAAGACTTTCCATCACAAAGCTCTGTGTAAACACAGATTAATCCAGCTACCACATTGGGAACTCTGAAGTGTAAAGAAAGACTTGTTAAAGGCATCAAGAGTGGATTTAATGAGTCTGAGCTGGGCTTAAAAGGAAGAAGTTTCAGTCGGTAGCCCATGGAAATAAATCCTTTCCTGACCCAAGTGTATCAAGGGAAGAGATGATGGATGCCAGTGGGTCCTCACTGCTGTCTATGGGCAGCCTCCTCCCCAGCATACCAACAGAGTGAAGTTTGTAGAAATTAAACTGTTTATGGAGGTGACCTAGGACAATTTGATAATTTTTTCAACTTTTCAATCAACATCGCATGGTTGTTTGCAAACATTCGATATGACCTGTTGCTAAATGCCATGGGGAAAACATCTTCTTGCATTTCTACAGTCCTCTGCTCCAGCCGCTGCTTATCGTCTTTCCTACAGCAATAGGAAAAACTTAAGGACTAATGGATATGACAGGGTGTAACTGAGACATGGTAGCTAGAGGAGCACTGGTCCCCAGAGTGAGGTGGGATGTGCTAATTAAATCAGATCTGTCAGTCCCTGCCCCTGCCAGGGACATCCACTAGGGCTGCTGTAAATATGGACAGTAAGTGGCTGGTGCCCTCAACATACAGGAGGACAAAAAAGAACAAATTCATGGCAGATTAATTTTCTAAATAAGGTTTTGTGGTTTGTTTTTTTTTTTTTTTCAGTTATCGGTATTCTTCTCTATTAGCAGAATCTCACAGCCCCACTTAATCAGGAGTCATCCCTTGGATGCCCAATAAGTGAGACATTAGCTTTTAAAAATACGATTAAAAAGTTTCACAAGAAAGCTATTCCCTGTTGATTGCTATAAATACTGTAGGAAAGAGTGAGATGCTGGGAAAAGGCTCTTTGCAAGGCTCCAGGGGATCTCCTGCTGCCCAGAGGGGTGCCCACATGGATATGACCCAGTCATGGCTGCTTGGGTATCCCAAACCATTTTCATGGCTGCCCTGTCCCACTTGTTGTGGAATAACCGCAGGCATTTTTTGTTCAGGCTTGGCCCCAGAAATGGGCAAACTACCTTGACTGAAGCTTTTGGTAAAGGAGTGGTGAGGGGGAAATCAACTGATAACAGATGCTCATTGTGTAAAATTTAATTCCAAGTTGTTAAAGAACTGTAAGCAGAACTTTTTCAGCTTTTATAGCTGGTGCTCTCTCTTTGTATTCATCAAACAATAATTGCTAATTCTATGTGCCTTCTGTTCTCTCTGTATGCTCTTTGTTCTGTTCAAATTTCTAACAACACAGAAACGCCATCGAATTTGAAGTGCAGCATCTGGAGAAAAAGAGAATGTCGTTAACGGAATGATTTTAATGCAAATACCATGTTCGGGAGCTAATTGTGAAGTTCACTTACCTGAAAGATTGAAAACTGCTTGTCAAACAAACGTCCTCACCAGGCCAGTACTTTTGAGGTGGAAATATCTCACTGTCCACAATACTTTGACTTATTCATCTGTCATTCATGAGGGAAGATGGATTACACTGCACAAAAGCATTAAAATGAAGTGACTTGAATCCATAACTCCTGCTCATGGGCAGACCACAGACCCTTCTCCAGGCTCCTCTTTCATAATACCCCAGGTTCCCCAGGTATTGCTGTTCTGTGGCCTCTGCCACTGCCACTGCCAGCAATGCCATGGGTGATGGGGATGAAGACAGAGAAATACTGCCAGCCCAGGGCAGCAGCCTGCTCAGCAGGCTGTGCTTGCCAGGACTGCAACTTTTGATGGACCACATCTGTAAGGGGCTTACAATCCAGTACTAACACCTCTGAGGTACCTGCTGGCTCACTTACAGGGCTAATGTTTTACAAGGAGAACATTATATTCAATTCATTAAATTGATTTTGATAGGCTTTGATTTCTCCATAATTAATTGATATAAATGAATTAATATAAACATTATAACTGGAAAATGCCATAGTGCTTGAGGCCTCACCATGGCTTTTCTGACTAAGTTACCTGTCCTACGCTGTGGCTGGTCTGGCTTTGACACTGAGGAATGTCAGAGGGTTTTAAAGATAACGACTGGTGTCTGAGAAGGTCTGGAAAGCCAAGGAAGTACAGACATTTCCTGTTAAATAGGAGCTAATCTGTTTACATTGGGCATGTTTGTAATTTCTGCAATGGTAAATATCATATACAGTTGAAAGAATGCTCTGATATAAGAAGTTTTCCGTGAAAACTCCAGGTGCAATTTTAGTAAAATTCAAATTTTAACAGAAGTGTCGAAAATATGTGCCATGTGAGCACACAGTTGCATGTGTTTATGCAGTTGCCTCTGCTGAGTAGCAATATCTATGGAAATATGTGCATGATCGATTAACTGGGACCAGAAAATAGTATGTATTTGTTTAGCATTGTACACGATCACGACATTTTTCAAACAGTAATGCATTTGGTATTTGCCATCTCAGGGCTACACTGGAAAAGCAGCCCGAAAAGCCTAAAGATGTAAACTGAAAAGGTAAGGACTAAACTGCATTAAACAGTATTATGCGGACACTCTTAGCCAGAATGTCAGTGTCCTTAATTCAGTCTGCTTTAATTCTCCTTGGAAATTAAATAAATTAAATTAAGGTAACTTTAGTTTTTTTAATTCTGAATGAGAATATTCAGACAAAAGTGTAAAGAAATTAAATGTACACCCTAAAAGAACTTATTCACCTGCATTTGCTTGGGGCTGCCTCCAGAAACCATGCCTAATTCACATGTGGAATTCAGGGAAGATTTTGAAGGCAGACACCTACAGCTCCTTTTCTCTTTTTTCCTCACCTTATATTCTCTCTGTGTTGCTGCCCAGAGTCAGCAGATGTAAAGGTGTGTCTATTCCTCAACTCACTGCCATAACTAAAACGGGCATTATTTGCCTCTGAGGTACTGATTTGGGGGAATTAAGTATATGATGGAAGGGTGGGTATCCAGCAGGGAAAATAAAATGTTTGCTTAGTATGCAATATCACTTTTTTTTTTTCTTCCCCCAATGAGACAAAAACGGTGGGTTGTTTTACATTTGCAGTGAGACTACACTTGAGTAATTTCATAGGCAAAGAAATTAAGGAACAAAATGCCTAAGAGGTTTCCCCCATATTAAAAGTGTTTTCTACTCTGGACAATAATTTTACAACCAGAGAAGGAAGCAAAGACTTAAGAGGGGATGCAGCTTCAGTATCCAACATGGCAGTGAGCAGCTTAGCCACCAGATTGTCGTAAGAAACATAGGCAGGATGGTCATGTGTCACCCACAATTTTGTGACCACATCTTACGGAGCCTCTCCTGGGACTCCCTCATACAGCGCTGATAGGATGCACCAAGCCAAGCACCAAGTACACAGACCTCTTTGGTTTTTTCAGGAATTACTTGTGAGAATTTTGTAGAACAGGTCGTGTCATGGGGTCACAAGATAAGGAGCTCAGCCTGGAAGGAGGTTTTGCAGAGGGTGACTGTAAGGTAATTTTGTGATTAAGCTTATTCTTGGATAGCTGATCCTGGACAGGCCCCATACAAGTGAGGGCATGCTGGGGAACAAACAGAAGGGGAAAAAAGCAAGAATTAATTAAAAAAATCTACATGCTTCACTTGAATTTTCTTCGAGGTATGGGTTACTCTGATGCTAATGCAGGTCAATTACCCATACATCTGTCACCTTTACTATTTTTCTTACCAATTCCTTGGATTATGGAAGAATATATTTATTTTTATGACTATGAGGGTACTGGCTACCATTGCCAATTCTGTTTGTTTCTCAGCAAGGAGCTGAAACTCTTAAGATGAAGTACAGAAACTAGTTTGGAATTTGTTGCCTACAAATGTTGAGTAAAAGTACCATGCTCATATCATGCCTTCACAAGGTCCTTTTAAAATACTAAAATTTACTATATTCAGCATAAAATACAGTTTACATTAGAAACTTCAGTTTTCATGACTTGGAAACACAAGCAATGGGTCCTGAAACTGTGACAGCACAGATCCACAGCTACAGAGCTATAACTGAAGTGTTACAGGGAGCACTAGTCTGTGGGATAGTTTCTGAAAACTGATGAGAGGGAAAAATTGCTGAGGATAAAGAATGTTATCTTTTTATTAAAAACGTCTAGTAATTAAAACAGACAGGGAAATAATCACCTTTCTTTGCAGTTTCCTTTTTGTTCGAAGGCTTTCAAGCCAAAAGTTCTGGCAGTGCAAAGCTGCCATTCTTTGTTGTCTAGGAAGGTGGTGCTAAACTACAAACTATGGCAAAAGCTTTGGGAGTGTGCATTTGCTGCAGCTAAAGGACTTGCTGATGGTTGTTACCTTTTCTTAAAATCCACAAAGAGTTTAGAAAGAATGCTGTAGGCAGTCAAAAAAGGTAATTAATAGGTTTAGGATAATATTATTTATCATCTCCTGATAAAGTTCCCAGTTCAGTGTTAGGAAAGCTCAATCCTTTCTGTATCATCTCTTACTTTTGTTACGTGAGGAGAATCAAGATCTGCTCTACATTTTGTGGCTTTTAGCCGCACAGCCCACTATATTGTGGAGTGATGTGTGTGTTCACACAGTGCTATGGCTGCTGTTTGCATCATAAAAAGCTGCATCCAGCTCAGAGAAATGTATTTTATTCTTTGTATGCATAAATATTTCATACTGTCCTCAGGGGATGGGTTTTGTTCTGCTATGCATAAATCTCTTTGGTTTGTTGTTTTCTAATCTGAGCTTAAAAGTGAGCTACTGCTTCTTGGCACATTCTTTTTCAAGTCTGAAGAGCTTTTCACTAAAACCAGAAATTAATTGCAGTGCAGGCATGTGGGATATCTAGGAATACCAGCCTTGGGCTACTGGATACTTTGACCCTTCTTTATCAGCGCTAATATTATGAGTTTCCTATGAAACTTTCTGTTTAATCGTGAATTTGAGGAATGAGCTGGGAGAAAGGTTAATAATGTTTGTTTCTTTAATGTCGTGACATATTATGTAATAATTTCTTTACTCATCACTTTAATAGACAGAAGTGATAAAATCTTCTTCCTGGAAAAATGCTTTTGAGTACTGATTTGAAATGCATTTAGGAAATGTGCCCAAGGGTTTCTGAAAAACCAACCCTCTGGATTCCACAAACTTTTTTGTTCTGAGGGCTCCTGCCTACCTGCCAAGGCTGTCTGCAGCTTCAGTTCCTTATCTGATTCTCACAACATTCATCTGGGATAGGTGATTATGACAGTAAAGAGAAAGACAAAAATACTCACTCCAGGTCCAGAGAAGAGAAGGGTGATAGAATTTATCACAGAATCAGTATTTTCTGAGTTCCAGCCCTGTGCTCGTTACCCATTTGTGAGATGAAGAAAATATCTGTACCATTACTAACATGTCCTTATTTCTATGTATTATTTCAGTGTGAAAGTATGCTTTTCATGTAACCCTGTACAATGTGGCAGTGATGTACAGGCAGTTCCAAAAATACCCATGCTATTTCTTGTCTTTAAAATCTTAGTGAGATTTGCACGGAGTTGCTGCAGAAAGCATGGCCTGAGGAACATGTGTGGTATGCAGAGGTCTAAAAGACCTGTCTGCAGCTGGCCTCCAGCAAACAGCCTCTTATTCCCAGGGAAGAGATGAATGACCCTTGATTTGGAGACAGGAACCTTCCCTGGGGCTCTAAGACTGAGTAGACTGTATTTTTAGAAAGCCATCAGATGTCTGCATTTGAAAGGTGGAGACTCCTGTGAGTACTACACAAGCAGACACAGCAGCAGAATCCTTTATAAGTCATCACAATGACCTCAACATGGATATCTATGTGCTGGTTGCTTCTGAGCTCTATCACAAGGTACAGCAATGTAACCACATCTGATTGGGCACACAGCAAAAGAATTTAATGCTATCACACAGCAAGATTGCTCACTGGTTATAGCACTACCTGCCAATGTTCATAGGATTGTGCTAAATCTAAAAGCATTGACTTCAGTCCATGGAATACATACTAATTTTCTTGACATTATGACGGCTTCATTTTTTAGAGTATTAGTTTTTCTTTGATTTTGTGTGTGTATGCGTTGATATTTATGTTGTGGTGGATAATTATTTTGGAGATGTCATGTAGGAACACTTTGCTTAGGAAGCATGGAGCCCGCCCTTCAGGAAGAGGGAGTCACTCTGTCACATCCCTCATGTGGGTGTACAGCGTGGTGGCCAGCCTATGGGTAAATGAGGCTGACTGTAACATCGGTAGTTGGTTTAGAATTAATGCTTTTAACATGAAAAATGCATGTTTTTACAAAACCACAAACCCCATACTCATATACTTCCACTTTCAATTCCATCCCAAAGGCTGACAGCCACCAGCGAATGCACAACTATTTTTCTGGCCTTTACCATTGCAATGCAGGATGGAACAATGGATTATCAAGAAGAAACTGCCATTATGATTCACTTAATACAGAAGAGATTAGAGTTGACTGGCTCTAATCTTAGCACAAATCACATCCTTTTGCTTATCTGATTTCTTTTTAATTCACCTTGAAATATTTGCCACTGAGGGATGTCTGAAGCTTTTGTACATGTCAGTCATTGAAGGTTTGTATGGGGTGCTGGATATCAGTCAAAAAGGTATCAAATGGACCCACCAACCAGAATTCAACACTTGTTAGTTCCATGTGGCTTATGTGTATCACAGAGATTTCAGGAACATCACTGGAGACCAGCTCTGCAACATGACTTGGTCAGTAATGATAGGTGTCTGCTTTTGAATGTCCCCAGAAGCTGGTTTATTTTGATGTCATGTGAAAAGTTTTCAAGGTGAAGTATGTCATCATCATCATGGCTAGGCTTTGTGAACAAAGATTTGGGAAAGGCTCTACCCACGTTTGTTACAAGTGCGTTGGTGGCTAAAAAGGCCAATACGAGATAGGCACATGCAGCTGCAAAAGGCACAGCAGAAAGACTCCTTAGGTGGTATATTTTGCAAGGCACAATTCTTTCTGCGTTGTCTTTTCTTCTCAAGAGTGATCCTGCATGCTATCTTGAAAGCATCAGCAGCATTAAAGATGGTGTGTCTCCAGAGCTCCTGACTGGAGGCCAGAGTATAGACCAGTTATATTGATCAATATGGCCAAGGCTGAGATGTTGTTTCAGGGAGTCCTTGTATCTTCTCTTCAGGGCTCCTCTCACGCGGCAGCCAGTGGCAAGTTCACCATAGAGCAAGATCTTAGGGAGGCGGTGGTCCTTCATCCTGGAGACGTGTCCTGCCCAACGCAGCTGTGTTCTCAGCAACATGGCCTCAATACTTGTGACTGCTGCTTGTTCTAGAACAGATGTATTGGTCACATAATCTGACCAGTGGATGTTTAGGATTGTATGGAGACAGCGTTGATGGAAGCATTCTAGGAGTCGCAGGTGGTGGTGGTAGATGACCCATGATTCAGATCCATATAAGAGAGTAGACAGCACTATGGCTCTGTAAACATTGTAAACACAGTTTACTGAAGTACGTAGATAGGTATAATAATGTATACATAATATACAACATATATGCTCTACTTTATATATTTACAGTGTTCTTATGCATAGGCATATATACGCATAAGGGCAATGAAGCTGGTGAAAGGCCTAGAAAAGATAAAGGTTTGTGGGAGTTTAACTTTTATTCTGCAAAATTAAATACGGGTAAAGAAGAAACATGCAGACATGGAAGTTAGACCTAATATTTTGAAGGAAAAGAGAAATATATGCAGATTCTAGCAGCACTCCTCCCCCAAAAGATGTTAAAAGACAGTCAGGGAAAACAGGTGTGAAGAATACAAAAATCAGCACAGCAGGACATTTTTCACAGATATTTTCAGGCAAAAATGGTTGTGGCTTACTACAAGGCTTTTATGCTCAAGGCAATTGATAGAAATCTGCTGTTTTAAATATTGAGATGTCTCAGCTATTTTTCTCCACCATTATCCTTAGCAGTAACAGACCCCTGAATATGGTAGCTTTGCAGCCAGTCAGAGGAGGAGAGACCATCTAGAGCTCACCAGGTATCACACTAAAAGCAACTGGTGGCATTCTGCAAATCTGCACTCCAACACTGGGATTTGACTTCATGTTATTAAAACACAGGATAATGCATGGCCCCAGAGTACAATACAGCAATTCACTTCCAGCTCCTCTACGAAGGTTGTAGTAATGAAGCAAATCACATCTCAGGGAATATAGCCATGATTTAGTATGCATATAACTGTAATAAAATGTTGCTATGACTGAGATTGTTATGTTTTTAATGGAAAAAAGAATTAGGATTGAAATTGAAAAACAATCCTGTTCCTATAAAGAGTGAAAACGAGCTTAGATAAAAGGTTAATAGAGTTAATTGTGGGGAGTCATATAAGGCAGCAACTCATGCTAGAGAATGCAATTGTGATTCTGATAAAGGGGAATTGTAATTAAATAGAGGTTGGATAAACACGATTATCCTGGAAAGGTTTCCCAGGACAGTACCGGGAGGTTTTAAGATGTGGAGGCAGAAGCCTGCACATGATCTGAAGTAGAGACATCAGTGCTGCCAGCCCCAGTGGGTGCTGCACCACTGCGGCACACCACCCATGCTGCTGCACTGGGCAACAACGGCAGCAAGAGGCAAGAATTTGAGTTAATTTTGAAGTTTATTCCACCTGTGACTGTAAACGCCAAGTGATCTCCCTGTCTTCATCTCAAACCCAAAGATTTCTCTTTCCTGCTGTTCCCCATTTCCACCCACATCCTCCTGAGGGGGAAGTAGCTCTGGGTGCTGGTCAAGGCTAACCTGCCACAGGGTGGCTCTGGGTGCATCCCTCTCTCAGGCACAGGGAAAGGGGTGTGGTGTGTGTGCTTTCCTCACACTGCCACCTCAGGCACAAGCCTGTACCAAAGTACATAAAGCAAACTTTTATATAGATTGGTAAATGTTTGTACTTGCCATATATGGTATCTAAAACTGACATTTTCTATTAGTTTAAATTACCCATTACTTTCTTTGAGGTGTACTGCGTCATGTCCTTTATGCAGATAATTATAAGTTAACTTACTATGCTTTTTCCATACCTGACATTATTTTTTACATGGATATTAAAATGAAATGCAGTAGTTTGATACTGAACACTAAGAGGCAAACAGAGGCTTTCCACACTGAACTGTTTTACTGAAACAGGTATATGTGCTTAATATTTTTCTTTGCTGAGTTAAAAACGTTCCACAATAATGTATAGGAGATGAAGGGAATCATATATTCCTCCTAGGACAACCACAAGACTTCCAAAAAAGCTTTTTTTTTTTCTTTTGTTTCCTCTTAATTGCAAAATATTTTTGCCACATTTTCAAGTGTAGCAAAAACTTTTAACTAAATATCATTAAGAAAATATACTGAATTTGAATACAGGATGGTATTAATTCACATTTTTCTATAATTCCTTTAGATTACTTTACATAACACATCATAGTATCATAGAATCATAGAATCAAAGGATCAGCCAGGTTGGAAGGGACCTCTGAGATCATCAAGTGCAACACTTGATCCAACACCACTGTGGTTACTAGACCATGGCACTAAGTGCCACATCCAGTCTCATCTTAAAAACCTCCAGGGATGGAAAATCCACCACTTCCCTCGGCAGCCCATTCCAATGTCTGATTACCCTCTCTGTAAAGAATTTCTTTCTAATATCTAACCTAAACCTCCCCTGGCACAGCTTAAGATCATACCCTCTTGTTTTACTGTTAGCTGCCTGGGAGAAGAGACCAACACACACCTGGCTACAACTTCCTTTCAGGGAGTTGTAGAGAGTGATGAGGTCTCCCCTGAGCCTTCTCTTCTCCAGGCTGAACAACCCCAGCTCCCTCAGCCTCTCCTCATAGGACTTGTGCTCGAGCCCCTTCACCAGCCTTGTTGCTCTTCTCCGGACGTGCTCCAGCACCTCAATATCCTTCCTGAACGGAGGGGCCCAGAACTGGACACAGTACTCAAGGTGTGGCCTCACCAGCACAGAGTACAGAGGAAGAATCACTTCCCTGGTCCTGCTGGCCACACTGTTCCTGATCCAGACCAGGATGCCATTGTCCTTCTTGGCCACCTGGGCACACTGCTGGCTCATGTTCAGCTTCCTGTCAATCCAAACTCCCAGGTCCCTTTCTGCCTGGCTGCTCTCCAGCCACTCTGTCCCCAGCCTGCAGCACTGCATGGGTTTGTTGTGGTCAAAGTGCAGGACCCGGCACTTGGCCTTGTTGAACCTCATCCTGTTGGAATCACCCCAACTCTCCAGCCTGTCCAGGTCCCTCTGCAGAGCCCTCCTGCCTTCCAGCTGATCAACACACCCCCCCAACTTAGTGTCATCTGCAAATTTGCTAATGGTACACTCAATCCACTCACCTAAATCATCAGTAAAGATATTAAACAGAACTGGGCCCAACACTGATCCCTGGGGGAACACCACTAGTGACTGGTCGCCAACTGGATGCAGCACCGTTCACCAGCACTCTCTGGGCTGTGCCCTCCAGCCAGTTCCTAACCCAGCACAGAGTGCCCCTGTCCAAGCCGTGGGCTGCCAGCTTTTTCAGGAGTATGCTGTGGGAGATGGTGTCAAAGGCTTTGCTGACGTCCAGGTAGACCACATCCACAGCCTTCCCCTTATCCACCAGGTGGGTCACCTGATCATAAAAGAAGATCAGGTTGGTCAGACAGGACCTGCCCTTCCGAAACCTGTGCTGGCTGGGTCTGATCCCAGTCCATCCTGTAGGTGCTGTGTGATTGCACTTAGGATGATCTGCTCCATACAGAATAAAACCCCCTGAAAGCTTCATAAGAACAGCTATCAAATACTTATGCTGTTCAATTATTTATAGTACAGTTTCAAATCACTGTATATCATAATGATATCCATTCCCAGCTGCCTAAGGAGAATTTCTACTAGTGTTCTATTATTCTGCATTCTGAGCAAGTGAACATCTCTCTAGGGACTAAGCTTCTTTTTTTTGCCCCTGAAAAAGAGGAGGAAGATCTTTTTGGTTTTGAATTCCTGTTTTTCCAGTGCCAACTGTATTTCAGATCTCCAAGTAGACTTCACAACCCGACATACAGAGGCCAGTTATGAGCCCTTACTGTCATCTCTAAGATTGCTCCTTCAAACTTTTTTCCCTTTACACTTTTTCCCCAATCTCTGCGCTTGCCTTATGTATTTCCATTAGCTTACAGGCCACAATGAATCCTAAAAGTGGGCTTTGACTCAATACATGTCTACAATGTTCCTTAGATGTAATCTGTAACAGGTTAGGTTGCTGATAATTTACACATTGGAACAATCCCACGAGTATTAGAATGGATAGCACCCCTTGTGATAGTGAATGAGACTGAGAGTAAACTGAAATGAATTGTGAAAACCCCGAGCATACCTTCTCTGGCTTTTTATTTCTGCAGTTGGCATGCAATACAATAATTGTCTTACTCACATTCCTGTCTTCTCTGCTTGTTAAGTGAGTTTTTTCAAGTTTCTTGTTATCAGACATGCATTTATTTGCAACCATTTCCAAGATCACGACTCTATTGCCTAAATCAATCATGTAACTTGAATTCCATGCTGGAAATATTTAGGTATCCAGATCATTTTTAAACTCAGTCATGCACAACACCACTTTTCCTTCCCAGTCTAAGATTACGTTTTCTTTGCAAGATCTTCTGTTTACTGAAGCTTAGTGAAAGAGTAATCATTTTTGATATTTTAAAGTTTTCATTACCTGAAGGGATATTTCTTTTTGTCACTATACAGCAGGTATACACAGGACCTTGACTCAAACAGAGGTCACAAAAATGACATAGTAATATTATTATTCCCACTAACCAGCTCTCAGGATGTTGGCCGCCTACACTATATACACAAGTTTTGTCATCCACAAAAATGAGTGCAGAGATAGGAAAGTTAAGACCAAATTGTACATATGCCTTAAATACATTTTGAGTAGTCTGCCACAAGTTTCTGGAAAAACAACATATCACTGGTGAGTGACATATTTTCATTTCCTAAAGGAGAAGGAGGTTTAGAGCATATACATTTTTATTAATTCTGCAACAATCAAAACTGAACTCTGGAAAATGTTTAATTTCCATGAAAATGTCATTGTTTTGGCTCTGACTCACTGGTAGCGATTTTTTTTCCCCAATCACTTTAGTAACAATAACATGACACTTCTACATCAGAAATAACTGGCATACACTGTAATTCTGTGTTTTCCCAGAGAAAAAGAAGAAAGACCTTTAAAAAGGAAATACAGAAATGGTTACTGCTTGTGTTTACTGACAAGTGAAGAGAACCTTCCAGTTACTTTGCTGTCTCCTGTTCCAACATCCAGTGAGAGGATGAACACTGACCTGCCTACCATACAGAAGGATCTCTGCATGGCTTACTGGTAGCAGAGCAATCCACTGAAGCAGGGACAGCTTTATAAGGAACAATTGAGGCTGTTTTGAGAATTAGGACAGGGGTGTTCTCAAACATGATATTTAAACTCAGTGAATGCAGCTGTTCTCCTCCAGTGGAAACCACCAGGTAAACTGGTACTGCAGAAGAGATCAATGTTCTGTATTCCAGATGTCTTGCTGGACTCATCTTACCTAATTTTGATTATGGTGTTTCCATATATGTGCTTGCAGGAAACAGGATTTAGGGAATTTTTTTAAGCCAGCCTGGTCCATAGGGACCAACTGAACTTCTGCCTCAGAAGGAATATGGAAAGAAGTAACTAGTTCCCACAACAACAGGTTTTGTTAGCAAAAACTGTTTAACTTCTTTTTCTGCAGCCAAACTACATATGTATAAAACTTTAATACTCTTGAAAATCTTGTGGGGCTTAAATAATCTTGCTGGTGATAGGTATCTAGCTAGGAGGAGAATGATAAATGAAGCTATGAAGTTCTTTTTTTCCTTCACTGAAGAGATGTTCCTAGAAAAAGGATTAGCAAAAGCTTTCCGTCACTGAGATAGGAAAGCATTTAAGCCTTGTATTTGTCATTTGTTCAAATTAAGAACACTAATATATCTAAGCTTGGGTAAAGGTGGATTTCTTCTGCTACTTTTGTCTTCATTTTATCAAGTGTATTGTCAGCTTTTTCATAATGCAGGAGAAGTGATGTCCTTTAGAGTCATGTCCTCCATCCAAGAAATAAGAAGAAAAGCACCCTAGTATATCTGCTTAGCAGGTGATGCAGGCAGTAAAAGAAAATCATGAGCAGCACCTTATGGACGAAGAACATTCCCTGATAAGTAACACTTCTAGACATAGACAAGGTGGGAAAGAGAGAAGTTTAAATGGAATGCTGTGTTTTTCAAAACATTTTGAAGGTAACAGTATTTAGAGCTTGATAGTTTTCTTAAAGAGACACCAGTGAATATATTAACTACCATTTAGCTACATGAACGTTTTATATGTGTATGCCTCTATCTCTTACTGTTGCATTTTGGTGTCAGGGCTTGAAAACAAAGTATGGTGAAGTACACTACTTCCTGAACACATTAGTTACTCTATAGAAAAGGCAGCTTTATAGCAAATACCAAATGTTCTCCTCAAATTACAAGAGAACACTTTTAGAGATAGAAGTGTCTTCCATAAATGTGGCTTATTGCCAACAGGAAAGTAATGAGCACTACATGGTAAAAAGACCATCTGTATTATACAATTCATCCAGAGGCACAGCCCGTGTCACCAATTATAAGTATCTGAATATCAGAAGTTAATCATAGATACTGGGGTCTTTCTCTCTTTTTCTCTGTGGAGGTGACGATCTTGAGGGAGGTGGCCAAGAGGAAAAGTGACTGTCAAGTACTACAGTTCCCCTTGTCTATGACTGACTTTTAGACAACCATGACAAGGTTTGTAATGCAACTTCAGCAAAGAGGGACGACTGAAAGCACCCTGAAAGGGCTCTGCACCCCTTCCCATGAGGGGGTAGACTGACTCACTTGCTATATTCACTGAATCACAGAATCATTAGACTGGAAAATATGCCCAAGATCACCGATCACACCTTTGATCCAACACCACTGTGTCAACTAAACCACAGCACTAAGTGCCACATCCAGTTATTTCCCGAACACTTCCAGGGACAGTGCTCCACCACCTCCCTGGGCAGTCCATTTCAATGCCTGACCACCCTTTCAGTGAAGAAATTTTTCCTGATATCCAACCCAAACCTCCTCTGGCACAGCTTGAGGCCATTTCCTCTTGTCCTGTCACTACTTGTCTGGGAGAAGAGGCTGACCCTCACCTTGCTACTGGCAAACACTGGAAGGAGCAGATGGTGCTGATGTTCTGTGTGGTGTTAATTTATTTGGAAGATATGAATACTAAAGTCTTTATCTTCAGCTGTTTGTCATGGCTGTGTGCCTTCACTCCTCCTACCCTTACATGCTTTTGGACTAGATCCGTTTTGCATCACTAACATTCTTATTTTACCATCTGACCTACAAAGGCATCCAGAATGAAAACAGTAGAGTTGGTCTACAGTTAAAATACCACTTTCTTTATTGCAGTGGTAGTGAGAAATCCAAGCAAAGGAAGACAAAAAACTTCCCATCCAAATCTAAAAACTTGGAAGACTCAGTACTTGGGTGTGCAGACGTATTATCCAGCATTAATTTATTATGAGCCATTGCTTTTCTATGTCAAGACTATCTGCCATAAACGATAGCTCTACTATATTTCATTGGTTTCACTTTCAATCCTGTATCTGTTATTATCAAAAGTCCTTAATGGATGCCCTGAGAGGCTACTTCCTGTAACACAACCCCAAAGCTGGGAGACACAATCAAGAACACCAAACAATTCACGTTGTAGACTGGCTACCCCAGTATTATCCAACACTCAATGAGACAAGGCAGCAACTTTGATCGTTGGCTATCTGTTGTCTTCTATGACAATGGTTCTTCTCGGATAGGTGTCAACGTCCACAATTATGTAGCGGACCTCAAATCTTCCTGTTTCAGGATTCTGCAAGGAAAACAATTTCAGGTTGTTTTTTTCTCTTTGGCAGTTTAAGTTCAAGATTAAGCTTGCCAGCTATATTTAGCAATTGTACATACCTCTTTGACTTCCACGTGGACTGTTCCCTGTTTCCCTGATTCAGTGCCCTCAATATAGAACTTCAAACGCATATGTTTCAATCCGTCCTTTACGTATTCAATGTGACTAAAAACAGCAAAACAAAACAAAAACCCAACCACCCAGCAAGGATACATATTATATGCCTGTTAAGACTTCAAATTTAAACTTACTTAGAAGGGTTGCTTACTCATTTTGTAAGAAAGTGTATTCCGATGGAGTCCTTATGCTACCATGGATTCCTTCTCTACTGCTCTTCCCAAGCTTTACTGTGAGTGCCTAAGGACTAGTGGAGTTAGAAGAGCTAATTAGCTGTTGAGGATTAAGAGACGGAATGTTTAAATGTTCTCACCCCAATCCTCCCCTAAAAACTCAAAAGCAATCCAGTAGCTGAAGACTCTGGAATTTCCCTGTATTTCTTTTAAAGAACCCTGGGATTCAGAGCCATCCCCTAGAAAGGGATGCCCACGTCACCAAGACTACCAGAGGTTTTTTTAGGCACTTAAACTAAGTTAACAAGCCAAAACACACAAAGCATGCTTTGTCAACTTAACTATTGGGCTGATTAAATCACATCAAAACAGTTAATTAATGTGCTTTACTTACTTTGGCAATAATTTTGTTCTGTTGAAGTTGTATAACTTTGGTATTGATATCAGATCTACAACCCAAATGCTGATATTTAGACTGGAGTCGGTTTATGTGCATGATTAGATAAATAGAAAGGTCCCGTTCCTTTCGAAGTGACCATTTTCAGAAACTAATGGTCAAATGAAAGTTCTGGTGCGAATTTATGCTTCCTACAGAAATTACTAACTGCTGCATTCTACCAAGCTATTATTTCCATCAGTCATACCCAGGTACACACTGTGAATTCAGTTTAAGGCGACATGATGGGTTAGAGAGAACACAAGATGAATGAAGAGCCTTACTGTGGTAAATTCACATTTAAGGTGTTCATACACAAAAAAAACCCCTGTACATTTTTGAGACATTGAAGGTCATCCTTATACTGCTGGTGCAAACTCTACAATCTTACACAGCTCTCAGCTCAAAAGTTTATTTAAAATACTAGACATTCAAAATGATGGAAATGAAAAATCAGGAAAGCTGATTCATAATACATTTACTTATCTACATAGTTCATTTTACAGAGTGGTGCTTAAAATGTCTGTGCATATTCATTTCATTTAGCAGCTCTGCTTTAAACACTTTTTCACAGAGGCTGGTGAAGAGATAAAACTTCAACTAGTAAAAGCTGAAAAACACCCCAACCTAAATTTCATGGTTCAAGTTGTGTACTGGGGGTTATGTGTCTCATCCTATATGAAACCTCATTGAACATACTCCAGTCAAAGACCCCAATAAAGGCAAAGCATAAAGGATTTATGTTTTGTAAGAAATAGTTCTGTTGTTTTCCTGAAAAAGAGAGTAATAAATACACACACTGATGAAAGCTTTAGGTGAGAGATGTTCTATTAAATACACAATAGAGATGTGGCCTCAAGAACAAAAAAGCAATATAAGGAATGGGCAGCCAGTTCTGAGTATCAGCTCAGAACAGTTTCAGACTGTAAATTTCAGTCAGATTCCTGTTCTCCACACTCATGTCTAGGCCTCTTTACTACTCTCTTCAGACTCCCCCTGGTTTTTGGAGAGACCAGCTCTACGTTTGCCATGATGACCATTGCTTGTTTTGAGGCACTCAGAATTGGCATTTTATTGTACTTACTGGTATATGCCACACAAGAGGTACTGCACAAAACTTGTATGTTCACTCAGAAGTGACAGGGTATGTCACATACAGTTCTTCAATCTAGATCTAATTTGTGACCCAAAATGTCTTTACTGTGCAAAAACTACTATCTGTATGGGCAAACACCAAAGGGTACCTGACATGTTGTCGTCTTCCTCTTCTTGTTGCCTCCCCATAACCTTTAATAGAGTCACCAAAAGCACCAATTATCTACAAAAGAAGAGGCTAGAATTGTCAGAAGGTATCACATACAAACAGATATTCTGGTATCAGCTCACACCCCTGCTAGGAATGCATTTTCTTTTAACAAAATGCCCTTTCTGAGTCTAGAAGAGTTTACGAAAGAAAACAGTGTTAAGGAAAATTCCTCTGTATTCCACTCCTTTACAGTCAAATATTAAACATTTAAAATAAATCCTACTAATATCTTCCATTTCACAGAGTATTCTGAGTTGAAAGGGACCCACAAGGATCATTGAGTCCAATTCTTATGTGAATGGCCCATTATGGGTATCAGATCTGTGACCTTGGTGTTATCAGCACCATGCGCTAAGCAACTGAGCTAATCTTTTACTGTCCTCTGAGATGAAGATGTGTAAACTGACATTTTGTGTAAAAAGGAAAAAAAAGCATGAAATATTTGTTCGTGTCTCCTCCAAGAGAATATTTCAAAGTTTAAAATGCAAATGCATTCCCCTTCACATTATCTAAAAAACACTACTGTTGAAGAAATTCAGGGTTTTTTTCAAATCTATAGCGCCAGAGCAGATTAACCTAGTTTTAAACTTACTTTAAAGTTGATTAGAAAGGGAGGGTAGGTTTTACTGTGCAAGTACTGGCGAGAAGTTTTAATTCTACAAACTTGTTCCAAAGCAGTCATAATTTTTTTTCTAGTGACAACTCGTCACTTCATTTCTAGGTTATCCTCAGTGGCATCTGAAGCAACCTTGTTTGAAAGCTATTGCATGCATTTCTTGTTTTGCCTGAAGTAGTGGTTTTTAGAATCTAGTTTTAGATTGATTTTTGTTTACACCTAGCTATGATGACTGTGTGATCCCATGATTGTTCTGCATCTCTTTTCCTGTTAGCCACGGGAATGCTAACCGGAGGAAGAGTTTACATTTCTGGGTATCTATCTATTCAGTGTTTCACAGAATGACAGAACCATAGTGAAGTGTCACAACAGAATAACTGTGTGAGAAAAGGCAGCAGGCTAGATTTACAGAACTTAAGGGGGACCAGTTGCCTCTGTGGCCTGCAGAACTCCTTACGTACTACATGTAGCAGGTACTCAGGTACCTCTGTAAGACTTTCTGCATGTAGGCACAAGCACATGCTCTGAAGGGCAGACTGTATTTGCATCAGTTTTTGTGTTGTGGCACACTCACTTGCCTTCCAGCAGGCTAATTCACGCAGGCCCAATGCTTGCATTGACCTGTCCTAACACAGGCTCCAGTTTGACGCTGACCCACCTCTGGCCAGCTAAAAGCACCTGCAGATCTTTTAAGCACCACATGGCTTTTCCCACAGCTTGGCTTGTGAGATTCCTTGCACAAACTTTTGACTTGAAAAGAGACAGTAACTACTGAGAAACATAAACATGACTGAAGTCCAAAAACTAACCTGAGGATGAGATCTGCATTTCTCCAAGGCATCTCCATAGATCTTATTTGGACTAGAAGAAGAGAATAGCTCTTTAAAAATCACGTAGAACAAACCACCTGTAACAGAAATAACAGTAAATGGAATGAAAACTTACCAAACCTGACGGAATTTATAAAAAGTGTCTTCTGATAAAGAATGTAATCATAAAAAATAACCTGTAACACCAATTCCAACAAGCACCACAATAAAATAGGTAAAGTCTCTTCCAGCTTCTTTCACTGAAATAAGACAGAAAACAACACAGAAGTTACAACCTTGGATAATAAAACTTGCATAGCTTTCTCACGTAAATGCTCTTCTATTAGTCTGCAGCTCAAATGACATTTTGGCAGGAGAAAAAATTCCAGGAACAGTTTCCATAATGTCTCATCACTATAAGTAAGAGACCATGAAACATCTCTTATATTGTACAGGACATGTTTATATCTCTGTGTTAAGCCTTATTATTTTTTCCTACTAGATGATTTCAAGATCCAAAAAAAGTACTTACTGCTATTTTTTTGGGTACGCGAGAGCTAGATTTTTTAAGAACTAATGAGGTATTTAGCACCTAAACCCACAATTATTGCAATTCTCATGTACAGAATGGGAAAAGTAAAAATACAAAAGCTTATAAATTGCACACACTGAAAATAACTTTTATAAATTACTAATCAAGAGAACAATAAAAAGGAGGAATATTAGACCAAAATATGTTTTATTTATTAACATCTTTAACTACTGTTTATCTGAATAGTTTTTATCTGTCAGGTTTGATCTAAAGTATTAGTAAAATTATAAGTATACACTCCAAAAAAAGTCACAAGAGATTCTCTGTTTCAAAATATTTTTTGAGAACTTGAAAAGAGATTACTAATCTTTTAAAGTGATAAAGTGTGCCTTTCAGTTAAGCACAAGTTACCGAGGAAACTTTAATAATCATTTCTCCTGCAGTCTCCTACTCAGATGAAGGTATTTTTCATAAACCATTTCAAAGCACTCAGAATTTCTGAGTCTAATTATGTAGTAATCACTTTTCACTGAAGTGAATGACACCACCCAAACTGACGGCAGTCCAATAAAGAAACTAGTATCACACATAGAGCTTTGAGAGCAACTCCATAGAGAAACTAGTATCACAGATAGAGCTTCGACATTTTTGCTGGAGGTGAACTTGTTTCAGCAGCAGTGAGACAGGCTGCATGTGACAGGTTTCTCTTTTGAAAAGGAAAACGAGAGGCTACTTCACCTTGTCCCTGACGTGACCTGAACACTAAATCTGTTCTGTGGCTGTTTGGAAGAAGCCACACAGTGTGTTCTGGTTGTGCTATGCATACACTGAAAGGTACCAACTGCTCAAACAGTACGATGTGAAAAGAAACCGGCTTGGTAGTTTTCAGAGATTCGGTGTGTTGTGGGTTTTTTTCAAATACTTGTGTTTTGGGACTACAAAACCAGAGCTGCAGCAGGAAGTTGTCTCCGCAACAGCCTCTCTGAGCAGCGCACAGCATCCTCCTCACTGTGACTGCCGCTCGCCTTACCTTTCTGAGCAGCCGACAGCAGCGTTTCCTCGTTCCGCGCCCTTTGCACGGACACATCTTTGCTATTTTCTCCAGGTTTTTCAGCTCTCAGCCCTCCCGCCTGCGTCCCGATACTCTGCCGGGCGGGCCGGAGCAGCAGCGGGGGCTGGTGCCGCCACCTCAGGCAGGACCCGGTTCCCATCCCCGCCCCGGTCCCCGTCCCCAGCAGCGCCCATCCGCGGGGGGCGAGCAGCCACCTCCCCAGGCATGTCCGCCCGAGGGAGGCGGGCAGCATCCCGGGCACGGCTCCCCGCCGGCTTCACGGCGGTACGGTGGGGGCAACCGAGCCGAAAGGAAAGTTCCTGCCGCTCGCCACGCTCTCCCGGGGGACCCTCAGGGAAGAGCCAGGGCAGCCTCCCGCCCCGAGCGGCAGGTCAGGAGCCCCACTGACCCTTTACCGCCGACAGCCGCCACCCGCCATTGCCCCGGCGGAAATGTTTGGGACGGCGAGCGGCAGCGGCGAGCCCTGGGAGCGGTAGTTTGGGCGGGCTCCCTCTCCCGCCCGCCGCCGGGAGCGGCTCCCAGAGAGGTCACTACAGCGCCCGCCATGCCCAGCGCCGCCGCAGCCACAGCACAACCGCGCTTGGGGAGGGGGGGAGCCGCCGTCTCGCTTAAGGGGGCTCAGGGAGGCTGCTCAGAGCGTTCTTTTTATGTGTGTTTTTCTTGGTCTGGCACACACAGGTGTGTAAAAGCGCTGCAGTTGACGTTTGCACGAATGGAGACCGGAAGAGACCAACGTTATGTCGTTCAACAAGACCAAGTGCCGGGTCCTACAACAAGTGCCCGGGCCACAACAACCCCAGGCAGGGGTAGAGGCTGAGGGCAGGGTGGCTGGAAAGCGACCCAGCGGAAAATTATTTGGGGCTGCTAATCAGGCGACTGAAAAGAGCCAACAGTGTGCCATGTGGCCAAAAAAGCCAATACCATCCTGGCTTGGATCAGAAATAGTGCAGCCAGCAGGACTAGGGAAATGATTTTCCCCCTCTGTAGTTGGCACCGATGAGGCTCACGTCGAGTTACTGTGTCGAGTTCTGGGCCCCCCAGTTCAGGAAGGACATTGAGGTGCTGGAGTGTGTCCAGAGAAGGGCAACAGAGCTGGTGAAGGGTCTGGAGCACATGCTCTATGAGGAGAGGCTGAGGGAGCTGGGTAGTTTAGCCTGGAGGAGGCTCAGAGGGAACCTTATTGCTCTCTACAACTACCTGAAAGGAGATTGTAGCCAGGTGAGGTTGGCCTCTTCCTGCACAGGCAACCAGTGATACGACAAGAGGACATAATCTCCAGCTGTGCAAGTGGACATTTAGGTTGGACATCAGGAAGAATTTCTTCACAGAAGGGATGATTAGACACTGAAATGGGCTACCCAAGGAGGCGGTGGAGTCACCGTCCCTGCAAGACTTCAAGAAAAGGCTGGATGTTGCACTTAGTGCCATGGTCTAGTTGACATGGTGGTGTTTGGTCATAGGTTGGAATCGATTGATTCTGTGATTCCGAGTGCCGAGAACACCGTGCTCCAGCTTCCCGGGACTGGCGCGGAGCTCACCGTGGGCCGTCGGGGGGACGATGACATAGCAGGAGGCGCTGCGCCTCCCCGGGGCTTTAATGCTTTCCCTGCGTCCCCCACGGGCCTGCTCCGGAAACCAGCACCGCCTCCCCCGAGGCCGCGCTCCCGGGCTCCGCCTTCTTCGGGCTAGCGCCGTCCCGCCCCGCGGCGTCCCGCGGAGACAGCGCCCCTCCTACCATCCCTCCCTCCATCCCTCCCTCCATCCCTCCCTGCCTCACTCCCTGCTGGCGGCGCGAAGCCGACATTTTGGGGCGGCTCAGCGGCCATGGCGACGGGCCGGGGCAGGTAAAGAGGGGCGCGTCGAGCGGGGCTCTGCCGGCCCAGGGCTGCCTGCTTGGCCTCCTTCATCTTGCCCGGCCAGAGTGGTTTGTTGGTTTTCCCTCAACACCCATTGCTCCTCTGAGAAGCCCCTTCCACCTGTCCCACGGCTCTGGTTTCTAGCTCTGAAATTGTCACGACAAGGGCTGTGGTTATGTACGCAGTTTTATTCCCTGTGGTTTTTTTTTTTTTTTTTTTAATCTGTAAATGGAGTGGGATTATATCCACCTTGTAAAAAGATTTTGGATTTGTTAGATGAAAAAAAAAAAAGCGTTACTGTAATTTCTGTTTATCCCCAGATACGCTTTAAAATTTGGAAAAGGAGGCACATTTCTTTCAGTACTTTTAATATACATTATTTGAAATACATTACTTGAGACGTGTTTGCTGACCATCAAAAAACCAAATCACACTGCAAGTACTGTAGGGTATGAAAGTGAAAATACTGGTACAAAACTGAGTCCCACAAGTTGAAAGCTAATGAAAAAGCAGTTGAAATTATTGTGCCTCTGAGAAAGAACATCTCGGCTGTTTTTGAAGTCTCTAAAGAGGAGACATAACAGCTGTCACTGACTTGTGCTTATCTGCCCTAGCTTTGTCAATGTGGTGTAAAAATATTTTGTCAATACTAATTTAAAATCTAAGCACGCGCAGTACTTGAAAAATAGTTTATGGATTGAATTTGCTGTTCACACCTTAAGAGTATTTTTGTTTTGGAAGATGCAAACGTTCAGCACTTTTTTTTTTTTTAATTGAAACTTACAAAAGGGGTATATATTACACTGAAGTTTTCAAGGCATGTGTAGGCAACATTTCTCTTACCTCAGATATTCCTTCCTGAGGTAAAGAAGAAAGGGATGCAAGGAGTGGTTAAAATGAGCAGGAAGTATTGAATACAGGCAATGCAGGTTATGCTTTTAGAAGATAAAGTGTGTTTTAAAATCCAGGACCCAGCTTCTTATCTGAATAACTCCTGTACCTGGAGTTTATGAAGTTATGTTGTAGAGTATACCTAAACGAGTTATCTCCATGCTTTCAGCATGGATTCAGGGCAGAATAGCTTTGGCCATGCTGTCCTGGAACATACAGAAGTGATAGCTCTGCTGCTGTTGAACATGACTTTTGTCCCTAAATCCCTTTAATGGTTCTTTAAAAATGAAGTTTGTTAGTGCCTTATCATCTAAGTGTGCTTCTTGATCCTGATACATGGGTAAAACGTTTGCTTGACCTCCAGGTCGCATTTGTTACCTGCTTTTTTTTTTTTTATAGTAGTTAGTTTAGTTAGTCTGTTAGTAATTGGCACCCAAGCTAAAATATGCATGTCTTTTTGTGTTATAACAATTCTCAGTAAAACATCTTGGATTTTTTTTTTTCACATAGCCCAGTTGACGGTGTAGAGCGGAGTTGTTCTTTGTTTTCTATTTTTATTTTTCTTTGAGCATAAACCAATCCTAAATCAGGAACAACATGTGTTAAATGTACGTGGTACCCATATACTTCAAAATTTTTTTCCCCAATATCGATTTGTTGCCTAGAAACCCAGAGCTGGTTCGATGACATGGTGTAAAGTCATCTGGGAATTTAAAACATTACGAATGCAGTGAATGAGGAGCTCTGCCTGCTTGGTGGCATTAGTGGGCATGAAGTGCAAGGATTTGATTAAGATAGAGTTTCAATCTCAATATTTCTGTGTGGTTTAATGGTAGTATTTATAATTACAGCTTAAAAAGTCCTTGCTATCAGAAAACTTGAAAAAATATGTGGCCAGTTGGATTTTAAGAATTTACTTGTGAAAAAATTATGCATATTTGCTTTCTTGAATAAAAGAAAGTAATTTCTATCCAAATTGTGATGTGCTAATGAACTGTAAAAACATTGATACCCATCTTGCCTGTTGAACTACCACTTATCTCTCAGATTTGTGAATACTTTAGCAGGAGAAAGTCTGAAATGAGACTATAACTTTGTTGCAAATATGATTCTGTTGTATGTTCAAGGAAATAATTTTGAACCTCAGAAGTTTTCGAGAAAGGTTCAAGGCATTGTTTTATTTGGTATCTTTTAATAGCTTAGCAAAGTTGGATGGCTCAAAAATGTCTCTGGAGTAATGTTGCAAAACAGAAGATTAATGAGTTCGACTCACTGCAGAGACCTCTGTGGGGCTTGGTTTTGGTGACCACAGTGATGCAGCTGTACAACCCTAATAAATCTCTACTGGATTCAAACTGGTTTGGTGGAGTGACACTACTCCCTTCTGACTACTGTGAGAGATTAGTCGCAGGAGAGACAGCTATGAGTTTAAATCTGACATCTTCCTGGTGTCAGGTATTTTGACATGGTGATAATTGTTCAAATCTGTGAGCAGATATTATGAGTTGCCATGTGATGTATTCCCTGAATCCTGCCTTGATTGAAGTATTGTGTCTAGGTGTGCGCAATATGCATATTTCTTCATTTTGTGAAGATGTGACTCCTAATGGCTTTTCTTTCGTAGAAGTAGGCTAAGGACATTTGCTGCCAGGCCTGGGGAATGTTCTGAAACTGTAAATGCTGGAATTAAAAGTCTGTATTTGACGCCTGCTCTAAAACGGAAACCAAGGGTGTGCATTGAGAGGTGAGTTTGTCTTTAGTTTAGGAGTAAGAGTGGAAGACCCCTTGCAGACTCTAAGCCGTCTTTCGACTGCTTACAGTAATTATGTTCATATTTTGAAGATTTCTATGTCAAATGTTCTGAGTTGAAAAGATTTGCTTTCCTGGCCTGCTTCATGATCCTATATTCACCTTCTAATGTTTACTGTCATGATTGTCCTTTGCCTCCTTTTCTGAGTTCATATGAAGTATGTAGCTTTTCCAAGTCATGTGAAGCCTTCAGCAATTCCTTTGCGTGTCGTGGGCCGTGTTGTTCTTTGAGAATAAAAATTGTTGTTTTATTACTTCAATAAAAGCCAATTTGGAATTAAACTTTGTATTTTTCTCTTGATTCTTGGTTTTTATTTTGTATAGAGAGGCTGAGAATAGTGGAGTGGGATGAGGGGGGAGGAATAAGGGACTGTTGCATATTTGCTGAAAGGTAAATGTTTCCCTTCCTGTTTGACAATGAAAGGGCACTTTCAATATAATCCTGAATTTTCTTTTTGAAAATTAGTTACATTTTTACAAAGAACCCCATCTAAGAATATGTTACCTGAAAGATTAATTAATTTTCCTTGTTTTATTCATTTGGTAGCTTCCTGTGTAAGATTTCTCTGTTTTGCATTGGATGGCCAGCTCAGTACCTTTATGCTGTTAGTCTGGTGTGAAAGATGAGACAAAAAAGGAAAAAAATCCTTTCAGCTTCCTTCAAAGAAAGAATAATATGGTTGTGAAAACTGCTGTTGAGAATTCTCGATCAAGTGCATTATTTTATTTAATTTGCATATGTTTAAGGGATCACTTCTAAATTCTTTTTGGAAAAAATGCACTACTTTGGGCTTTCAGTTTATGGGTTATTTTGCATAATAACCGTGCAAATTTTGGCATGTTGCAAGTTTTGGCACATTGCCTCAATGTTATTACAGCTAAGATTCTGAGGTTTAATACAAACATTGGAGTATTGGGATTATCATGCTACCCTTGACAGCCCTGTGCTTTTGGAATAAAGTATTATAAATCAACAACTGTTGTAAATGACACAGTAGTAAAAGGATGAGGCACAGCTGGGGCACTGACTTTCACAGCACCTTGTATTTTCAGTGGTGATTTTGATGTGACTGTACTGTATGCTCCAAAAAATTAGAGTATAAAATGCATGTATTTTAAATTCTGTGCAGTTATGAGGTGCTACTTGAAGGGTATGAGGTTTCTGTCTGTTAATGATAAAATCATGGTGGCTTATCTCCAGGGTATCTTGGGCTTATCATGCTTAGACTGCCACTTGCATTTCAGGCAGCCTTCCAGATGCACAGAAACCTTAATAATCTCAACGTGCCACTTGGCTCTTTTGTGAAAGTTAATGTTTTTCTGGTGAAAACTGCCTGAGAACTCTGAGCACATGCAGTTTGAAGATTATGATGAAATAGAGCATGATCTTACTGTTTAACTAGGATATTTCTGTCCTGTTGCATTCTGAGAGCTGATGCCACAGTCAGGAGGAGAGATACCTGCAGCTTTGGCAAATACTGGTGGGTATGGACTAAATGTTAAAATCGTGGTACAAGCAGTAAGAAACTGAGATTGAATGAGGTAGTGTCATGTCAAACTGGGTTAAAGTTAATAAAGTTAGTGAAAATGCAAACCAATAACTTTTCATGTAATTGTTCTGCACCACTTCAAAAGGTTGTGATGAATTGTTTTACGCAAATGCCATATGTAAGGGAGTGAAATCAGAACCCAAACTCTGGGTTAACTCTTCAGGTGATTTTTGATTTGTGTGTTTGCAAGCTGATAGTTTCCACCTCTTTTGTTTTGCTCTGGTTTGAATTTAAAATTCTTTGCCCGTGTAATTTCTGGAATTTGCAGGGAAGTCTAACAGTGTTCTTCTTTCTCCTGTTTTCCAGCATGCCATCAGAAATGCTGCTGAAGATATTTTCGTATTTGGATGCTGTGTCCCTGTTGTCTGTTGGTTGTGTGAATAAACTCTTCTATGATCTGGCTAATGACAAGTAAGGAAGAGGGAGGGTATAGGTGCTGGTCTCAGTCAGGCAGCTGTTGAGTTTACCTGAGTTACGAGTCTTTTTAATTTAGTTTCTCTGATGCCAGAGCACTGATGCATGAACCTATGAGCAATTACTCTGCTGCAAATATACTTCATAGCCCGCAGTACAATATATTATATGGAATTCTAGCTGTGCAAGCCCTGTTGTTTAATGGGAGTTATGAAGTGAAAACTAAATACAGTGCTTTGAAATGTTGCTATTTGCATTTGTTTTGTTGTAAAATTTGCATGTGTTTGTTTGTATTCACATGCACCTGCACAAGCTTTTTGAACCAGGCAGTCCTTAGTGATGTGTAGCCTGTGGCTTTCATAATTTTGAAGTCCTACCTATTAGGTCTTTCATCAGGTTTTTGCAAAGGGGTTGATTTAATCAAATGATCCACTAGTAGGTTTTATCTGTTGCTCTTTCTGTCAAATTTTGGTGACTTCTACATGAAAACAAAGAGACGAACATAAATACCAACACATTTTTTGTAAGCGATTGCTTATACAGAGTTCACAAATGGCTCCTAGCAGTATCATGATAATTTTGTGAAAGGATAGAGAGGAGAGACCTGAGTTGGTACATGATATTTGGGATGTCTGGGTATCCTTTTTTTTTCTAGGATTCTGCTCCATTATTGTTGTTTGAGTGAGAAAGTGTCTTCCTGTATAGGAAGTTGCTGTGTCTGGTGTGAATCCATTTCTCCCTTATTTGGTGAAACTAGTGCAGTGAATTGGTTTACATTGGCATTGACACCTTTAGAACTGATTAATCTAAAGGGAAGACTGTAATCCAGATTTATGTTTTGAAGCTGTCAGCAGGTAAGTGTGGATAAAAATTGGATAGTTGACAAATTATCTATCTTGGTATGTGTTTTCCACTTCAAGATAGTAAGATAGGATAAAATCATTGGGGCTCTACAGGGAAGGATGATTCATCTGTCTCCCTCTCAACAATGTCTGTTTCCATTTTCTGATCTTGACAGAGATTACTGTATGTGCACAAATGGGATTTGGGGAAGAGCTACTTCCTTTATCTAGGAGATTGAGTGGTTCAGTGGGACCGGGTCATTTTCCTGCTGGATTTTCATGGACCTTCTTGAGACCTTAAATCTTGTTTTGAAATACCAGAAGCTTTAATTGGAAGTCCCTGCATATTTCTCTGACAAATCTGATCTTGTGTTTTAGGCAGAGTATCTATTTTAGGTTTTTTCTTCTGTCCTGGATGTACAGGGTGCTGTCCTTGGTGCAACAGGACCATCAGTTTTTCATTATGATGTGTCTGTGCTGCCTAATGCAGTGCTTTGTCTTTGGGCTCTTCAAATTATGTCTGCGCTTGAACAGTTCCTTGGCATTGATGACTTCCAGTATAACTGTTGAAGACAAGGAAATGTTTCTGAGTCCCCTTTCTGCCCTCTCCTTGCCCCATATGTTGTTTTTCCAGCCGTCTTGTCATGCCTTGTGGGAAGCTCGCATAGATGGTCTGTCTGAAAGCCTGCGGATTTTCATCACCTGCAGACTGTGCATGCGTAAGAGGAAGTGAGAAACCAGAGCATGGGGGAAGAATCTTTTTGCTCTTGTGGTCAGGTGATGATTGATGACGAACTGTGTCTGATTCTGGCGTTTGAATTAGCAGTAAGAGCTTTGTTTGGCTTGTAGTAACATCCAATAAGAGGCTTTGAGATTAAGTTCACATTTTGAGGCAAAAAGTGCATGTATTCTCCTGTGAAAGAGGCAAACCTGTGCTTCCCGGTTGGATACCTTTTTGATTTGTCTGCCCTGACTTCTTCAGAAGTTGAGGATGAAGGGGCAGTGATACTTTCCTAAACACTTGTAATTCCAAGTCCTTCTTTTTCTCCTCTGCCTCCCTGCCCGAACTGAATTTTAGAACTTCTTGAACTGATTTCTCATCTGCTTGCACAAGGCTTATTTGGAAAAGGAAGAAGCAACATGTAGCTGCGAGTGAGGACAAGTCTGCTAGGTATTGGTGGCAAATCTGTCTTCTGTCACCTATATTGCCTGAGCCTGAACCTTCAAAATGCAGGAAATGCCTACTACGTAGCTCTGTGTTTTCAGCATCATGCAGTCAGATGTGAAGTATGTCTCCCCATGAAAGAAAGGATGTCTCTCTTGGAAAGTGGTTTCTAGTTAACAGGAGAGTGTTATAAGGATATCTTACTGGGCTATTTAGAATGGTTAAGACCAGTGAGATGATACACAGCTCAGTTTCCCCTGATGATGATATGTCAAGGACATCTCTCCTCTGTTTTCATTATCCCACAATTCTAAATTGCTTTGGAATGAAATAAAAATTTTCTCCCTCTATTGGAAATGTTTTATACTGTGTAATAACCTGGTTGCTTTTTCTGGTCTTAAAATAGAAGTATCTTAAATCTTTGTTTTACTTATGGAATTGTTCTTTATGTTCCCCTGCCCCAGTTTCATAGAAGCGAAAGTCAGATGGTCATGTTGACTGTGAACCCACCTTTACCAGTCATGGAAGCTCATTGGTCTGTGTGTTTTAAACAGCTTTGTCTCAAAAAATGACAGTGGAGCATTCTGTATATATCTATACAGCAGCAGGCTGGAAAGTTTTTTTCAAAATTCCTTAGTATGTTTGCATCAATAACCAGAGCCTGACTCTCAGCATGTAGGGGCTTATTCTTAGCAGCTGATGAATTGAGAATGGTTTTGATGGGTAGGAGGCAGTGTGGGATGGATTCAGTCCTTGAATGCTTTAATGCTTCAAGGAGAGGGAAAATGCATTACAAACCACATTAATGTAAGTTTGCCTGGGGATAAGTGAGGGCTGGTAAAGGTAATCTTGCTGATAAATGGTAGAAAATGTCTCTTGAGAAATTGTTTCTCTTGCTATTAATTTTCTTTAGTGCAGTTATGTAAACTGTGTGTCTAGTACTTCAGAATTAGAAAACTTATTGGAAACCTTTATTCACAGATTGTTGTTTAAATTCTTGTAACTTCTTGTACTCAGTATTCCATGAACTGTTCTAGAGATACTGGGATATGAGGGGCGGAAATGTGACCTCATAGCTTTCCTTACATGGAAGAGCTGAAGCCATTATTCCTGTCACATGTTTCTTTGTCTTCAGAAGGTCATGTCTTCTGTCAGGTTTTCCAAAGAGAATGCAGAGGGGATTGAAGTGACACTGGTACCACCAAACATAGGTGATTCTTATTGTCCTCCTCCACCCCACTTTCAGCTGTGTGAGAAACTTGAGGGGTACAGGTTATCTTTGTTGAGTAAGAGGTGTTAAACCACTTTTTCCACTAGCTGATTTTATGTGAGGAGGATGCATCGTTTTGGGGAGGAATTTTCAAAAGTAACTGCTTAACCCTTATCAGTTCTCACTTCACTTACTGAGTCTGAGCTTTGTCCTGGATCCCATATTTTCAGGAAAACAGACAAGACTTGCCTTTTCATAGTTTCCTTATGATAGCTTTATCTCAGATCTGTTTGTTTTGTTGCTATTTGTGTTATCATTTTTTTTTATTTTTAAATCTGCTCAGTAAGTATCTGTGAAGGAAGTAGCAGCATAAGGGGAAGGAAGGCTTTTTAAAAACCACATGCTCTGGTGTGCTATTGAGAGATATAAAACAGTGGGAAGTTCTCAATATCCAATTAGTCTACTTTCTAGAGCACTAGTCAAACATTTTCTGTGTATGTAGTTGAGATGTTTATCAACCTGATTGAAGTATTGTAAGACTTAATAACTTTTTCTTCCCTCCCCCCCCCCCGGCAGAGCAGAAAGTTTTAAGTGGATTTCATTTGGTATGTATAATCTAGAACAAGAAATGTGTTCTGAGATTCCACAGTCTTTTAGATAGCCTAGTAAGCCCATGAGAAATGCTGACATCTAGCATCCTTGGATTCCTGAGCCTTCATGTTTGCACCACGGAAACTGACCTTATGTGGGCTTTTGGAAGGTCAGAATGGGGAAAAATGTACAACTGTGCCCTTGTATTTTCCTAACTCATAGCTAGGAGGCTCCAGTTACTGCTCTTCTAGAAACTTAGATTTAGATCAAATATAGTTTGCTGATAATCTGGGACTTCATATTTTTCTGCTAACATTATGCTCAAGCATAGCAGAAATGTGAGTACAAAAAATTGACTATTCTTGAAATTTATGTGGTTTTCCTCTTTGTTCTATTTTTATTTTCAGTGGAATTTGGCTGAAAATCTATTCCAGTTGTTTGCAGCCAAAAAGGACAATTTGGAAAATGAAGTCTGAACAAACAGAAGCTGTTCCCTTGGGCTGTGCTGCTCTACATGATAAAAAACCTGGGTACTGGAAGAAAGAATACATCTTGAAACAAACAGCTGCTGTCAAAACTAGAGTAATGCGACTTGCTAAACCTCTAGATCCTTATACAGGTCTTCCGTGTAAAAACAAAGTAGCTATGAAGTAAGCAATTCCTTGTCACAGAAGTGGTTTACTCAAGAACAGTGTACAGAATATTAATGGCTTTGGAAATGCTGGGGAGGGGGTATGGAAATAGTGTTATAACATGAGTATCATAATGAGAAGATATGATAGCCTATAAAGGACTGAACCTGAGAAACATAAGTAGCAGCAAGTAGAAATTTGAAAATTCTCTTGCGAGCATAGTTTAAGTTTTGTGATTTTATTTATTTATTTTTTTTAAATATCCCTCTCCCCTCTCAATTTCTAAATAACAGACTCTCTGGCTTGAGTTGGATAATTGTTCTAAAGGACAAAAATGGAAAAGAACATGTAATGGAGAAGGCAAACCTGTCATTTAAGCACACATCTGTTACCATACTTTGGTATAGTACAAACTGGCCGTGCTTAGATGTCGTGTCAACCCTAAAACTATTTGGAGTTACACCGTTGCTTCTTGACCAAAACATGCCTCCCAACAAGAATGGGTGAGTTTTAACGTAGGATTTTTGAGGTGTTTTTTGGTGTAACTGATTGATAACATATTTGTAGGAGCTATCTGACCTTGGTTTGGCTCAACAAGTTAGTTCTTTGTTAGAAAGCTTGTCTTTTCTTCCAAAACCTATGTTCTTCTCTTCATTAGTAGAACTTTTTAATAAGAAACAGTATAATCTAACAAACTATGACATTAACTCATAGGTTAATGTAGCTACTGGCATGTGATATACAGACTGATAGCTCCTGCCTTGGAAAGCAGAATCTAAGGCACAGATACAAATGGGTGTGAAAGAAACATGTAAATCTAGGAAAATTTAATGTGAGACGTTTAGCTTGGAACAGTTTGTCAATATTTATAGGCTGCAGTCAGGTAATACATGTTGTTAACATTTATTTTCTATCTGATAGGTACGTGAATTTAGGGAATTTGATGTGTAACTGTGAGTACAATCTAAGTACCTGCATTTAAAAAAAGAGTCCACAGCTTATCTGTTATTTTGTAGCTTAAGCTGTACAATGCTTTTCTGAAATTATATTTTGAGAAAAGATATTTGAATGAAAAGTGTCTGTTTGAGATATTCACTTTCTGTCAAGGAGTTTTGCACATGTCTGGGTCTGTGTGTATTGTATGTGCAGTATCAGCTACATGCTTCTTACACAAAGCCCTTAGCCATATGAGTTCTGAAAAGAGAGAATTGTTCACCTACAAAAAAACCTGGTTCCTCAAGGAGAAGCAAAGTATTTGCTTAAGAAATAAATAAATCAAGAGAAGCCTTTTGTATAAAGTCAGCTGAACAAGTCTTGCAGTCAAATTATGTGGGAAATATAGTTTATTTACCAATATGATGATTCATAGGTAGAAAATAGTAAAAGAAAACTTGCAGGCAGTTGGTGTATTTATTTCACAGAATAAGTTTTTGGAGCTTGTGAATATACATGAATATAATGGTTTCACCGATATCAGAATGTCAGTGTTAAGACTATAAGGAGCTGTTGCAGGGACTTCGGGAATGTTCCTGTATTGATATGAGCCTGATTGACTTAGAGATGGGAAGTGTTGATGTTGATTAGGAAAAAATTCTTTGCTGTGAGGGTGGTGAGACAGTGGAAGAGATTGCCCGGGGTTGGATGCCCCAACCCTGGCAGTGTTCAAAGCCAGGCTGAATAAGGCCTTGAGTGACCTGGTCTAGTGGGAGGTGTCCTTGCCCATGGCAGAGGGTTTGGGACTAAATGATCTTTAAGGACCATTCCAACACCTTAACATTCTGTCTGTGATTCTGTGGTGTCCTGTCACTGCTGCAAATATTACAGTTTAAAGTAATGTGATGAAGTTCCTCTTGGTTGCTGTCTTCCCAGCAGTGTGTGGTAGGTGATACTACAGTGATTCTATTGGTAAATCTAGGAACTGTTTTGAATATAATAAGAGCCCAAGTCTGCAAAGGGTTTTAGAAAGACTTCTCTCTCCATTCTGAGTAGGTAACACAGACTCTGCTTTCTGGTCTTTTTTTTTAGTGCATTATTAGTTAATAACAATATCTGTGAAGTCTGAACTTTAGTTAAAGGGTGTTATGGATTTTATATTAAATGAAGACATATAAAGATATGTAAAATATCTTTAATTACAGGTAGAAAAAATTGCTTAAAAAGAAAAGCTTACTCTAACAGAAGCTTTTAATTTATTATATGTACAGTTTGATCATTTCCTTTGGATTTTGCTTCTGTGGAGGAAGAATTTGCTTAGCAGCTTGCTTCATACTGACTCCATACTGATTCCATTTAGTACCATCACAGTATTAAAAACAAATTATGAAGTAATTCTGTGGGTATTTTGAAAAACTGGGCAAGCACATAAGTTTTTCTTCATTTTTAAGAGTATAGTAGGACTTCTTATGGTCTTTTTGTTTCTTTTCTTGTTAGGGATTGAGATCCTGCTAATACACTGTAGTTGTTCAAACATATTGTTTATGACTGTGCATACTGAAACTATTTCCATTGCATGCTGTTGGTCAGATTTCAGAGTTAAAAATGAAATTGGGCTGAACTGTAACATAAATAAAGAGACATAACCTTTTTGCTAAATTTATGTTCTGTTCAAAGACCTCGACGACTTTCCTTAATTGCTGAATACCATCTTGCTAACCTGACTGAAAGCAGTGTAGCAGTTGGTGCTGATGGCCTTGTTCAGCTCTTCAGTGTGAATCCAGGACTCTTAATAGGAATTTGGAAGGTAAGATAACATTACATTTTGTTTCAGTATTTTATTATGACTTGAAGGAACATTTTTTTTGCCTTGTAGTTTGGCATTTGGGGACATTTTGAGGGTTTTTTAATCTTTTTTTTTTTTTTCTTTGGATTTTGGAAGATCTTGTCTAACGTAGTAACAACAAAATGCAGGTAGGGACAGCTAGTTGATGATTTATTGTATTCTAAAGAGCTGTCGGTACTTTTAAAAAAATCCACCTCTAATTAAAAGATCAGTTATGTATCATACATTATTAGATACTGTGTTCAGTTTTATTTATGTTGCAGTCTTCACATGCCAAAGTTTGATATCCTGGGGTTATTTTAAATAGAATAGTTTGAGGAGAGATGTGCTTCTTCCCCTGATTCATGCCATGCCCTGTCCACATCACTCAAAGTGATGAGTCCCCACAAGGCAACTTAGCTTTAATCTACATCAGCAGGTAGCTGTATCCTGCGCCAGCAGTAGGAATGCTGTAAATCATGCCCTTTTGGGGGTATTAAATTCTTGGTATTAAGGGTCTAATTTAAGCAGTTAGTCTCTGTAGGCTGTGTGTAGAGATGAATGTCTTCAGAGGGCAGTGCACAACATCTGAAGTAGACTTGTACACGAAAGGAATCTGTATCTCTGCAGAGAATACTCTGGGACCTTGGTGACTGAAGTTACGTTGGGGTAGGTGCTGTGAAAGCCTATCTCAGGGGTTCTGCTCTTGGTCTGATTTCAGAGGTGGCAGCCCTTTCTTCTTCCCTCAGCCATATTACTGACGTAGATTTATGTTACTTGACACTGGCAAGAAACTTCCCTCAGGGAGCCTGTGAGCAGTTGCTCAAAGCTGTGTCTAATTTCCAGCTGGAATTGTGCTACCTCAAATGTGCACAATCACCAGAGGCATTTAAAATCATGGAAGGAATATTTCTTAAAGATAAGAGTGAAAGTCCATTTCCTAAAAAACTTGAGACTGGCTGACCTGCATAAGCCTATTACAGGTTGTCTTAATCTATGAAGAGCTCCTATAAATGAACAACAATTTCTTTTGTGTCTTCAGATCTTTACTAGGTTGTTGTCGCCGTGTTGTTGGCCCTGTAGTCTTGCTAGTGCACTGCCCCCTTCCATGCTTGGAAAGATAACTCTTTCAGCACCTGGAAGTGGTTCAGTCATAACCAAGTTCCACACAGTTGTTAAGCACCAAGTACGTCACTGTAGGAGCTTTTCTGAACAGCAGTTCTTATTCTCTGTGTAGGCAGTTAACTGTAGATGGGTGTAGGAATTGCAAATGTCACACGTCTTGGCATTTTACACATAGCTCAGCTGCATAGCAGAAACTGTTGATGCTGGTAGTTTTGGCAACCAAGGACAGGTTGTGTGGGCCTTCTGATATTTGGATAGAGAAAGAATGAGAGGCTCTGTGATTGATAAATCTCTATTGTTATATCTTTTAGAGCTGTAATTTTGCACTATGAAAGTACAGGAGTAGTTAAGAACCCAAAATTAACCCCAGAGATAGAAATAATAGTTGCCCACATTTCAGGACAGCGATAGGCTGCTGGCTGTGAATGGTTTTACTGTTGACTTATGTGTTTGCAAATGTAGGACTTAAAAAATGCATTAAAAAAAAAAGAGATGAAATCCTAGCATTCTGTATTCTTGGAGTAAATAGATACCTTTGTCTGTATTTAGCTCTCACATTGAGCTCTGATGTTTTCTTTGAGCTATGTTAGGCCAACAGAGAGTTATGTCTTAACATTTTCCCAGGAGTGTGTAATCTGGTGAAGACACCTGAGGTTTTACTTTGAAATTTACCATTTCTGTTGAATAGTTCTGTATTCCTTCATGATGTTAGCCTTCTTTGCAAATAATTCCTTACATAAACTTGATGCTTAGCTATTCAGTAGCTGGGTTTAAGTCTTGTTTAATTCTGTTTAGGTATCCATTTTAAAGTGGTAAGTAGATACTAGAGGAGTACAATTCATCGTTTTCTTTCATAACTTTTGCCCTAATATTGCTAGTTTCCCTCTCTTCCCCCCAATATACAAATGCTGTAATCTTTAACGTATATTCTATGCTCTTGTGAAAAGACACTAGCAGTTGTTGGAGTCAGTGTTAAAGCAAGCCGTTATTAGCATTATTACAATAAAGGGCAGAGTAATAAGCAGCAGCATTTATCTATGAATTTTAATGCTCAGAAAGACTTTGTGGGGAAAAAAAGCGTTTCCAGATGAAAATACATCTACTTTAATTAACTTTTCAGGAGAAAAATGAAATTGCTTTTGTTATGGTGAGTCTTCATTATCATCAACTTCTTGAGAGAAGCATTCTGGGTTCTGCTACTGCGTAAGTATGGTTTCTCCTTTGTGGTTAATAAAGATAACATTTTGAATAAAGCTTTTGAGTTTTACAGTTAAAATTGGCTGCTGGTAAGAGGTTTATATTTAGGCAGTATTTAACTATTCTTGTTTAATATAAACAAGTTACAGTAACTATATACGAGACTGTAGAAGCATTTTCATACTAAAATGTTGCAATTGTTATGCTGCTGAGGAGATAATTTAGTTTTACAAGTGTGTTAGTACTTGCTGTATTGAGAAGGTTAGAAATACACTGCCAATGCTTCCTCCCTTTTCACAAGCAGTCTTTCTATTCCCTCTTCCAATCTGAAAGACATAGAAAAGAGAGAGACATTTTTAAGAACCAGGAAAGCAATCTTTAGCTGTGTAAGAGGGAAGAAAAAAATTCTGATAAACTGGTAAGGTGCCCGCATTTATCTTTCAGTCCTATTGGGAAATTAGCTGGATTTCTTATGAGGTATTTGTATATATGTGTGTATTGCAGCATATAATATAATACAATACCTGTTTATACACTGTAAACTGTTTAAAAGGATGGAGTTTGTTAGCTTTAAAACAATATTTGTGGAATTTATTTTCCCCTCAGCTTTCTATTCAGATACTGTTGTATCTACTGGTAGTCTTATGTGCCCCCTATAACTTAATGTGGCTCTTTTTAGCACAGAAGGTAAGATTTAACACCATCTCCCGTAGTTCCAAATAGAATCCTAAGTAGAAGCTGCTCAGTTGCCTCTGGCATTTGGTCTCTTCAGGTCATTTATATACTGTAGAAGGTAACTTAAAAGAAGCATGATAAACTAGAGATGTTTGATTTCAAAACTCTCTAAAGATGATAGTCTTAAGTGTAGGGCTGTGTATTGTATCTCTTTTTATTAAGTCATTTCCCCCTGCTTAATCACATTATTATTATTTTTTAAAGTCAATATACCCCTCCACCTAATAAACCTGTATTGGATGATATTGACCCAGAATATGGACTACATGACTACAGTCTGCATCTGGAAATGCATGGTAGAAGCTGCACCTACCTGCGTGGAACATTCAGGAACCTCTTCTGCAGAAAAGGTATAGTTGACAGAACAGTAATGTCTGGTTTTAAAATAATCCCTGTTATGTCTTTTTTTCTTGTATCCAGTGTCTCTGTTTTAAGGGCAGAAACTGAAATGGATTTTTAAGAGCAAGCTGTCTTTCCATTCGTTTTGTCATTCCTTTATATCTGCATGGGGTGTTGTGTGGCATCATAAGTAAGCCTGCTCTGTGTGAACTCTGCCTGCTGTTAGGCTGACATGGTGTCAGGCCTGAGACACAAGTTCTGCGGATTGTCAGGGTGTTTTCATTTGGTTCAGTGCTGTGTTAATAATGCAGTGGCACAGCTTTTGGTGCAGGTTGATGTTCCTTCATCTCAGATACTGTAAAGGAGAGACAGTTTGTCCTCATACATTTTGGAGGCCTATTTCTGTAGAATTCTGCTCAAGTATACTTTAGGTGCATTGACAGATTAAATATTTAAATATGTTTGTAGAAGTTACTGTGAACTCTTAATACTTACAGTTTTTTTATCTCAGTCAGCTTAAGGTTGTTCAGATTTCTCTGACATCCTTTCGTTGTGTAGTAAACAATTTCAGTGATTGTTTTTAACTTTACTGCTTCTTTTGGTTTTCAGCACTTCCTTTCGTAAGACACAATGGACCATGTGTTGTTTTTGTACAGCTCAACTTCATAATTGTACTATGGTTTTGCACATATATGGGCGATTTCTCCTTTGACTGAACTTGAGCACAGTCCTTCCTACAGCTACACGGCTGTCTTTCTGTCAGCAGATACAGATTAAAATATTAAAATAGAGCAATTAAAATTAAATACTGTAAGTTAATTATTGCTCCCCAGTATTTTTTGTGATAACGGCACTACTCAGCCTCCTGAGGATTTCAGAAAATGCTAGTTTTGCAGACAGCAGAGGGCGATGTTGTCAGGCTCCAGTGCATTTACGGGGTTACAACAAATTTCCTGTGATTCGTTTTTGGTTTTGTTTTTGTTTTTCCTTTTGTATTTGGTCACTCCAAAACCTATCATTTAGATTTCAACCTTATGCACAGTGTGGAGTGTTGTAGTCCTTGAATCTGAGATATGTATGTTTTCAAATTCCATAAAAGCTTCAAGCTTGAAATAAAGGAGTACTTCTAAAGGCTAAAACTTCAGTGAAAGTCTATCCATATAGCAAGAAATCTCACCTGAAGTGTTGTGCAATACAGGAGTCCTCTTTATACCCTCAAAAGAAAATTCTTTTCTAAATTGACCAGGTGGTTGGGGGTTGTGTTTTGGTTTCTGGTTTTAATTTTTGAGGCAAATATCATGTTTTGTTTTCTCAAATTAAAATTTTAAGCTCCTAGCAATACAGTTGCACAAAAAGAAGGAGTATTGTGGCACACTTCACTTTTTTGCAGCTTAGAATCTACTTCCTTAAAAGATTATGCTGATGTTTATGCAAATGGTAGCAAATGTCTATGAGCTACAGTTGTGATGCCATCTCACTTTGCGTGTTACAGAATCTGTTTTATGATCACTAGTGTTTTCTGAATTGTTTTGGTTTTGTGACCTTCACCAGTGTGACAGCCACTAGATTCTGGTCTTATAGGACATTGGACATCTGAAGCCGTGGTTCTGCAGACAAAAAGCTCATTTGTCATCTAGTCTCTTCCCCATGCTTGCACAATAATTACTTTTGGAAAATACTTGACTTTCTACGAAAATGTCATGAGGCAGCTTAGGGCTGTCTGCTTTCACATATTTTCATTGTGATTTGTTGTTCATTTTGCTTTTTCTGGTAAACGTGGTGTTTCTGAATGTGGCTGACAGTGTAGATTAGTCCAGGCTGGTTGTATTTGAGGATTTGTGCTTTGTTTGTAGGCTCCATTCTAATAATACCCTTTGTCCCATTCTCTGGGAGGACTCTGAAGCATAGAGGTCTCAGGCATACTGAGAAGTCTTACTATTTCTTAAAATTCTCTACCCGCTCCAGATTTATTTTAAATTATGGATGTGACATGCCAATGGCAGTTTCCACAACATGAGACAGAGTTGTCAGGTATTATACCGGTGTTTTCCTTTTTATTGGTTTCCATTAGGAATCTGTGCGTTCCTAGGTTACCAGAAAATACCTATTTGTATTCTGCAAAATAACTGATTTATATTTTCGAGTTTAGTTTTATTTTTGTCTGCTTTTTGTTAGCGCTTATTAATGTTGTACTTCATTTTTCTGCTCTATTTTCAGCTATTTTTTCAGAATTCTTACTATTAAATATAAAAACTTATATCACACTTCATTAAACCAAGCAGATGGAGTATATATGGCTTCAGATTTTTTTTTTCTGTTATTAATACTTGCATCGCAGTAACTAGCTGTTTTGTCACTTTCTTTTGGTTAGGTTCTAGCATTTTATTTTATACTCCCTTTCATGTAAACAGCATTGGTAATGCGGTCTTTTTAACAGATACTGGAGAGTGAATATGCTAAATACTTTAAAATTGAATTGAAAATATGTAGAAAACTTAGCTTGTTTTCAGGAAGCTATGACAGGCTTTTCATATGATGGGCCATGAATCTAGCTTCTTAATAAACATTCTTGAAATGTATTTCGCTAGGTTTTCAGCCTTTGAGAAAAGCTTTGTAGCCACATGGTAGTTTAAACTTTGGCTTTTCAATGTTATTTCTTGTTGATGTAAATTGATGTGTTGTGCTTGCAAATTATAAGGGGTGATTTTTGTTTGTTTAGAGAGCTGTTAAGATTTGTTTGTAAAATTTCGTATCGTGCATTTGAAATGTTTTGCTTGACCTTGGAGATTGATTTGCAAGTTTAAATGACCATTGCAGTGTGGTAAGGCTGGTTGTTGGCACCAGAAGTAGTGTTAAGCACAGCCTTTCCTCTGAAAATGCCAATCATATTACAATTTGCACTGAAGGCTTGGTTAGCAAAACAAACTTCCTTGGCTTTTAGCTAAAATAAGTGCCTTGGAACTATTTGGCTGTTTGTTTCTTTCCCCTGAGGTTTGTCTACATGATACGTGTTTTTTTTATTGGTATTACCTTTATCTGAAAATTTTTGTTCCCTATTACTTATTCTGCTGCTTTGCTGCTATGTATGTCTTGCATAAACTCTGGACTGTAGGTATTACAAGGGGGCAATGAAACAAAGTATAGATCAGGCTGAAGAAAGCCCTGTTCAGTTTGCTTCTTCTGTGTTTCTCTTGGTATGTTTAACATAGCTTGTTCTGCCCCTTAATTTCTTTTTCTCTTCTGATTAGGGTGAGGAAGAGGAGATTTTAGTACTTAGCCTTCAGCTTCTTGCTCATTTCTAGGTAGACTTTTCCTTTTTTCTGGTTATGAGAATTGCAATGGAGCTTTTAAATTTAAAAAAAAATATATATAAAGATTGGATTAACTAACCCATGACTAATTAGCCTTCAGATTCCTGATCTGTTGCCTATTTCTGTTCTGGCTAAAATTAAGAAGTAACTGTAGTAGGAGGTTTATAACCTTAGCCAGGTGACCCATCTAGCAATGTTGTATTAATGCCATGGTATAGTAGTGATGTCCTAGGCTTTGTGAATTTATTAGCACTATGCTTTTTACAACCTGCTTTTATTCCATTTGAATTTTAATTTGTTTTGAATAAGAGAAATAGGTGTTTCCATTCAAATCAGAATTGCAGATAACTTTGAAAAAAATGCTTGTTGACCAATGTTTTCAAGTCTCTTGTATAAAAGCTCAATTTTAAATGTGAACTTTTAGTGTTCACTCAGTAAACTGTTTATTTAAAATATTTTTACCTCGAATGAAATCAAGTAATTGGATTTGATTTATTGAGGTTTGGAATTGAACCATTTGAGTAGGTATCAACTTAATATCTTTTTTGCACTTTGAGCTAGATCCCGGAAATGAATTCTGCTTATGTTTTGCTCACTGAGTTCTTGGAGACTTGACTTCAAGGACAGTGGGTGTCACTGTCTGGAACATTGCATATTCTTTCAACCATACAAAATATCTCCTGGACAAAGTCATGTTGGTTTTACTGTATTCACGCTCCTATTCCTGATGGTGTCTATACCTGAAAACCTGCAGCTTTTGTCCTCTGTCATGCTGGGCTCCTTTCTCCCCAGAGTAAGTATTCTTTGAACTCCCCACTTGTGAGTGATGCCTTTCCAGCATTGGTTTGTGGCAGGCATCTCTCGGGAGTTGCTTGGCCCCACAGTACCAATACAGAGGAGTTTCTGGCTTCTCTGGTAGACTGTGGGCTTCCTTTCTCCGTCACTGCCTCCAGCTGTCTGCTTAAAGCAGCCACCAAGCAAAGGTTTTGCTGCCACTACACACAGGATACAGCTGTTTAACTCACAGTCAACCTTTCTGATGTTGCTGCTTCTGTCTGCAGCCTTGTGCTGTTACTTGGGCTTGATTGAAGGAGAATCACAGGCAAGACGTTTTTCTTTTTTCACTTTCATTACTTTCTCTAGGCCCTTCAAACCCCTTCAGCTGTTACCGTAACATCCAGGGCCTGCTACTGGATCCCGAACAAGCAGTTTATTCCTGGGAATTCCTTCTCTCCCTTTCTATAGCTCCTGCAAGTGCTAGACACTTAGTTCCTTTCTTTATATTGAAGTTTCTAGTGCTTTTGTTTGCTCTTTTAAGGGAGTTTCTCTTGTTCAAGGAAACTTGTTTAAGGGATGTCCTACTACGAAATGTGCTTGTGTCATGATGTGATGCTTTTATTTTTACTTTTTTTGTAGTCAGAGATCACGTTCAATATGATGTACCCCAAGTTATAATTAAACCATTGGACTGTCTGGTTAACTTTCCTTCTCTGATAACAAGGGAAAAAGAATAATTGAAAACAGTCGATCTCTTCTGAAAAGAGAGGAAGAGATACCAAAGAAATATGGCTATATGTAGTAATAAAAAAAATCATTAATCATAATAATTCTGTCAAAGAAAAAAAGAAAGTGAACCTTTGGAAAGCTGTTTAAAAAATGAACAAATCCATAATTTAAAAACTTGATTTAAATCAAAGCATACTGCATGTCAATTTAAATGATGCAATATCCTTTCCAAGGAGGATTGATAGTTATCCTTATACCCTGTTGCATTGTGTTATTTGAGTTACCAGTCAGAGTTGAGAGATTTAAATAATTTTAAAAAAAGGGCAGGGAAGGTATCGTAATTTGTTTCATGTGTTATGTGTTGAGCTTTACTTTTGGGGAGTGGGCAGTGATTGAGGCACTGGTGGCATGAAAATGAAATGTTGCATCCTTGTGTAAGTTCTTTAGGTGCCATTCATATTTTTATACTAAAAAATACAAAAGACCATTTAGCTGCTGCTTCTACTGTGGATCACAGAATTGAAGCCCTGAACTGCAACTTAATTTCTCTATAATGTGCTCTATCTAGCTGTTGAAGTATGTCAGGGTTCCTTATTGGTGAGTGAGAAGAAAATAAAGACATGGAGAGAAAATAAGAGAACATTTACAGTGTATTTGATTTGTTCTGGTATAATGTTAGATATTGTTTGTATTTTCAGGTGACATTGCAAATGGATACTTGAGGCTCACAGTTGTAAGCTTAAAGGATAATAGGAAGCACTTGCCTCTTATTGGGACACTTGGCTTATCCTGGGAAACAGATGTGTTTAAAGGCAATGTAAAGGTCAGAAATATTTTTTGTTTCTGGAAACACTTATCTCAAAATGGAACTAAGTTTGTGTATCCTAAGTATGCTAATTTTTAAAACAATGTTTTTGTTTGTAGAAGGTATCTTTAACTAGAAAAACACCTCCATTCAGATATTGCAAAAGATATGTAAATTTTGAAAAAAATCAGTTTTATCCTTTCTCTCCTGTAGTCTAGGTTGCATGATAGAACCATTGTGTATATGTAATGACTCAAGTGGTTTCCACTCAGCAGGGTGCTGTGACTGACCAACCCTGCTTGGAAATGCTGGACAAAAATACTGTAATGCAGATGTACTTTTTGTGGGTTTGTTTGGTGATTTGTTTGTTTGTTTGTTTGTTTGTTTGTTTGGAGTTTTTTTGCAGGCAATAAGCCTTGAACCCCTGGGGAAATACTCTGCAGTTCTGTGCTAGTACATATATGCAGTGGAAGTTAGGAAATGCTGGAGAATGTTGAAATGGCAATGAACACTTGCAGAAAGTTACAGTCCACATTCACACAGTCAGCACCTAGCTTGAGTCGTGTGCATCAGTCAGCTAGTTTAACTCTTTGTATTTTAGAAGAATGCTCGCTCATTCTGTTGGATAAAATTCCTAAGAGCATTATTTCAAAGAAAGTTTGAGAGTAGTTCTTTAGATTTTGCAGTAGTGGTGAAGGCACTTATTTTTAAATGTACTTCAACTGCATGAATATTTCAGACGTTACAAAAATTCTGATAAACGTAATGTAAACACTACTGAAAAATTATCTGGTTCAACACTTGGTTTTGATTTTGGCACTTGTTTTGAAAGAAACCTAAAAATTAATAAAACTGTTGTTTCTGTTAATCCTGCATTAATGTGGAGTGGAATATTGTTTGATAACATAGTTGAGGGAGACTTTTTTACCAAGGCCTGTAGTGACAGAACAAGGGACAATGTTTTTAAACTGAAAGAGCCTAGATTTACATTGGACATCAGAAAGACTTTTTGTCTTTTTTTTACACTGAGGGTGGTGAGGCACAGGATCAGATTGCCCAGGGAAGCTGTGGATGCCCCATCCCTGTAAGAGTTCAAGGCCAGGCTGGATGGGTCTGGGAGCTACCTGGTCTAGTGGAAGGGGTCCCTGCCCATAGCAGTAGAGGTGGAACTAGGTGATCCTTAAAGGTGTCCTCCAACCCAAACTGTTCTATGGGATTAACAGCTGCTTGGCAGAATTTTTTTTTTTTTCATGAGTAGCATACGAATTTGGGAAGTTAACTGTCAGAGGAAACAGAGAGCTATGGCTGTAGTTTTTAGGTTTTTAGTTTTAGTCTCTGTCCTGTGTGCTTACAGCATAAGTTATACTGAATATTTGTTTCTAGGAAAAAATAAAGAATACAAGATTTTTTTTAAACTCCTCATTTTGTGGTGAGAGATTGAACATGTCAGTGTAAAGCTGTGGGTAGAATTCAGTGTGGTTTTTAACATGAATCTCTAAAATTATTAAAACATGTGGAGGCCAAATAATAACAGCCACAGAAGCAGGACATACCACTACTTTGAATTTATTTGAATTTTGCTCAATGCTCTAAAGAAAACAAAAAACCCCAAAAGCTTTTTTTTTTTTGCACTTCTGGGTATTTTTTATAAAAAATTAATTGCTGAAGTACGGATAGTTAGAAATTGTCATGATTTAGGAATAGTATTCTCAAATTTAGTGTTCCCGCTGCAAACACTTCAAACCACACCCCACTTATCCCTCCCCTGTCCTCCTACCCTTCCCTTGCAGTGGCTGGAGAGGAGAACTGGAGTCACAAAAACTAAACATCACGGGTTGAGATAAGAACAATTTACTGGAAACAGCAGTGAGATAAGAAAATGAACAGTAATAGCAACAGTATTAATAACAATAATGTACAAGAGAGAGGCAAGTGATTCCCATGGAAATGCTCACCATGGAACCCGACCCAACTGTGCCAAGCTGCCCTGACCTGGAAGTGTGCCCTTCCCCCTTCCTGGAAATGGTGTGAGGTGGTAGAGAATAACCTCCGGGTCTTAGCCATACCCCTTCCTGGCTATTGCAGAAATTAACCCTATCCTGACTGGAATCAGGACAGAAATACGTGGGAAGAATCCAAACATCCCAACACTCAACACCACCCTACTTTACTTTTCTTAATTGGCCTTTTATATATGCAAGTTGTCAGACCAGAAAACAGTAATTTTTTCTTGTTTCAACCGATTTTATAGCTCATGTAAGTTTATTACATCACCATTAGGTTTGATTTGAATTTTGCATTTTCAGCATAGTCTACAGTAAAAAGCTTAGGAAAATTGTATGTATCGTATTGCCTTGCATTTGTGCCATCTGCTCTCTGTTGTTTGATTGGAGTAAAGTAATAGTGAAAGCAGTGTTAAAGCAACAGAAACACAACTATGTAGTACAGAGAAATAAAGCATTCCAAATTATTTTTTTCTTGGTGTGGAATATGTGATGTTGGTTTGTGTATACTTTTGGAGCGTTACTCCTGGAAGTAATGCATATATACTACATAATTAAGATAATTTGATTCATTTAGTGATTTAGAACTCATGAGAATAAGTAACAACTGATACTAACAATGACATGCAACTCCTGTGCTTTTGACATGTGAAACTATCAGTTTGCAAGTGCTGAAGAATTGGCTTCCTGACATTAGCATTATAAAATGATGTAATTGTGTAATCTTATAAAGAAACATTTTCAAGAATTCGTAAAAGGAGGAATTATTTGAAGGGTAGAAAGGTATATTAGTATTACCTTTTTGGGAACTGAAGCTTGAAGCCATTCAAAAAGTGCTGTAAAGCTTCCTTTTACAGCTGACATGTTAAGGGTAATAGTGTCTGTATGCTTCCTTGGTGTGGTCTCTTGAGTATCTCTGCAAACATTGGTGCATTCACACAAGTTCTAAACTTGATTTTTTACTTAAGTTGCTTTCTCATATTGGAAGGACTGTCATTTGTTTGCAGGGTAAGGTTACTAATAATTGAGAAACACAGATGTTAAAGTCTTAAAACTGTTCTGGAAATAATGTCTGATTTGGGTTGGCAGTGCTACCTTCTGTAGCACAGGTTGTGATGTCTGTACATTGCAATCTTGATTTCTGTAGGGAACCTCTAAATAAGTGTTTGTTGCTTTGCAGTAATCAGTGAAGCACTGTCAATTATATTTTGAATTTTTAGCTTTCATACAAAAAATTACTCTCTGAACCCTTGATACTTCTCCTAAAATTAGGGACAGATCTACTTACTGTGCCATGGCATGGAGAAATAATCTCTTCTTCTTGTGTTTGTAGGACTGTTACATGATGAATCTTACTCTTTTTGATGAAATTGGAGAGCCCTTCTGGTGTTTCAGTGCCCCAGTCTGCACGGAACTGTCTTCTAAGACATCTGGCCTTTATGATTACATGGGTCATATCTATACCACAAACTATGCAGATTCAGAGGGTAAAGTTTGTGTTAAGTTGGTATGGCTGGAAGAAACCAGGCAGTATATTATAGTCAACCTGGTGCTTTATGTAAGCACCGAAAAGGTAAATAATTGGTATGGAACAAATTACTGACTTAATTGGGTCACTAATTTCCTTGCTTTAAAAAACCAAACCAAACCAAAAAACACACTAAACCTTTGATGCTCATCGATACCAATGAGCACGACTGTTCCCGCAAGTTTTTCAGTAAAAAGTGCAATTGCATAATTTGTTTAATTGGTATTGGAGAGATCGAAGAGACCTATTGATATAAATGATAGTTCTTCTGTTCTGTTGAACATCACATGGTTAATCTGTTTCTGATACTGAGTATATTGAAATTATTTTTATGAATATTTATAGACACTTGTTGCTGTGGTTAAAAAACTGCTTCTTTTGAGAGCTGTACTTTGAAGATGCCTTATGTGATGTAAGCTGCAGTTTTTGAGAACATTGACTTTTATGCATAGTAATAAAACAGCATGTGTTTTGTTGCCTTCAGGTTTCTTGAAGTGTTATTGCTAAATGACAGGTTTTGTTAAATGCAGAAATATTTCCTTTTTTTTTTTCCCCCCAGAAAATACTTAAATATATTCTAGTAAAGGATTGAAAAGGTAGACAGGAAGTCACAGATCTGAACAATATGACAGTCAAGACATTTGTCAAGAAAATCACTTGTAATATCTATGATTACATTTCTTTAAATTCCTGTTTGTTCTCTTTTCCCATTTTTTAACCTTCTGTCTGATTTGAGCCCAGGTACTTGCCTCACGTATTGGCCTATGACTGGATCCCAATTATCAGCTCATCTGCTCGTACTGAATGTATGTAACATTCAGTTCTTTTGGAAACAATGCATAGCTGATACCGTTTGTTTAACAATACATATAAAAATTGAATGTGTCTGCCTGATCTTTCTGATTCCTTGGAGTAACTTTAGGACCATATTTTTTACTTGCTGTATTAAAAAAAAAAAATATGATATTGGAATTCCACTGTCATTACCTCTTGTGTTACAAACCACAGCAAGTTCAGTTTCACGGAATTCTGTTAAGAAAAATGAACAATTATATTGTTAACTGCTGTGATTTTTGTTATGGCAGTGATTTCCTTAAAGTCGCTCTTTTCTTTATTTGCTTACATCCATTAATTGGTTTGTGCAAGCAATGTTCGTATGTAAGTACTTGTGTTCCATGCTGCAGAGACGGCAGGGGATACATACCACTGCCATAAAGGTGTTTCTTAATGTAACTTTCCAAGATAATAAAGCTGAGGCTGATACAGCTCTAGCTCGCCTTGTGTAATCTTGTCTGAAGAAGAAGTGGAAATGTTTCTGTGTTTGGTCGTTAGCCAATATAACAAGCATGATCAGCTGCATTTCGTGTCCATTCTTACTGACTGCTGATGGTGACTGTGATCCCTTGAAGTGATATAAATGTTTTAACAAATGGACTGGGCACGACGAATGCCAGAACAACAGACACTGAAATTCATCTGAACAGACAAGTGGCCAGTCAAGCTTTTTTTTTGGCTGAAGTTAGACTTTGAGGTACCACCTTTTGCAAGGAAATGGAAGCGCAGTCCCAGAGCCCTCTCAGTCATTGGCCTCACTGCTAAGCCTGTAAACAAAGATGTACAATTATTCTGGCTGCACTGATCCTTTGAGATGTGCAGGTATGTTCTCGGACTTGCTGTAAAGCTACCAAAGTCAGTGGGCACTTAGCAGCCATAAAATGGTAAAAGATCTATCACTGCTCATTCTAGCTGAATTTTTGTTGCATTTCCAGTGTTTGTGGGTTTGGATTATTTAAAAATTAAAGTACTTCCTTTTCTTTTAATAAGCAATTGGTGTTTCTAAGGCATTGATGGTTTTATACAGTTGAATGTTTTATAGAAAGTTTCGTGCCACTGCTGGAAATGAAACAGGAGAGTAATACTGTCCCCTATCCCTAATATGCCACTTTAGTAGCCTGAAAGTTTACTAACTGAATTGATGAGGAAGAGGGTAAATCTTTAGCAGCACTGTCAACCTAAAAAGTGATACAAGGCATAGCAGAGTTTCCTGACTATTGCTAACTTGTGCTGTTCATAAACAACATGTGTATGCAGCAAACCCAAGCAAACTGTTCCAAGACCTTAAAAAATGGACCCAACTGTTGCAGAGCTGTTTCCACACATCTTTGCTGAAGGAAAGGACCGTAATCATGTGTTTTCTGAAGATATGAAGGCTAATAATCCCTATTTATGTCTTGAGATAGGCCTTAGATGGACCTAAACCTACTTTAGTATTTATGCCATGTGAACACTCCTTTGATTTCAGCTGACAGTTGCTTTTAATTGCACACACAAGTAATCTCGGTAATGACCACCTGTATCATCAAATCTGGAAAGCTGCATGTGCCTTCACTCAAACTGGCATTTCTTCAACATCTTCGTTTCTTTGCATAAGAAAGGAGATACACTAAACCTCCACAAAGAAAAGGGATTACATTAAGTAACTGCAGTGGCCCATTTAATGAAAGAAGGTATCTGTTCCAAAAAGCTACGTTTTGATAATATCTTCATCTAATCTTCTAAGTCCCCTTTTATATACCTATTGCAAAAGGCAGTAAGATGAGTTGCATGCCCCATTCTGCAATAAAAGATTCTAATGTATAAAAGGCAATTATTAAGACGAACAGGAAAAGTGGAGGCACCAGTTGAAATCTGATCATCAAAATACACAACTGATTGTGACACTAAGCCTTACAGCACATTTTTCCTTTAATGCCTCAGTGAGAGGAAGTATGAGCACTTCTAAGTGGGAAAAAATATGAAAGGTTTTACTTGTATTTGTGTACTTCAGGTAGCAACTCATCCAGTTAAAAGGAGAGCAGCCTCTAACAACTTCTAAATGTGTATGTTTAAGCAGTCTGCAACAGATAGAACTGTAATATTTTTAAAGGGTGATTTACCTGGTAGGCAAGCATAAAAACAGAACTTATGTTTATTTTATTGCAAATATAATAGTGTTCATTTAACATAATGAGCTTAAATTGCATTGAAAAGGAATCAGTTAGTATGAAAGAGTGATTTAATGAAAGGGCTTTTATGAGACTATTCCAACAGTGGAGAAGTTGTCTTTCTAATAGAACTGCATGTAAATGTTAATCCTACCACTTATCTTTGTTTTGCCAGATGTCTGCTGTGTACCTAAATACTTCCATATTCTGTGTTCTTTATTTTTTTAAAGAGGTATTTCTAAAGGGAGAAGGTTGTAAATGAGCAATTGATTAGTATTCTTGGACAGTTAATGCGATCTTCCATTGATAATAAGCTGGAACTGTGTTAGTTTATGTTATGTGAACAATTGTCTTTAATTTTAACACTGCCACTCTGGAGTCACTGCTCTTTACTGCAGTTGGCTTACTTTAGTGGGGAGCTAATAGCAGCTATATATTTTTGAAGTCTTTGTAGTGTAGGCGAGTAATCACAATATTTTTCTTCAAACTGGCCTTTCAGTTGTTTTGGTTTTTCTTCCCTTTTTCGATTTCTTTTAGAGAACCACCTCTATTACAGAACATTTGCTTTCATAGTGCATTTCTGTTCCAGTGTGCTTTTTATATGTGGAGTTTAATACAGTAAGCAGTTGTATGGTGTATAGCCTCATCATAGATTTTTTTTCCCCTGCCTGGTCTAACTCTGTCTATTTAGAAGGTATGTTTTGATTTGCATTCATCCATTAGATATTTAGGTGTGGCCTTGATTTGGTTGAAACTGGTCTCATTATCTCATGCTTGCTTTTTGAGACAAGGACTGTCTTCCTTTTTATTTTTTTAAATTTTTTTTATTCAGCTACGTAGCTGTTTGATACTAGTGATTGTGTACTTAACAAAAACATATGTATAGTATAAGAATATCATGAGCTAAAATAGATTAATAGTGTTTCAGATTAAGAATCTAGACAAGTGATCAACTTTTATATCTTCAATATATCTTAATGAGTTACTGTCCAGCAACAGTCATGTGGTAACCTGCTTTGTATTTATGAGATGTTCCAACTTATTCAAACAATTAGAAGGAGATTTAGGTAACAGCATTTGCTCTTCTGCCTTTCTGACATATTAGTACAGCTCAGCGGATACATGTTGTCTAATTAAGTTGTGATAACTAAATCTGAATTTAAACATAACTGTATTAGAAACTGCACAGATAAAACAGTGTTTCAAGAAGTTAAAATGAAAACAAGCTATGGGTTTTAATCTCTGGTTGTGTGTAGTGAGTTGTAGGGACATTAATATGAAAAGGTAAATCCTGTCCTTGTTTCCCGTCTCTTGCATCCATCATAAATCAAAATGGTAAATGATGGCAACAAGGAGAACTAGTGAGTTGGGTGTGGTGAGGAATTTATCAAATTGAATGTCAAAGCATTGCTCATTCTGTTCTTTCTTCAAATTCTAAGACATAAGAGAATTTCTCATGCTGTGCCTCTTAAAATGTTTGCAAGAAAGGAGTGATACTACTTTGTATTAATACTGCTTCAGTTGTAGAAGTGTTTATAATGAAGTTGAAAACTGTAAGGCTTTTAAACATACTGAAGACAGCTAAAGTAGGAGGTACTCTTTCTGGGTTTAAGTTGTTTATCTCCTTTGAAGAGGTTTCTCCTTTTGAAAGGAAATGCTTGTATTAGTCAGACACTGATCATCTGTTGGTAGGTGGAATTACTTTTGTTCTGCGTAAAGGCCACTTAGAATACGTGTTAATGATTATTTCCCTCCTTAATCAGTTAAAGTTAAAGGCAACTGTTTTGGTGTAAACTTATAAAAAAAATGCAAGGTAGGGAAGAATGTAATAGCTAGGTAATGTCCTGTTTATTCGCTGAAATACTATAAATCAGTTCAGTCTGCAGGGATTGTAAAGTATTTAGCTATCAAACAAAAAAAACCACCACCAAACCCCTCAAGCTAACATAAATGCTTAGTATGTCAGAGTTCAGTATCATAAGTATCTCTTCTGTACCAAAGATACAAAATACATATTTACAAATAAGGCAAAAAACCCTCTTGATGTTCAGAAGAATGTGGAAATAATGATTAAAGATTTAAGAAAAGCCCCAGGAACTTAGAAAGTATACTGAAAGCTCTCCATGTTTGGAAAAATCTGGAAAGAATGAATTAAGTAAATATTCTTATCCGTGATTATCATTGTTATTTGTTTTTTAACACCTCGATTTACAACTTCACCTTTTCTGATAGAAATGTGCAAAGAGTGTTTACCTAGTGAAAACGTTTAACATAAATCTTGAAAGAGGAAAAATACTCTGACACGAAATAATTTTATTCCAGGTTTGCTACCTGTATGACATGGTAGGTAAAAGAATGTTTTGAGAAAAAATCCTCATCATGGTAACTATGCCAGATGTCCACCGTGTTCTGTTCTAATGACATACATATATAAGGATCTTTGCAGTTTTAATTCTGTTGTACAGTACTTAGTGGAATATTTGCGTGTGAGGAAGGACAGAACTTTGTATCAGTGGTGTTCTGCTGTTCCTGAAAAGACATTTAATGAAGGTTAATGGAATAATTCAATTATTAATTTTTTAATTTCAAGTTTTGCATCTACTTTCATATATTGTAGGACATATGGTAAAGACTGAATTGGAAATACAGTGTCTTTAGGAAGTAGTGGAAGTAGTAGAACTAATTGACAGCCTGCTTCTTTTTTTAATCTCAGCATTTCAGTTTTACAACTTATATTTTCAAAGCATGAGTTGAAGGCATTTATTTTGGCCTTTAATTTTCACTAAGTTTTGTAACCGTGTAGGAATTTGTGGAGATCATGGATTCTTGCCCGTTTTTACTCAGTATGCCTGAAGCATCAAAAGGCAAGAATTGGGGCCCTAGTTGCCCTTGGAGATCTCTACATGTGGGTTTGTTTAGAGTACTCTTTCAAACTGAAGTGCTAATTAACCTGTTTGTTGTTGAACTTTATATCACAGAATCACAGAATATACCAAGTTGGAAGGGACCAACAAGGGTTGTTGAGTCCAACTCCTAGCTCTGCACAGGACCATCTCCAAGAGTCACATGAAAAAGCTTACGTTGTTCTATGCAGCTCTATTCTATTAAAATCCAACCTTCACTGGGTTCTTTCTCAGAAACATAAATTCAGAATGTATCCATTCCCGATGAGTACATTCATGCATTGCCTTATTTTCATTAGCCAGCAAACCAAACTGGGAAAAAATCTCCCACAAAGTTTATCGTTTTTGAGAGACAGAGGCTTTTTTTCTGGCATCTCCCCACAACCACTGTTTGAAAGTATGCTCTAATCTCTGGGGTACATGGGGCCTTCCATTTAAGCTACTCAGTGCACTTACATGTGGAATTTTAATTTACTGTCACAGAGCACTCTTTTATTTCTTCTGCTGTGCCTTGATCCCTCATTTTGCACCTGCAGTAATTTTGTGCAAATTGTGTAGTGTAATATTGCAGTGCAAAGAGGAAAATGCCTGCAAATTTTGAAATCCAAAGAGAGTCCCATCTGCAAATCAGACTGCACATCCATATTTGTGTTACATGGGACATTTATTCTAGGATTTATTAGAACTGGAGTTTTGGTTGGTGCTTTAACTCAGCTCTTTATGTTTATTCATACTAATTCAGTAAGATTTCCAGTGTAGATGTTCTCCATAATTTCATATCTCTATGAGAGCTGAAATAAATTATCTAGCAGTGAAACTGGACAGAATTACATTCAATAAGAAGAAGGAGCTTTAGATTTTCTGGTTTGTGTTGATGATTTTGTCTTGACTATTACAAGTCCAATTTAAGCAAATGACCTGTTTCTAACTAATGCTTGGTTAGTTGCATAAAACCAGTTTCGATTCTTGCTTTATGTGCCAGAATTTATACAGAAACTAAGACATTATCAGACTGCGCCAAATTTATGACTGCTTAATCAACTAAAAAAAAGATTGCACACCATTTGACTGTTGTAGCAGCTACTGTAGCTTCCTGTCACAATCTTCTTTGAAAAAATAATTTATTCCCTTTTAGAGATGAGAATAGCAGAGGTTGATTTACCCCTAATTAATAATTATATTTGTGTAATATTTTTGTCAAGCTTCTGTTATGCTTATGTACTTGTAGTGTAGACACACTTACCTAGGTAGAACATATGTGTTGATCTGTGAAAACTTATAAACTTATCAGGTTATCATAAGTTTTTCTTTCTGTGAATAATTTCCTTTAAATCTGCAATTTGATTCTTTTTCCAAGGACTGACTTTTTGGAAGTTATTTTGTTCAGAACCCAGATGTGATTTTAAGCCACTAGATGTCTGTGTCTCCTCCCTACTCCCACCTTCCCCCCTCCAGAGGCTTATGTCACATCATTGTTGTGAAAAATTCTCATTTTACTTCTTTAATGAATTTTTTTTCTAGTTCTGTGGAAGCACCAGGCATTTGACATGCCAGGCAGCTCCTATGTAGAGCAATCTCGTTCCTTTCATTCCCTTTATCTTTCTTCAGACTTATATATAACATGCACTAACTTGCACACAAAGTCCTGCACATAGAGAATGGCCCATGACAGTTCACTCTGTTCTGACACGAGCAGCAGCTGGCATCTCTGCAAGGTCACCTGCAGTTAAGCATTAATTTTTTCTACCATTAGGATGCTGCTTCTCGAGACACTAAAATAGCTGGTGGTCTGGCCATCCTTGTAATCTGTTTCCATCGAATGATTTTGTCTGAAGATACTTGCCTGCACTCTCCATTAATTTCTTGATATATTTATTTCCTGTAAGTATTTGTATGAGAAAGCAAAGAACTTTTTTATTACCAAGGGAGTGTGGGTTAGGCAACAACTAATAACTTTTAGGCACAGGTTGCTATCAGTGTTTCCCATGTGGCATGCTAAGGCTTGAACTGAAGAGTTCAAGTTCCAGAGTTGTTCTGTCTTGGAGGAGAATGAATGCTTCCCCCTCCTTGGCTTCCTTCATGTACAATGAAGGAAGCATGTACGTGCTTCCCCATGTACAAGCTTTCCCATGAAGGTAGCAAATGACTGTAGTAACAGGATTCCTACCTTTGGGAACTTGCTTAAGCAGGTGAGATAACTCTAAGGTCTTTGAGCCTTAGACATGAACTTTCTTAGACCAAGGTAGAGAAAAGAGCTTATCATAGAGCTTGTCATGAGACAAGTCCCAGAAGAGCGATGGAGTTCAGGTGGAAGCAGAAAGTAATTTTGGGTGGCCCATGGAACGCACTGGTTTATTGTAATCCTTATGGAGAGGTTAATTTCTTGTATTTCCAGGATGTCTCTCAGAATGCAAAATTTACCCATGAGCAGTTTACTGAGCAGTAATTTACTGGAGTTTTTGGAGTAGCCCTTCTGTGCTGTAGTTGTGTTACTGACAATATCAGTCTCCTGTGCTGTGGACCACTGTTGAAGCTTCAGAAAATGCAGTGCAGGACTGGTACAACAAATGTAGCCAACAAATGTAGCTATTTGCAGCTTGGAAACTACAGCAGGAGACCACAAGATACAGGTCACTGTGGGTGACAGCCAGTACAAGGGTTGCAGTTGAAGATGGAAAGAAGTTTTGTACTTCAGGCTTCAACCTCTACCTCTTTTTCTTATTTTGTTCTGTTGCTTTTGCTTCTTTACCTGTTTCTTCCCACACTTTACATCAGTTACTGCTGATGTAAAGTTACTGGTATTCATAGAGGGAATCATAGAGGGATTGATTTATCTGCTGAATATTCAGCAGGTTTGCTGCTGGGAGCTGCCTTAGCTTTTTTAGCCTCATCAGGGTCAGACAAATTGTCTTGCCACATAGTGACTACCACAAATCTTGTTTGATCTCTTCCCACAAGTACGGAACTGACAGTCTTATGCAGTTGTGGGTCAATTCCTGATGGCCTTGAAAACAACCATGTCTGCTTACTAGATTACAGGAACTGAGAGACAGAAGATTGCAGTCTAATACAAATGTATAAAACAACGAAGTTATACAGAGTATGTCACTCAGGTAGCATCTGTTTACTACCAGCAGAATTGAACAGGTTATGGAACAGTTTTAGGCATTTGTAAGGAAAATGTGAACTGAAGCAGTAATTTAATATGTGTGGTAGCTACAATCTGGCAACAGGGACTCTTAGTGAACTTTCTAGTCATCTATTTTCTAAAGGACGTAAATCATAAACCAGCACTTTTCCCCTGCCACTTTCGATAATGCTCATTTTCACATTACACTGCCATAACTTTATGAGAGGCAGTGAGAGAAGTCACAGAGGCATGTGAGATTTGTCTCAGCTGGCAGAACTTTCAGGATGTAAAATAGAGAGAGGGGGAAAGAGAGGGTCCTTTTGTGAACATACTCAGTTTTAACTTCTGTGGCAGCTTACTGATTGTCATGGAAATACCCAAAAACAACTACACCACCCCCCCACTCCCCTCATTCAGAGGCACCCAGAAGATCAATTTGCTTCACCCAAAGGGTTGAAGGATCACTCAAGGGTATCCATGAGAAAAATAGTCAGTCCCCCAGGAGAAGGGTTGAGGGCACTCAGTGCCAGGAACTGTCCTTGCATGACATCCCAGCCCCAAGGGAAGGGCTTCCCCTCACAGACCTGCTGCTCCTGGGAAAACCACACTCAAGGGGGTTTTCCAGCAGGGTGCTGTGTATGACCTGGCAGGGTTTTAGGCTTGTGGTCATGCGTGGTAATGGTCCAGAACTTCTCTGGGCCTCTGTGTGTCTGTGTGTGTGTGTTCCTGCCACTAAAGAATGTTAGCATAAAGAGGAATTTAATGAAAGCATCTGAGTTTAATGAGTTAATTTCAACTGAAAGGAATTTTGTAATTTGCACTGAAATTGGTTAATCTTATTCATTGGGTTTAGAAAACTCCTGTTGATATTACAGGTGATGCTCTTCCTAGTTAGCATTTTAAGTGAGTTTAAGGCTGTGGAAAGTAATTCCTTTAGGCAGAGATATTCTAAGTGGATCGAGAATGGTGCAGGGTGCATCAGCAACTTCACCCTGGGAATGTCCCCTCTAGACATAGGCAAATAGCTCTACAGTGATGTCCTTTCAGCTTTGCTTCCTCTAGAGATACTAAGGATGATGCAGCATGTTAGCAGCATCATCATCATCCAGAAATTCCACCTTGCAATAGCATAAACCTGCAGTTTCATTACTTTCACACTTCTTCAGTTAACTGTGGGGAGAAATAGGTTTTGACATGCAAGGAATTTCTGTCTGTGTTCCTGCTTTTCAGTTATGTGGCTGATCTTATCCTGCTACCTTGAAGTCTATAAGGTAGCATATATTACCTGTTAATGAAAGAAGGCTATGTTGAATTTCTTTGACTGAATTTTAACCAGTGACTTGAAAGTACTTTCTACAAAATCTCTCTTTGAGTATCTATGGATACATCTAGTTTGGGATTTTGTGAATAAAATCACCATCTGCTTCTTCCATAGTCCCATATTCTTTTTCAGTGAGAATATTGACAGAAGCATATCTGCAGGAAAGGGTTTGATCCCAGCAAGGCTTAAGTGATAAGCATACTTAAATGTGATCATACATTTGAAATGTCTAAAGTTCACTCAATACATAATTTACTTCTTGCTATTCTCATTTCCCTCATTGACTTTTTGAGAAGGTGTATCCCTGTATTTTTTGGAAAATTTCTTTCTCTGTCTTTCTAGCATTACATTGGAGGCACTGATCTTGTGTTGAAGCACCTGCAGTCATGTAATGAATGGTAAATTGCATCTTCTTGTAATGTTTCATAATCAGATTACTGTAGGAAAGACAGTTTTGTAAGGTTTCTCTGAAAAACAGATTTTTGTTTCCCTAAGAAGTGAAGATTAGGGTTTGGAAATGGATGCTGAAAAGAATTCTAAAAGTAGCTGAAGTGCTGCTCCAGTTATGCTGGGTTAGCTGAGCAAAGTGAAGTTCATGTCCTTTCCCTTTTCCCCTTTCCAGCCAATGTATCTTGAAACTGCAGCAGTAAATCTAGGGATAGTCACGCAAATGTCCTTTCCAAGTATCTGCTCTCCCCATGGGGTTGCACTGATGAGCAATCTTTAGTTTGTAGGTCAGGATTCATTTGATGATATGTGCTTGGTTATCACTGCCCTACAGTCACTCATTGAAGAGCTATTTACTGAGTGTGCAGTTCTAGTTCATCCTCATTGTTGACCTTGGGGCTTCTGCACTTTTTGTCTTGAATAATGTTTTCTCAGATTTCACAGAATATTAGAAGGGATCTACAAGGATCATTGAGTCCAACTCTTAAGTGAATGACCCCTAAAGGGATTGAACAGGGATTGAAACCTCGGTGTTACCAGCACCAGGCTCTAACCAACTGTTTGTTCAGTAGCAATCCAGCTCCCAGCTAGCAGTTCCTGTCTCCTCAGTGAGTACTGTTCCAGGCTCCTTATTTTCACGGTACCTGAGTCAATCCCAGTGTTTCTACATCCTGCTGTGTTAACTTCTGTAGGGTATATGAAGTAATTTTCTTTGGGTGGAAGAGTCAGGATGGTTCCACTGTAAAATGTGTGAGTGGAGTCAGAGCTGGACTTTGCTGCTAAGGTTTGCATAGAAAGTGGTTTGTGTTTCACTTCTTCTCAGTTAATTTGTGTAGTTGAAATGTAATTGTTCAGCTAAGCTGAAGCAATAGATTGCTTTGAAATGTTTCTTATGCCAGCAGATCTTTAACAGTGAACCAAGAATCAACAATTTATATAGATTTTAAAATTCTTCACAGCCCCTCCTCTACAAATGACTTATATATTTGTCTTGATATCATAACAATGTTTTTGTCTAGTTCTCTCTTAGAACTGCTCAGTTTTCTGTACGACATGAAGCTGGATAGATTCTGAAAATGTTCTGCTTTACCTAAAAACCTCAAAAAGGCAAAGTTTCTAAGGAGTAATCCAAAGTATTATTTTTATTATATGGTTTGGAAGGTCTGATAATTTGTGTTAAGCTTTTGTCAGTGCAACCTTTGCCAAAGTGGTTCCTTAGTGTAGATCTGTAGAACTATGTGCAGGTTCAAACAAAAGTATAGCTACAGCAACACAGGGTTAACTTGTTCGTATAGGACTGTGTTAATACAATTCAGGAATGGAGGCATAGTGTTAGCTTGGGTATTCTGAATTATTCTACACAACACACAACAGAATGTTAAATTACTTGATTAAAAAAAATTATTTGATAAAAAAAAAGGCAACCCCAAGGCTGAAAATCTGTAAGCATTCTGAGTTAACTCCTCCTGAATGAAAAAAAATAAAATAAATCTACAGGCTACACTGATTCTGAAATTGATTTACAGCATCCAAAGGTAGCCAAGAGCAGTCTGTTGTGTATGTGATGAGGTTAAATAAGACACAGCTGTAATGTGACACAACTGTACAATATTTCTTACGCCTGATGGACAAAGATAGTTCCACATGTATTGAAGCCCAATAATATGGCACATGGATGTAATTTGCAGTAAGTAGATTAGTCTTAAGTAGTATGCAACGCCAGTGGTAGCTGAAAGATGATTTTAGTAGGTAGCAAGAAATAAATTCTTTTCTGAATTAAGAAGCAAGATGTGCATTGTAACAGCAAAGTTTTAATAAGATGGAATCTTATTAAGGAAAATTGAGTATAATGCATTATAGTGCTACAGAAAATGCTCTGGTTGCAGAATGGATTATAAACTTTGCTATTATTAATAGTAAATTATGATAGTTTGGCCACACTGCTTCAAAAAAAATGACACATTCAATGTTCTAGTGGAGAACACTCAGTGGAGATGGTTTTAATCAGGCATTTGCATGGCACGATTTGTTTCAGATGTTCTCTGTTGTGCATATAAGAATCATTTATTTTAGCAGCTGGAAAATGCACTTAAGTCTGTGGTATACATTGATTTGTAATTTTCTATTTTCTTGCATGCTGATGGCATTTAAAGACTGAATTGTTCACAGCAGTCGTTGTTTATTCTAGAGGAGGTAGAATAACATTCTTATATGCTCAGTTGGATCTTGTTAGTACACCCTACCGATTTTGGTCTGTATTTGAATAAATGGATAGATACGGACAACACAGACTCGTGCAAACTCATAATTATCTGCACCACATGAGACATTGTAAAGAATATTGTCTCAAAACCCCATTGTCAGCATTGTAGGGAGTAAAGATAAAACTGCAGCACAAAGCAAACTATCTTTGGCTGACAGGGAAAAGGTATATTTGCAGAGAACAAAAAACTGCATTAGATAGGGGGATGACTTAATGGAAATTTGTCTTTTCATCTGTCAGTGAAAAATTACTGCTCCAAAGGAGTTAGTCTAATAATGTCTCTAATGGAGTCGTCATGTTTCTTTAGAATGTGAATGCATAGTGCATCTTCCTCGGTGAACTTTGTAGTCTTTTCGCCACCTAGCAAAAACTAGAGAGGAGAAGAGGAACTGCCTTCTTATTTTAAAGCAATAATATCCCATTTCCACTTTTTGTACAGCTTTCTTTACCTAGGTAGCTGTGTTTAGTAATGTTTACCTCTAAAATAATAGTGGATATGCTGTTATCTCACATGTTGAATACAGGTAATTCTTCATTTTGCCCCTTGCATTTGCGCCCTCTGTTCTGGGATCTGTGGGAGGAAAGGATCCCTTTGAGAGGGATAAAGAAGCTGGAGATGACTGGAAATTATTTTATAAGAGCTGATCTGAAGTTAACTTCTAAGAAAGTATTAATGCATGGTTCTAGAAGGCATCTGGTTCAAGATTCTTATTCAGTCTTTAGATCCGAAGTGGCCAGGCTCTGTTGAAGGCTAACTCTTCCTGCATTACTGTGCTTCTGATGCTGATGCCTTCAAGGTGTTCTGGTGTCCTCACAGAAACCACTTGAGTTATCCTAAAGCTTTCAAATTGATAGCTTTGTAAAGAGTAGTTGATGGTGATAGTTGCCACTTCTTAAAATTTGCCATTTTCTGAAATGTTAAGACAGAAGTTTATATTACAGTTTTGTTTAACATTTTTAAACTCTGCCTTTTTGTTTTTGCAAGGTGCTTTACAGTAAAATGACTGAAATAATTGCTCCCTCACCCATCCAAAAAAAAAGAGAAAGCCGCTGTCAAGCAGGTATTTTTTGACATTTTGAAAATGTGGGTGGTCAAAATAGAAAGATGCTTTGATATAAGAAGATCAACATAATTAAGGCGCTCAAAAACTTCAGCTGTTACAATCTGCTCTGGTAAGATGAATAGATTCTAAGGAGTCTGACTTGGACTGGAAAAAAAAGACATTATCTACGTCTCATGCAGTGTACATGACATCAATTCAACTAAGTCTTTTCTTACAGCTTGTTTTTGTGACCCTCCAAGGGTTTTTTTATGGTGAAAAATTCTCTCCAATTAAAATAAGTATTTGAGCAATAGTAGGGAATAAAGTCTTTGTATTGAGATAGATTCTCATAGTGATTAATAACTTGTGGGTTTAGAACCTAATTGTAGGAGTAGTGCATTGACAGAGACAGGTGACAGATGTATTCTTCTATTGGTCTTCTATGTAATAGCTGAGAAGCAAGAGTGAACTTATGGAAGTGCTGATTGATAAGAGTTACATATTTCAGTCCAGTATTTTGTGCAAAGCCTTTTAGAATGCAAATATATTAGAAATAACTGCAAAGATTAAAAGTGGTTGTGCAAATCTTCTTCCTCTTTATGGCAATTACTCACTTTTTTCAAGCTGACTTCCATGACTTTCACCTCAGTATTAATACTTTAGCTGAGGGATATTTTGTACTACATTTCCCAGAACGCTTATGTGGCTGACATTTGAATGTTATTAAAATAACTCATAATCTCTCACTTTGGTGCCAGATTGATGGCTTATGACTTTCTCATGTAGTATCATAATCAATTCTCCTACAAAGTGCCTTATTGTACAAAACTGCATAATAATGTATAAAACTGTGTATTATTTATTATTTCCATCTTGAGGCCTTATTATTTAATTAACTCTGACCTTTTCTGTCAGATCTTATTGTTTCAGCAGAATCTTCCAGCAGAATTAGAAGTTTGTTCTCAATATTGATATATGTTCCTGTCTTATCTTATTTATATGCAAATAGACTTTTCTTCAGTATTTTTAGTAGAGACTGTCTTTTTTTTTTTTTTCCAGTTCTTTAAATTTCTGGTAATATTTTCTTGCTCACTTATATGACCAAGACTTACAGAAGCTTTGATGTTTAACAAAAAAAACCTTCTTGCTAAGTATCAAAAAGAAGTGAAGATCTTGAAGTCACCTCTTTAAAAAGGCAAACAAAATAAAATTGTTATAGTTTAGGACTCAAATTCTTCCTATGAAAAACAGCATTTTAGTCTCAAAAACTGCTGTGCTAATTCTGAAAGTTTTGATTTCTGAGCAGTTTCATTGTGGTTATCGTGAATCTACAGAATGAAGAAAAATGCTGTGATGATCCTGGTATTGTGTTGCTCTTCTCACTGTTTAATTTCCCTCTCTTCCCTCAGCCTTCTGTACATCTCTCTCCTGATAGTTTCCAACAGTTTCATATCTTTCAGGTATAATGGCTTGTCCTGTCTTTCTTGGTTGCTTTCTTGGATACAGTAGGGATTTGCATTGGACTACTGCAATTTTAAGGAAAGTTAAGGAATGTGAGAGCTAAGGGAAAGTTTTGGGTTTTTTGTGGGTGTGTTCTGTTGTTTGGTTTTTTTAATATGTGTTCCTTTTAGTTCGGTATCAAGTTTTCTATCCCTTGTTTTGTGTTCTCCCATCCTTCTATCTTGATTCCTATCTCTGTTTTTATTTCTGCACTGGAAGAGTGTCTTCTTCAGTGAGGTTCAGAGGACTGTTTCCAGTTCTGTTGTGCAGTTTTTTCTGGTTCCAGACCTTTCCTTCACAGCTACTTTTTTCATCTGAACATTTGGAAGAGGTTTTTTCCTCATGTGTGTCCTCCTTCTACAATGTCCTCTCTTCCTCAATTTTTTCTGTGCTTGCTCTTATTCAGAATTCAAATGTGTATAAACAAAATTTGACAAAAGTGGACAATATAGCAGTTGTGTATGGTTGTCCTGGGCTCTCCTTTTTTTCTTAGGTTGATTAAGAATATATGGGACTGCAAGGTCCTTCCCTCCACTGAGGTATTAAGAGTAGGCAAACGGTTACTTTTTTTGTCTTTTTACATTTAATGATTATTTATTATTACCACCTTTATTTAGACCATTCTTCTCATGACTGTTTTCCATACAGATTGTTCTGAAGGGCCTTCAGCAATTGGAGTAGACTGTTTCCAGCTGAATCTTCTTTGTCCATTTGCTTCTTAGTTCTTTCCTCAAACGTAGAAATCTGGGAACTGTGACCCCTCTTGACAAAAGCTGTGTCAGTTCTTCTTTGGTGGGACATACTGATTTATATGGCCACTAATACTGTTCTGAAGAACTGCAGGTTTATTTGTAGTTTCTAAGTCTCACTTGGAAGACTTTAAAATTTGGAGTATGATTTCAAATCTTCTTTTCTTCTGGTATAGAGGTATTTTGAAACGATAGTGAATTTGAGGTCTGCATGCTAAAATTATTATCTCTTTGTCATTTGTATTGTTGGGTAGTAAAGGAGTGGGGGGTACATTGTGAGTGAAACAAGGGTCTTAGTGCTTGTATTCCCCTATTTGCCTAGGGAAAAATAAGAAGACTTCCCATTCCAACACAAAAATAGAAAATTTGCTTTTTTTGACCTGATTAATTCATGGTATTGACTCAATGATTCACAGAGGCTGCACAAAAATACCTCCTGAAATTTCAGGGAAACCTTTTAAGTATAAACCTACTTACACCACTAAGCTACAGACTAAATTAAAACTTCGAGTGTTGAAACCATTCCTGTTTCCCAATATCCCCTCTTTCCCTTGCCTCCTTCCCAGTTAAAACACTGCAATAAAAGATTGCTGCCCTTTCTAATTTGGTGTTTATTACTTCTTCTAATCTGCAGTTATAGCGGATTTCAAAGTGTCTCCTGTGGGGAGAGCTGCTGCTTCCACATTCTTGGTTTTATACTTGGTTCCTAATACAAAATATTTGATCTCCCTTCAAGGAGGATTTTCAAGGAACCACAGTATATTACTCTGATCAAAAAACCAGAAGTCTGTAAGAAAGCCTAGGTCTTGTAATTTTCCCATTTAAAAATCAAAGTTCTTCCCACTTTTCTCGGAGTAAAGTTCAGTATTTTCGTGAGGGTACTTTGTGGTTTTTTCCCACCCCAACTTTGTTATTGAACCTTATCTAGTAAGGGAGAAGTAAAGAACTGTAGCTTCTATAGTATCAGCTGTGACTGGACCTTGTTGTTTACAGAGCCTGATTAAGCAGGAAAGTTGCAAATTCCATGGCATTGCAGAGCCTGGTTGTCGTACAGCTTTTTTTTAAATCCCAGGTAAGTCTTATTTGTGAGATTTCACGTCAGCTCTTCTGTAAACTAGAAAATCATCCTTCAGGGGAGATCAAATGCATTGTATTAGCAACCAAGTATACAACCAAGAATGAAGAATGTGGAAGCAGCAGCTCTCCCCACAGGAGACGCTGTTACAAGAGTTTATTTGAAACTTCTGCAACAGAAATATTCTACATGCCCAACACTATGGAGGCTGCTTAGACGTGCGTGTATTTTTCTTACATGAACTTGACCAGTTAAGTTTTTGTTGTCTTGGCTTGCTTTCTGTCAGAGTAAAGTGAATTAAAAATGAAGTCTTTCTGAGAGGCAAATTGGGTGTGCCAGGATGCTGCAGATGTAGAGGTGATGGGAATGTGCTATTTATATCCTTTGTTATTTCCAAAGTCTCAACATGCACATTTGCCACAGGCTTTCATGAGCACTCAGTCAAAGAATTTTTTGGGGGAGATATATTCAAAATTATCGAAGCTGGATTTAAAAAATGAAAGTCAAAATAATAGCTTAGAAGATGTGGGCTTTTTTGATGAAAACTTGGTCTATATTGATCTACTAAGGTTTTTATCACAGGAAGGTAGTATTACACTTTTTATAAGTTAAAAGGAGTTAGAAAAATACTGTTCTACTGCAGTGAGCCCTTACTGAACTGCAAAGAGAAGGCTTACATAGTAACTTACAACTGCAAAGACATAGACTTACAAACAAGGTGAAGTTTTTCCATAGCACAAAATATCTGTCTTGTGATTTTGTTTTAGTACTAGGAAACAGGAGAGCAGGTAGTAAGTTGGAAGGCACCTACAGAGAAGCTGGTAATAAAGATTTTCAAACATGAATGGAAAGAATATATATGGGATGGTTTGTGTGCTGTAGTTGTACTAGTGAATTTATAATTCGTGTCACATTCTCACAGTTGGAAATAGTTTTTGAAAGAAGAAACAATTTTGTCTTTTAAAAGATTATTACTTTTGAATGTATAGGGGCATTCAGTTAAGGGAGTATTTGCTTGGAAAGTAACTGCTGTGACTCAGCATGTAGCTGCAGTTGCCTACTAGAGCTAAATGTAAAATAATCAGTTAATGGCCTTGCATATCTTAAATCGTTACCTCCTGCAGCCATTGTAAAGTACTCACTGCGGTGGCAGCGTTTCTGCTGGGTGTAGAGTCCTCAAGCATTGTTCAAATGCAGGAGAACCACTGGAGTGAAAGGGATATATAAGCAGACAGGCAGATAGCTCTGAAGTTTTTTGACAGTATGGTACAACTTCTTTCAGGGGTGGAAGAGGACTTCAGAGTTACCATTTATAAAGTTGTAGGTGAGACGTTCAGCTGTTCTCACCAGTGGAAGTACGGAACTTGACTGCCAGACCTTGCTTTGGGCTCAATTTTAGTCTGAATCTGACCTGATCTTAGAGCCCGTAAATACTTATTTTAAAGCTTATAGTATTTAGAGCCTGTAAATACTTATTTTCTGCTCATTTCTCTCAGGCCTTCATAAACTGCATTGCTGCTGCTTGATTTTATTCCTTTCCTGTTCAGTTTGCTTTTTTTTTTCCCATCAGCTTATGTAAACTTGAACTAAAGAGTCTAGTATGGGGTTTATAGTTTATTAAATAGCTCAAGGCAAAGCCCCTTTATGTAGTATCTATACTTCCTGATCTTATTAGTAGTGTCTTGTTCACGCATCACAATATTTTATTAGGCAATACTGATGTACCCTGTGCTAGTGTTCCCTGTTCATTCAGCTTTTCCTATAGTACCTGTTAAATTGTGATAACAAACTCTTTGAGCAAAGTTACTATTTTAATAAATTTGTGCCATGATATTTAAGGCACAAGTCTGTCTTAGAATGTGGCAGCCAAAGGCAGAATTTGTATTCCTGCACAGCAGTTATTTTAAAAGTCATAATTTCTGGTAATAAGAAAATGAAAATAAGAAGATGTGAATTTAAAGACATTAGGGTGGTGGTCATGGAGTGAATTGTTTGGCTACAGTCCAAGTCTTTTTCAGTGAGTTATCTTTGAGAAGACTTTTTTTTCTTCTACTTTTCTCCCTCGACAGTTGCTAAAAGGGTGAGCTTTGGGGAGAGCAGAAGACTAGAGCAAGCCTGTAATGATTATTTCACAAAACATTCTCCCACCTATTAACCATTTTCACTGTAGGACTTCTAAAGCTGAATTTGGTTTCTATTCATTTAATAGCTCTTTTTGTTGTCAGGGAACTGTCTGTGGAGGATCTACTATCATTGTGCCTTCTGCTGCAGATTTCTTTGAGTCTCTCACTGCACTCCAACCTGGGAGTCATTGCTCAAGCAGTACTTCCCACCACCTCTGGTTTCAGGGCTTCTCTGGGGAAAAAGACACCGACCTGATTACCTCTGATATTTAAAGCCTCCCTATAAGTCCTCTGATATCAGTACATGAGCCAATGAATGGATGAGAAGAAAGAGATAACAATAAACATCCTCAAAAACACCTTTACAGTGAATGAACAGTGAAACAATGAATTATGCAGTGTGTGCAGCGCACTGCTCACGTTCTGTCATTTTTTTATTGTAGTGTATAATTGTGTGCCATATGCAAGTAGAGCAAGGTTAAAATACTAGGTGTGCCTTATGTTTGCAGCTTCAAGAAGAATGAATCCTGTTTTGAGTTAGTGAACTTAATTCTGTTTCTGTAGGAAAAAAAATGAGAAAAATATGTTAATTTAGGAAGGCAAACAGGTACCTGAATTTCTTTGGTGCTGAAGTTTTCCAAATTTATGTACTCTAAATAATAAGTACCATTATTATATTCACTACTGCAGTGGTTTGAGGGTTTTTTTTGGTCTTTGCCCTGTGAGGGTGCTTATATGCATATATAAAAAAAGGAGTTTACTAGTGATCTGATTTGACAACATGTGCACCCATGGCTAAGCGCACAGGCTGTCTGTTAATGGCACTACTCATTTTCTGAAGTTTACCTGCATGCTCATTGCTGAAGGGCTGGATGGGAACCTAAATCTTTCTGCTCAGTGGTCCTAGGAGGGTGTTGTGGATGCAATCTGGCATCTGTGTAGTGCCAAATGCAGGCCCCATGTATCATTAGGGTTAAACAACGAAATGGAAATCTTCCTTGCAAAAAGCAGAAAGAGAGAAAACTTAGTATCTTTGGAAAGCAGTTGTAAATAACCTTACTTACAGATTATCAATAATTTACAGGTTTCCTGTCTTTTCTAAGCATAGGATTTTCTTAGCCTTACAAAACAAGCGAGGTGGAGGAAGGAAGCATGGGAAATATGGGTACACTGTTTTAAAGACAGCATTTTTTTTAAGTTTAATTAAACTCAGAATTTCATATTGCTTTTCTGTTAGAAATAATATAAGAACAACTAACGTATGTTCCACTTTCATGGGGTTTCCTTTGAAAACTATTTTACATGAGCTCAAGGCAACTATGCATTTGGTAGTCAAGAAATAAATGAACCATCTTTCACTTGGATTCATTATCCTGCAGATCACTGCAGTTGGTAGGGAAGATACAAGGTAACAATGCCCTTTCTAACTGCCAAAGACCCATCTAAATCAATTAACTTTTTAGACCATGATTTTTTGATTTTCTCATTATTAGTGCCATTCTAGGAGTGTTATGTTGGTTTATTTGAAGTAACATCCAAATTATACTTTAAGTAGTTTGTGTTCAAATATTTCCAAGAACAACTTTGATTGCAGTGAGTTCTGGACAGTCTTTGTTTAGGCTTATCTATAAAGAAAATGACACAGCCAGTCTTTGTTTAAGCTTATCTATAAAGAAAATGACACACATCCCTGTTTCCTGAAACCTCTTATTTGAGAGGAATTAATGGTTACTGAATATTTTTTTTTAACAAATAACAACCTTACTGCAGAGGCTACACAGCTGCTTACTTCCTTACTGTTATGGGAAAAGAAATGTCAGTGGAAAGGGTTATAAAATATATATTGAAACTGTTGCTATTGTTTACAGAAATAGTTTTTTTTAAGCTATGTTTTTCTCTTTAGAACACAGTTGATTTAAATATTTCAAACAAATGTTTTAGTTCAGACAGATCTGATATTTACCTTAACTGTTTCTTTCCCTTATCACCACTAACAGGATTACATAGCCCTGCTTTTTCCTTGCAAATTAATTGCAATTAAATATGGAAGGACTTAAATATTTTTCTCCTACCTGAGTATGCTCATCATCAGAATATGAATTGCTCATTTGCATCTACCATTTTTTTGCCTTCTAAAGAAAAAGTGTTTGGCTAAAGTATTTTAAAAAGCATTTGAAACTAGTTAATGAAGCATGGACATGGAAGGGGGTGATGGCAGTTGTATATTTCTCCACAATGACCCACCTCTGTGTCTAGCCTTACCACTGTTTGGAGGAGAAGGTAGTTGTCTTCTTTATCAAGTCTTTCAGCTGATTTGCCAATTAATTCCAAGTTTGATAATGATTTTGTGATATTGGCACTTGTACATGGAGATTTAATTGGAATGAGTTCAGCAATCTTGTTTCAGATAAGTTTTCAAGCTCTCCTGCTGTCTCATAGATGCTTGGGAACCTGTGACATGGACTCAGTTTAAACTCTTCGTTTATATATTCCCCCAAAGGTTGAAAGAAAACAACAAGGGTACTCCCAGAGGAATTAAACTGAGAACCAGCATACTGTGTGTGATTGTATTACAGTTTCTAGAATAGCTAGACACTGCCAACAGCCTTTTCCACTGAGCACAGTGTTGGCTGTAACACAGTTAGGGAACCAAACAGGCTATTTGCAGTCAGTGGAAAGAAGTAGGCTGCTAAGCTTCAATGAGCACTCAGATGATTGTGGATCAATTGTGCAGAGAATTTGAGGAAAGTTAAAACAGCTTTTAGTACATTGGCAGTTTACACAGAGTTTAATGCAGTGGATAAGCTGTTGATGTCTTCTGCAATTGCATTAGGCCTTGTATCCGTTCCAATCTCCTTGGCCTTCCTGCGAGGATCAACACAATGGTGTTTGTCTCTTCTGTAACACTAATCTTAAAACTGGCAGTGTGTGTGTAATGAAGGGATTGGGTCTGCTGCTGCCATCATACAGGATGGGGCAAACCTTAACTGGGAACAGAGGCCTGTTGCAACTGGATGTAGCACTGTGGATATTTATCTTTTGAGCTCCCCAGTAGATTCTGGTTCTCTGAGGGACTGGAAGGAAAGGTAAGTGCTACTGCTGTTGTAGTTGATTTTGTTTTTTTCATCACCCTTGGATTTAGGACAGCTGTGACCTGGGTCTTGTATTGGAAATACCTAATCTATTGCAGTAAAGCTTAATTTACACCTTATAATTTAATTAGTGTATGATTATGATCAGGAGTTTATTTCTTCACAAAATGTATGAGAAACCTCAACCCCTTCCTGGAACCTTATGGAGGATTAATTTCCTAAATTGCATAATCCTACTCATCCTTTTCAGTGAAGATCCTGTACCACCTATAGCAATATCAGATCTTTTGAGAGAATGTACATCATGTTACAACTATTGGTTGTTTTTTAAGCAGCTATTGTGTTATTATTGGTTGCTTTTCTCAGTAGTCTTGTGCTGTGACAGCTTTGTTCAAATATGTAGTGCTTGTATGGCTTTTTTTGTCAAGTAGCACGATTTTTTTTTTGGTCAAAATGCTAATGTGACAGAATATAACCATACTTCTGTTTTAGGGCTTTTGGCCTATCATGAACCCACAACTCTGTGCTATTTGAAATGACAATGCATATAATTGGCCGTTAAAACCTTCTGAAAAAGAGGAGACAAAACATACTCTTAATATTAAATGCGTTTCTCATAAGAAACAACTAAACACTTTTCATTGCCTTTTTAATTTGCATAGATTTACTCTAGACTTTGGGCTTTCTCTGCTCAGATGGACTATAAGGGTTTATGTTTGTATCCTCAGTAAAAGTATATAGCTTCAACTTGGTGATCACAGTAATGATGGTCAAGGAGGTTTGTTTCTGAAGAGTAATTTAGTCCTGCTGTGGTTATAACACCTAATGATACACAAAAGACTAATATGTTCAGCTGCTGTTCCTCCTGACAGTGTTCCTGCAGCCCAGCCAGTTTTTCCTTCCATTAAAAAGTTCCTGCCTGCATGCCTGACTTTTATTACCATTATGACATGAGCTTAGAGAGTAGTGAAATATAATAGTTGTGAGAAGTCCTTATTTAATACCCCAGGATTTAAACTGATTTCAGCTGTCAATATTTTTCCCCACCTGTCAAATTCTGATTTTCTTATTGGCATTGAATAGCAATTGCCACTGTTCATTTGAAGCTGTTAAGTTTCCAATATGTTTCAGGCTGTTTGTAATATCTAAGAGCAAGCATCTAAAGAGCTACTTGCCTAGATTACAATAGCTAGTCATTTGGACAAAATAAATTTATGCATATATGCTGATACAGACACACTTATAATAAGTAGCTGATGCTTTCTCAGTGAACATTTAATAATTTATTTTTCTGGGTTATATTGTGATTATTTTCTTTTTTAGTTCATGGAAGTTCATGAATAAGACTGTTCTTCATGAGAACAAATATCTCATAGGATTCAATGTACCTTAAGATACAGTACTTGCTTCTCCACTACCTTGCACCTTACATTGTTTTATGCTTACATAGGGTGGGTATCAAATAGTATCAGTGCAAAACAGTACAGGCAGTGGCAGAAGACTGTACAAAAGGAATATTCAAGACAACCATGGCCCTAATTGTTACTTGCTCATAAATAAACATAATAAATCTACGTCTTCTGCTAAGCAAAGCAGAGGGATTAATTTATTTTTGGGATGTTGACATGATGAATCACATCTTGAGCCTTCTGATGCTGCAATAAGATAGTGATTTATAGTTTGTCATCTATAATTAAGAGTTCCAAGCAGAGGTGTTTATGCTCTTACCACGGCAGTAAAATAACACCTGCATTCAGTGGTTGCACAAGTATATGACTGAGATTCTCAGTTAGCACAAATGAACTGAAAATCAAGCTTATAACTGACTTTTTTATTGCCTTCAAATTGAACTCATTTTCTTTGACTGTAGCGTACCAAGATCAAATTAATGTCCTTACCTTTCATGGTTCTAAAACTGGTTGACATAAACCCATATTTTTGCTATGTTTTCTAATATATAGGGAAAATGATTTAGGAATTCAGGTTTCTGTAAGATCAAGTTTTCCTGACTCTGTTATCTGTAGGCTGTATCTTCAGATATGCATGTGATTTTCTTTTTTTGACTGCCTTTCTACAAGTACCTAGGTGAAATAGGTAAAGTTGATTTGTATTTGTACACTATTCTACAAGGTATACATTTAAAAACCAGAATATGCTATTAGTTTTCTTTGTTTGATAGTTTTAAAATATGTTAACTCCCGTGGTCTTTTTTTTTTTTCTCACCATGTATCATTCTTCTTAAAATCCTGTGTGACTAATCATAATCATAATAATTTAAAAAATTTTTAGCTGCTTGAAAATGACACTCATCTCTGTTAAGCCTTCAATTAAAAGTCTTCAGGTACCTCACTAAGCAGTTTGTAGGTTTTCATGTTGTTTTCTTTGTTCTTGGTCATGTATTCTTTGGTTTCTTAAGGTCACACAAAAACCAGTTCGACTTAAAATAGGAAAACAGGGGGATCATGAAGGAAAATGGTACAAGGAAAATGCTGTATAATGGAAGTGTTTTAAATGAGTGATGATGTTTGGCGGGAGGGAAATTTATTTCCAGTTAGTAAGATTGCATACTGTTACTTTGATTTAATTATGTTTTCACAGCTTCTTACTACTATTCTTTGTTTCAGAGTAAATATTTAAAAACTCACTGTTTCAAAATCTTTACATTCGCCCTTGCATCCAGCATAAAATTAAATGCTTTCCATATCTAATAAAATGGATTGCTATATTTTTTATTATATAAGTGTATGTCGGTGGAATCAGGTGTAAATATATATTTAATACTAGGAAAAAGTCTAGTGTGATTTCTGGTAGTACCAAATTTTCACTTTCTAGAAAGAATCAGTTATTAGTCTCATATTTATTGGTTGGTAAATAGATTTGTTTAGATTCTATGCGACATTCCCCCATGATTATTCAGATTGGTTCCCGCTCTTGCAATCTGCTAGCTTGTTTTCTGCTGTTGGAGAGCAGCCAGAACCGAATGTTTAAGAACAGAAATAAATACTTATAATTTAGGGGAGACTTCCTGTATTCTGACTACCTTTTTATACTTTTCAAAATGCCGTTGTCATAACAAATACCCAAGACCTCACCCTGAGATTTTGTAAAAGTTTTCTCTGGTAATCAGTAACTAATATTACTGTGCAGCACAGGAGAGAGATCAGTTACACTATCTTGCTGGAGAAATAAAAGTCAACTCTGAGTCAAGGGGAAAGATCACCTCCCTCAGCCTGTTGGCAGGACTCTTCAAATGCTTTCTGATATTCTACTCTCTTATGGCAGAAGGCTCCCTTCTTTCATAGTCTCTCATCTTAAGCCACATAAAGCAAAGTTTTCCAAATAATCACAAATAATTTTGATTAATTTAGTTCTGGCTTTGAAGACTTCTAGGGTCTGATTTTATATCAAAGCCATATAAGCTCAGTTTTACCTTGGCATTCTTGAGCAGCAGAACTCAAGGAGAAATTCAAGTGCTTAAGTCCCTTTGAGCACACTTATTGGCCCCTAGCTTGACTTCTCAGCTTCTCAGGGAATTCCGAGGGCAGCTCAGAGAGACCCTCAACTTGCATCGTGGAGAGACCCTCCAACAAGGTTTATCAACCAAAGGATTTACCTGGAAAACAAGATCCTTTGAAGTAAGGCTGCAGCTTACTATTTATTGCATTGCCAACTGCAAAATGCTAACAGTTTTTCTGTCACGAGTTCTGTTCTGCCCAATACTGATAATATGAATGGTCTTTGGTAGGGCTTGAGAAAGATGCAAGACTGAGAATAACCAAGGGGTCTGCAAGTGAGCTGAGCAAAGTCAGGGAGCAGAGAACGTTAGGTTTGTTTTGAGAGGAATTTAATTCAGAGTTGCTTTTATAGTCTCAGTAGAGCAGTTTTCTGCTGAGAAGTGGTTATTCAAGTCCAACTTGAAATATTTTGCAGGAAGCCTTTCCTAAAAAAAAACCCTTTTGATAGCTGACATAATATTAACATTGATATATAATAACAGTTTGTGTCTAAAATAATTGAGAGAGTGACTGTTAGAGTCAATATATGAAAAATGCCTTTCAGTATGATTTGGGAAAGAACCAAGTGTCAGCATTTTGCAGTGATTAAAAGTGCATTTATATATTTGCTGTCTCTTGGGGGCTGTTACAATTCACAACAGCACTGACTGTCACCACTGGGAGTGAAAAATTTCACTTTATAAGAAGTCTATTTTTTGCTTGATACTCTTGAGTAATTTTATGTAATAATTGCTCTCAGTGGCTACGATAAGTGCAACTGTTGTATGCCTGTGCCTTGTTCGTGTCTCTCTGTTCTGAGCCTCCTGCAAGTTGTTTGGGATACCCTTTTTATCAGGTATTATTAGACTGAAAAGCTATAAAATTTTAATGGCCTGTGTTATGGCTAAGTGCAGAGTAGAAACTGGATAGTGACAGTTTCTTGAAGAGACAACTGTATAAAGGGAAGGGACCTGCCTACTTTATTTATTAACCTTCCTATAACCAAAATGACACTTGGGGATTGCTGTGTTGGATCAGGATAGGCCCCACTTATTCCAGGGGCTGTTTCTATGAGGAGACAGATAGTGGTCAGTTTTGGAGGCAGAATCTGCGTTAAGGAAATAGTGCAATTAGAGATTGGCCAAGCTCTGCTGAGGATGGAATAAGTCTACTCAGTGACCACCACAGGGGGTGCTGTTCTGCAGGGCAGGGTCTGTCCTCCAGCAACTTCCCTGATACGGAGTGGACCTTCAGCAGAACCCTGGAGCTTGGCCTGGGACAGGGGAGAAGGATGCAGTGACCTGCCTGCAGGAGGAAGGGACCAATCTGTGTAGAACCAGGAAAGATGGAAAACAGATTGATATTTCTGTGTGGAGACCTGGCTAGAACTGGTGTTTTAGATGAAAAACTGGCTCGTACATCTACAGGACCCTTTTTGAAGATCAGGAACTGCTGTGGAGAGGAGGCCCTACCTGACCAAATGGGGCAACAGCACCTTTGCCAACAGGCTCACCAACTTGGTGAGGAGAGCTTAAATAAGGGACAACTTGGGAAGTAAGGATACTGTAGATGAAGATGCAGAATGACAGTTACAAGGGAGACCTCAGGAATGATAAAACAGGGCAAAAGACACCTGTATAAAATGTGTGTATATGAATACATGAGGCTTGTAAAACAAATGGGAGGAACAACCACTCTGCTTTCACGAAACCTACAGTCAAGCTGCATCAGTTACAGAAAAGGGGAATGATAAACTCCCTCTACTTTCCACTTGTTAGGCCTTATCTGGGCTACTGCATGCAGCTTTGGACAAACCCAGTCCCCAGTGCCAAAAAGACATTCAGCGGAGGCCCCCAGGATGGTCAGAGCGGGAGCCGTTGTCCTGTGGGGAGAGGCTGAGGGACCAGGGCTGGTTCAGTGTGGAGCAGGGACAGCTTTGGGGCTCTCTCAGCAGCAGCCCTGAGTGCTTGTGGAGAGGTTATTCAGGAGAAAAACCAGCCATGCATGGGCAGGATGCGAAAGGCAACTTGCAGAAGCTGAAATAAGAGGTTCAGACTGCATGTGAGGAACAAGTACTTCCCCATGAGGACAGCCCAGCAGTGGAGCAGGCTGCACTGCTTAGGTGCATTTTACTTAGTAGAAATTGGAGGAGCTACAATTTATCACAGTTCTGTCTTGGCAATCTAAGGAGAGTCAGGAATGATTGACATGTACCTGGCTGATCCCATCTTCATGCGTGTATCAAATGTGCAATGTCATCTGACGGGCTTTGAGGAATAACGTCATGAGTGCTTTATGCTTGTTGCTGCTTTCTTATTCATATGCAGAATTAGCAGGAAATGTAGTGCTTGTCTTCCTGAGGCCACGTCTTCTGTTCACAAATTCATAAACTCAGTAGCTATGTTGGCCTCTTTTAAAGCCTTAAAAGTATTCCAGTTTTCTTTTTTAGAAGGAGGATTGTAGGAACACTATGCTTGTAGAAGTCCAGGGAAGCTGATTAAGCATACAGCTCTCTGCAGTTATAATTTAGTTACTAAATCTGGTCTTTCTCATTTGTTAACCATAAGTGTAGAATATAGGAATTCATTTGGCTTAAGTAATATCTGAATCTGCAAATGCAGAGATTTTACTGTTCAAAATAAAATATTTTGATTTTTCAGTTAGTGAAACCTATATTCCTCTTCTGGATCTGGAAACAGTACCTTGATCATGCACTTCACACACTTAGCATGTCATAAGTTATTTAAGCAATTCCATTTTAACATTAGAAATGTGACAGTTCTATCTAAAATAAAACTTAAATACAGACAGATTCTGCCAGTCTGGCTTTAGGCCTCTACCTAAAGCTCTAATTTAAGAGCTTGTGATGTTTCAGCTCAATTTGTAAAACCCATGTAGGGCATTCAAAATAAGAGATTATAGAATGGGCACAGAAAACTGCTTCAATCATATCCAGTCCTCCCACAGTACTTTTTTCTCTTCTCAAGTATAAATTCAAATTATTTTCCTCCTTTCAGAGGAGTAAAGATTTCAGTAACAGCTTATACCTACCTTATACATTACAAATAAGATTTTGCTGCTGCTCTGCACATACTGATGAATCCACCTAGGATGTTTTGGGTTACACCATCCAGTGAGCCAGAGGATGCAATTAAAGTTCATCTGTTTCCTCATAGGAAAGTTAGTGTAACAGAATGCTGATTCAATTATCTCCAAAAGATGGTACATCATTTCACTGGGGAATAATTTTCTATATATTCTAATGTATTTCTCTCCAGTACAACATCAGACCTATTCACTGAAGTCCACATTAGTTTGAATCGTCCTTGGGATATTTTCTTGGGCTGTATTACTTTTGCTTGATCGCTTCTTGCAGAGATTTACTTGCTAATTGCCTACTTGACAGTAGAGTTAGATGTTTGACACTGGGGGAAAATCTGAAGCAGGCTTATGGAATATTTCAGACCTCTTTTCATATAACTTGCATTTGACCATATCTTTTTTTCTGTTTTGTCGAAAGAATTTGTTCTGTATTTTTCGAATCCTTGTGGCTGTCTCTAAATCGTGCCTTATATGTGGTAACTGTAGCTGTACTCTGTCTAGAGTTATGTGTAGGTGAGTATTGTTCCCAAAGGGATTCACACAGTGGTTCACACATAATTTCTTTTATAAATCTATTTGGATTTTACACTGGGTTTATGTTTTTGGTCTTGGTATGAAATCTGCCTATCCATACATAGGTACATATATCCTATATTTAGTTTACAGAAAAGGACCCTAGGGACCACATAATGATACTCTGCTTTTTACTATGCTGGAACATAGGAAATGTCACATGCAGTAAGGTCATTGGTTTACCACTGAGTTAGTTTCTTCATTAAGCTACAACATATGGCTAAGTAATTAAAAACTGGAGCACAGTGGAGGCTGAAGAGCTGAAGCTCCAGTGAACACAGTGGGGAAAAAGGCTGAAGAACTGTTTTGGGCCTCCTTCTTTCACCCTGTGGAGACTCTCCTGAAGATGAAAGAGTTTGGTCAGATATTCAATAATTTTAGCTTTATATTTCAGTCTTGTATCTGGTAAGTGTAGCATAAAGGCTTTGGAAGACAAAAAAAGCTGATGATGTAATGAGACTGTTAGAAAACTCAATGAAAAGCAAACCCAACCTTTCTGTAATTGAAGTGCTTTACAAACTTAATTCCCAAAAAGAATTTGAAATTCTAGGAACAAATTTTGTCTTTATGATTTAAATGTGTGTGTATACTATTCTGATTTGAATGTGCAAAGAGTCTTATGCATAATAGATTTTTTCCCTTAGCTAAAGTTTGATGCAAATGTAGTTTAAATGTCTGAATCAATACCTAAAATCAGTGTTTTGCAGGAGTGTGCTGTCTAACTCTGATTACTCAGCTGCCTTGATGTTTTAATTAGTGGTCTGAAGATGTTTTTGGTCTGAACATAAACCAGGATATGTACCTTGCTGAATTTGGCAGGCATACAAGTTTCTTTACTTTTTTTTAGGACTGTTGAAAGGTTAAGCATGTCCTTAAATAAATTCTGTGATTGTGACAAAATGTGGAGCAATTCAATCAATTTTTTTTTTTTTACCTGCACAGTTGGACAGAGCAAAGATGATCTTCAATTTCTAAGCTGATAACAGTTTGCCTGATAAAGAAAGTGAGGGAAATAAAATCTCCCATACTTATGGGGCTTATAAAGATCTCTAGATAACCAGCTTTGGATGGTAAGATGAAGTATTTCTTATGTGCAAGTAACCTGATGGCTTTGGTGTAGGTTACCTAACACTTTCCAGATTTGCAGATATTGCTCAGAGAGCCTGAACAGTGCCCTGACTTCATTTGCTCTCAAACTGTTCCCTGACAAGTTAAATCTAGTGCCATATTTTGAATTGTTTGGAATGTTTATGTATGAGTAAGAACAACTGAGTTAGTTGTATTGATTTGTGACTGAGTCATTCAGCTATTGATTCAATATGTTATTGGCAAGTAATTCACTCTGCATTGCAGAATTATATCACTGCTAATCAGCTCAGTTTTTCACTACTGACTCATTGGTTTTTCCTTTCTAATGGAAACTAAATCCTTAGCTGGAAAAGGCTAAAAACATATTTCTCTGAGATTAGCTCAGTTGGTGCTAATAACATAGAGGTTGTAGGTTTGATCCCTGTGTGGGCCATTCACTTAAGAGTTGGACTCAATGATCCGAGTCCCGTCCAACTCAGAATATTCTGTGTTTCTGTGATTTCCATTGCTACCTCTCAGTTTCTTAGCTCTGACTTTACACTTGCTGTTTGCCTGGTTCTTGCTACGCAGCTGCATTGCCAGGGGGCGGTGCAGTTGGTGTCACAAGTTTCACTTGGCTGACAAAGTTTAGAATAGTTTAGAAACTCAGAATTTCCGTCTGAGAAAAAGGTCCCACTTCTGACCAGCTGTATACTGCATAGCTACTTGGTCCACCTGGCCCTCATCTGGCAAAGCAGGATGCTTTTGAATATGCAAGGAGACAGAACGTGTGCCTTAGGGCCTTAGTGCTAGTAAATGCTTCAGGGACACACCCTCTGCAGCTGGGCTGGCCTTTGCAGCAACTTTTTTTTTTTTACCTATACAGTTGGAGAATAAAATTCATACAAAAGGCAGAATGGATGTACTATCTTAAACTAGCATCGTACTATATTTGTCCAGCTACTCCCATGGGACTTGTACTTTGTTTTTAATCAGGAAGCCGAAGGGGCAGCTCCCTACTAAATGCCTGTGATCGGCATGGATGGTTCAGGGAACAGTGATACTAGCCACAAGCCAAGGGAAGAAACTTTCCTGTAATAGTTTTTCATGCCACTTAAGAGGGACCAGAAACTTAAGATAAATGGACATTTTTAAAGTTTTTTTGAAAGCTGCCACTTTTTTCAGGTTTTGCAATATTTTTTAGGTTCTATAAAAATAGTTCCATGTGATGTACTGTTGTGTTCAAAGGCTGGCTTGGAGAAGCCGTGAGAAATCACGTTTCTGGCTCATCTACCAGCACTTTTCTGAAAGTTCTCTGAATACTAAAAAAAGGTTTATTTGGAGGGAGAGAGTTGCTCTCAATCAATGTGTTTGACTTTCCCAAAGGCTATTAAGCTGCTAGAGAGACCAGGGGACAAATCATAGTACATTACTACAGGGACGCTGTTCTTCCTTTGAATGTTAGAAGGCTGCTGCATCACATAAGTATTAAAATCTGTTAAATAAAATGGTACAGTAGATGTGAGATACTAAGCCTGTCCTTGTTTGAGTCTCTGTATTTCTGTACTGAGTTTAGTTTTAACAATTACCCCTGCATGTTTCAAATTACCATAAAATGGGCATATAATAAGGGATTTTAAAATATGATAAGCCCAATTACCTTTTTTAATGGAGGAAGATGACTTTTAGGAAACTATAATATTTGGGACTAGAGGTTTTTCTTTTTTTCCAATGAAGTCTTTGTAAAACACAAGTATGTTTCTTGAAGTACCAGGTTGACTTTTTCTTCCCAGTTTTAGAAACTTAAGATAGATATTTGATTTTAATAGCTGACGTTCTAGAAATGAAGCAAAGAGGATTTTTATTATGATAAACATTTTAAAAAGTGAAGGGTTGTTCTATTGTGAGAATATATGTATGTATGGAATGATTGAAAGCTTTAAGTTTAGTTCAAGGTATATATTCTAATTAAAGTGAAGTTAAATTAGTAACTGATGGGTATGCAATAGCAATCTAAAGTAGGTTTTGATTCTTTCATTTAAATATTTAATTCTGAATTTGTTCTTTTCCAGCTGCGATAAAGATATGAGAAGCTGAGCAGCAATTACAGCAGTTGACATAAAATTAATCATTAATGTAGGACAGGCAAAGTGCAAATTGCACTTTCAGCATGTTCTCTCTGGCCTTACAGATACACTTCAGTTTCTGCTACTGTCAGTTAGTTAAATATGTCCTTTGCAGTGCTGAATTTTCCCTGGGTTTAAAAGAGCTGGCACAAGCTGTAGAGTTGCTGCTCGCTAGTGAAGGATGCAGAGCTCCCAAAGAATTCAGCTTAGCTTTGAGAGCAGTACTGTGAAGTTCTTTCTTTTGCTTCTGGCAGAGAGGTAAAAAGAATGACTGCAGTTTTCTCCTTGTGAAAATAAAATATATTTAGCTGTTATTCATCATAACAGCTATCTAGGGCAGTTGGTTTTGACCTTATTGATTTATGGAACTAAGAAGAATGACATTCTTCAGTGAGAGCATTTCAAACGTACCGAAACCATTTGATTTTAAGTCAATGTTTTTGCACTGCAACATTTTTGAGTCTCTATTTTTAATTGAAGCTAAGTGCTGACTTCAGAATGAAAGAAATTAGATTTGATTTGGTGGGGGAAATGACTGCAAAACTGAAGTCTTTGCACGAAAATGAAAATTCTGTCATATGGTTGTTTTGGTTAAAATTTTTTGGAAAAAAAGCATCTGGGAAAGGGAAGTGTCCAGAGAGAAATTTCTGATAGTCCTTCTTTTGAAATTCCTTAACCCTTTTACAAAAGGAATAAATCTGGTATCTTACTGTCCTGGATGATCTGTAGCTGTACTGAGGTGTACCAGGAGATAAATATTTCATAACTGGGTGATGTTTCAGATTTGTTTCTTGGTTTTAAGATGGCCATTCCATCCACCAAGCAATCACTTTAATTTATGTTCTCTACAAATTGCTTACTGAGAAATCTTTCTGTGAGTGTTTTCTTTTAATCTGTTCTACCTGAAGCATCCCAGAAAAAACTGACAGATGCTAACAGTGACTGTGCTCCTTTCCCTTTTGCTTGGTGCTGGGGGTGGGAAGAGAGCTGGATTAGATGCAGTGCTTTCTAAATGAAGCAGTTTATAGAACTCATGAGAGCTAGAAGAAGAGATACATATTGAAAAGCAGTTGGGAAAATAAGGGCAATGGTAACTATTAGAATTTAATCTGCTACTGTTATTTTTTTTACCTAATCCTAGACCAGTTAGCTGTTTTCTGTACTATACTTCATAACTTTATAATGGTATTACAGGAAGTTTAGTGGTGATCTCTCACATTAGTAAAGGAATTGGTGAACTAACTGCAAGTCTTGATAATTTCTGAAGAGCTGTCCTGGCTATGCTCCCTCTTAGCTTCTCTTGCACCTGCTTGCTGGCAGAGCATGGGAAACCGAAAAGTCACTGACACAGAGTAAGCGCCAGTTAGCAAGAACCAAAACAGTGTGTTATCAACATTATTCTCATACTAACCCCAAAGCACAGCACTGACTAAGAAGAAAATGAATGATATCCCAGCTAAAACCAGGACAGCTGCATTGGTTGACTAGACGATTCCTTGCTCTGTGTTGGTGTCTGGGCAGAGATTTCTGGGAGGTGAGAGAATTGAACAAGTGGAATACGAAACTACTTTATGTACATATGCTGAAATAGAAACAACTTTGCCTTTTTTTAAATGCAGAATGTATGTATTGGAGAAATCTCCCATATCTCTTTGCTTTTCTTGGCGCAGTAGTGATGTTTAAGTCCCTGAAACAAGTTACTTTCTGGCACAGGAAATATGACTTTGTCTAACTTGGAACCAGTCACTTTATTCAATGCTGTCTTGTAAGAACCAAACACATGGTAATATTTATCATTTTCTTAGTGTATAAATTGTTGTCTTTTGCAAGGCTTCAAAATAAAAGTGAATGCTTTTAATCAGATTGACAGACTAGTTCTTTTTATTGCTCTTCAGAATATTGATATATTTATCCCTTCTTCACACCCTCAATATGTCATTTGAAACAATATAAGAGAACCTTCAGGTCATTGTTCTCTTCCTCTGAATCTCGGCTGCTCAGCCCGCAGAAGCTGTGCTGCTTCAATGAGCTTGGGGGAGGCATATGTGTGCAGGTAAAATAATTTGAAAATTCTGACAAACTAATTTAGCAGTGATTTTAAAAAAGTTACAGTCTTGTGAGTACTCCTTTGGCAACGCTCACTGACGTTGCACCTAGGTCGTGTTGTACCTGCTTTACACAGGAGAACTTGCTGCTTTTGTCTCATCTAAACTTTCAGTTTTGGTTACATAAGGTCTAACAGCAGATTAACTTCAATGTTCCATTAAAATCTGATGCCCTATTAACCATTTTTATAGCAATTTATTCCTTATTTAAACTGTATTTTTTTGTTTTTGTCCAGCAAGTTCCTCAGTTTTCATTCAATTTCTCAACTGACTGAATATGTAAGATGATGAGCTTTGGTAGAATGTGAATCATCAGTAAATCCTTGCATTGCAAATGCTTTTGCAAGATCTGCAGATTCACTTCTAATTTTCTTCCCTCTCTCCCTCTGTTTTGGCAAGTGTGGGACTCAACTTCTCTCCTGCCTGGAAGATAGAGTTGTGTGACTTTGTTAACTGTAAGCTGAATGAGAGGTTTGGGCTGTCTTTTGGCCAGTCATTCTTTAGGATTGTTGACTTGTTATCATTTATGAAGTCAAACACTGTGTTATTCCTCTCAGTTTGCAATCAGAAGGGTTGGAGGGAAGAGGAAGCCTTTTAAGTAATTAATTATTTTAAAGAGTCCATAAAGATTTTATATATTGCTTGCTTGAGGTCAGTGACTTAAGGTTTTTGTTATTCAGTCCATCAGTTCTGCATCTTTTTACATGCAGAGGGTAAATGCGGAGCAATTTGACATTCCTTGAAATCATAGTGCTCTTAGAAATTAAAAAAAAAAATATGTTTTTGTTTTGGCGTTTTCTTTTAAACTGAATTGAACATTTTTGAATCACAGAAATGTTGGGAGGAATAATTCATATATGACCCTCTATCCTATTTTCATTCTAAGATAAGAGGTACTAAACAATTACACGTGCAAAGACCTACTTGTTTTATTCAGCACAGCAACACGTTGGTGTACAAGCAGCTCTGCTGATTTAAGGCATGCTTCTTGTCAGTTGCAGAGGGAGTTAAACATCAGTCTTCACCTCTTTAAGTGAGTAAATGATGAATTATTGCCTAGAGGTAAGGGACAGTTGTTTCTTCTTCATTTGGGCCTTCTACATGTTGCTGTGACTGTGGGCATGGAGAAAGATGAATGGCACCTGATTTTCCGTTAGCCATTCAATATGCAACAAGGGCCAGGGAGTAGGGTAACAATAACATCTTAAGAACATGGACTGGAACTCTGTCTTCCTTTTTAATGGTCACTTGTTCTTGAGGCTAAAGAACTATCCACCTGCTTGTTCATAACTTTTCCAATAATAATATTTCCTTATACAAAGGGCTGGTATGTCTCTTTTTTTCTCCCAGTAGAGTGCTGTCAGAACATTTCCTTAATCAGTTGAAGGACAGGAGGAAATCTGTGAAGCAATCACAAGGGTTCTTGTGGGAGAAGAGGGGCTCCTGTGACTGCTAGGTGTGCATTTTCTTCCAATGAGACGAGAAATACTTTGGAGTGTGTAGATTTTCTCAAGAAGTAAATTGACCTAGTGGGCAGGAGAAGAGAGGGATATGTTTTTATAAATAAATTTCTATCAGTAAATATGTTTTTCTTCATAGAAGTGAAGAGGAAGTGTGAACCAGTACTATGTTAAATAGGAAAAATATAAGCTGGATGGAAATGCAAACTCAAGTTTTGGGTTTTTTTTAATACTCCACAGAAACATTGGATTAATGTTTAATCCTGATGATTAAATCCATTAATATATATTTCTACTAACTTAGATAAATGAGCTTTTCAGGCCATTTTATTATTCCCTCTGGGTACAGTTTCCATTTGCCTGAATATTGCTCTAATTAGTTGATGACATGGTATCCCAATAGCTATTTTTAAGATATGGTACCTAGTGGCAGACAATAAGTTTAGTTTGATTTCTTCATTTTCAGTTAATGAGAAATATGTCTTTTGTTTGAAGAAATCAGATGATACTCTTTGGGGATATGAGTTATTTAGTATGGTAAATATTAAATAGGGTAGGGTAGAACAAACAGACTGAATTTGGAAGGTATGGAAGATCTTTGCTGCAAAAGGTAGTTCCCATAAGTTCTTCTGTGTCCTCCATTTTCTTGGCTCTTGAAATAATTAAATTTTTATTTTACCAAAACAGGAATGATCCCACTCTCTAATTGGCTTTCACAAAAGTTATTGTTTGAAGTTCTGTGGCACAAACAAAGGGGCACTGGGGAAGTTGAATTTCTTTGTTAAAACAATTTGATAGGTGCAGTTAACCGAAACGTATAGAATGGTTGAACAGATGGGTGTAGGCTGTTCTTTGTATTCTGTGATAGCTCATGATTGGAATGTGTGCTACTAACGTGTGGCTGACGTTGGAGGAGACAGTCTGGCTATAGATAATGCATTGGAATTAAAAAAAAAAAAATCCTTTTTAATTCGGCTGCAAAGCCATGGCTACAATGGCTGGATGTGTTTTCCAACAGTTGCTACATAAAAGTTTTTTGCCTGGCATAAGACCACTCTGTTTCTCCCACCTGTCTGTGTGACATGTGTCTCTGCTGTCATTGCTCTAGTTCATGATCACAGCAGAATGCAAGTCCTTGGGTGGGAATTACCTTGATTTTCTTCATGCCTGATGGATGCTTGACCTATGTAGAATCATTCTTAGCACTTGTCAACACAAAATAATAACTTGTGTAGATTTATCTAGAGAATAATATTGGTCAACCATATTTAAAAATAAAGACTGGAAATCTGGAATTATAGAAAGATAATGTAAGAAGCCAATGAAGATCATCTAGCCCTGCTTGAAACAAGGGGTGACCTAGCTTCAGAGTTACGTCTGGGTACTTATGGCCTTGTCCTGCTGAATTTTAAATAGCTGAAAGAATGTAAATCCTCAGACCTCTCAGGGCAATCTGTTCCAGTGCTTATTCATGCTCACTGTGAACCTTTATTCCCTTTTATGTCTAGCAGTAATTTGCAACGTTGCAACTAGTGACTATGGCTCTTCTCCTTTCACTGTGCTCCTTTCACTGAGAAGATGGTGGCATTTTCTTTATAACCACCCGTGAGGTAGAAGACGCTATATTTACATCTGAGATCTTGAAGTTAGGCTTTGTCTGAATAGAATTAATAGATAATATTGGGAAGAAGTGAAGAGTAGATATTTCAATAAATAGAGATGGAAACAGAAGTTTGGTGATTGGCTGTTGGGACTTGAGATACACAGGCTCAAGTTCTTGCTCAACTTCAGTCAAAGGTTTTTAGTGTAGGTCTTTGAACTTTAGTTTGTCATGGGCTAGGCTGGGATTTCAGCACTCAAGTGAATTTACAAAATCTCTCCAATACCAGTATAGGGCAAAAGCTACCTTTAAGGACTACCACAAGACTAAATGGCTTTTTATGAGTTTTCATGAGAAAGGTAGTTAGTGTGATATTAAATAACTATTTGTTTCCATAAAACACATGACTTGACAGGAATGTTGATATGAGTTTTGACTTAGCCTTATGGGAAAATCATAAACCAAGAAGTTTAAAAGCAGTCAAGTAATCTTGAAATTTTGAGAATAAGCTCTTTTTATTTTTATTTTTTCTTGAGTCAGCTGCACTTATTTCTGTTTTAATTCCATTTTCCTTAAATGAAACAAGTCCTTTTCAGTCTCATTTTGAATAAAGACAAACAGTGAGTTCAGCAAATGAGGTGTATAAATGTGTGAATAGGACATAAAATGTCAACACACATTTGGCCTTTTTTGTATTTGCAGTTGTCATTGCCAAGGGAGTAAATGACATTCAGCATTGGCTTTGGTATTATAACATGGCATTCCCCTATGGCACTATCCCAATGAGGCAAACAGAGTTTCCGAGTGAGAAGTGCAGAAGCAAATAATTTTTTTTTAATGAGAGGTTTCATGGTGTTTTCCTTTGTGTGAAGATAATACTTTGATATAGCATAATCTAAGGCAAGTAAATTAACTGCCAGTGACAGACTTTGTTCTAGGGCAAGAGTTTTCAGCAGACAGGAGCACAGAGAGGAAGGATGCCTCAGTGGCTACAATGCTGGCCTTGGAAACTGAGGTTTATACAGCTTCTTTCTCTGAGAGAGATTTCTTATTAAATAGTTCTTTCCTCACTACCTCTGCTGTTCGAAGGGCATTAAAAAGAGAAAGCTAGAAGGCCCATGAAGAGCTGTTGAAAGCCATGTTAACACTTTCACTATAAAAATTCTGATTTCTAGGGCCAGCATTCTGGTGGAGTTCAGTATGTGGAGTAGCAAAATGACCAGGTTCAATGGGCAGGATCATCCACTAGCCTTTATAAAAGGGAATGGTACACCTATCACTCTCTGTAGAAATCAGAGAAATCAGGTTAAAGAAGGAGATGTCATACCATTTTAGACAAATCTGGCAATTTCAGGGTGCATATCTTGAATGGTGGTCTGGATCATGCCGTCTTACCAGTCTTTTACAATCAACAGTAGGTGCTAAAGTGAAATACTCCCCTGAGCAGTGAGTGCTAAGTTCCTAAAACCCCTTAAATGCTGCATTGCATTCAGTCTTGCACCAGACCAAGAGACACTGCACTACCTTACCTTGAACTTACCTTCAAAACATGGATGCAAAAATTAGGTTGTTTTCTGAATGTGAATCTTGTGGTTTAAAAGAAAAAAGATAGAAGGGTTGGGAGGGCTGGCTTTTATGAATATGATTGGGGAAATTTGTTTTTACTGTGTCTCAGTTGCAAGAACTACAAGAAACTGCTTTTCTATCAGAGCTGGCATGCCACCACCTTTATTGCCAGGAATACCTGTGATTCCACCTGACATACCTGCTGAATACATGTGCCCTTTATTTACTGTCACGCAAGGGAGGTATGCTTCATATCAGCCATGCAATTGAATTGTCTGGAGGACATTGAGAGAATGTGAAATTTACTTTAAAGAACAGTTAGGTAGTGCACTGTCTTTGACCTTGGGCTTTCCTGAGTGTTGGTTGCATCTGTCATGATGATGACAGAGTAAGGAAGAGGGTTTTCTTCCCATTGTTGACCTGCTGCACAGAGTGAGGCATGCTGTCATGAGTATGTGCATAGTTAAGTGACTTGCTCAGCATTACCCTCTTTTTTTCCCACCACATAATAAAGATATTCAGCTGTTTAGGAAAGAGTCTCTTATTTGTATTTCAACAGTATGTTTGATTATTTTTTTAAAGCTCAGAAATAGACTTTTTTTTGTTGCCTTGTATCTGGTCTCAATAAATTAGAGAGGGTTTGCTTATTTGATTGTAAAACTATTTGCTTTTATGCCTAAGTTTATGCCTTATCTACTTTTGTGTAGTTTCAAAAAATTGAGGTGCAAAATTTGAGACTTCTGTACACCTTGAGCTTGGGTTTCAATAAGTTTTTTGTATTGATTTACAGGAATGAAAGTCTTTATTTTTGTCAGCTAGTAATTTCTTAGGATTTTTCTTGAAAAACTTACATGTTTCTTCAGTGTTAGACTGTCATGAAACAAAGAGAACAACATAACTAAAATAAAGTGAGTTCAGGAGAAGTTTTTGGTTCCTATGTTTGGTTTATTCAGACTGCTCAGAGAGCAAAGGTATGACAACAGATTTTTGATTGGGTTCTACACTTGATAAGTGTTTTCAATATGTCCATTTCTATTACAGAAAACAGAAAACTTGCAAATTTTTTCTTCCCCCTAGTATGCAATCACACCTCTTGGTGTCTTGATGTGGACTTGCTTCAGGGGAGAGTACAGTAGATGATTTCAGCCATTAATCCTGACATGTAGTATTCTGATTTTGAATTTTTTTAATGTCATCTTCACTGACTTCCTTAATGTAATTTGTTATTTTCTTGCCCAAATATCTAAATATACTCACAAGCTTTTAAATACTAAATTAAATAATTTAAGGAGTAAAAATTAAGTGCTCTGACACTTGACCTTATCTGATTTGTTCAAAGCTATGTGGGAGATTTTTCAAGTGTTAAAGTGCTACATTTGTGATACTTATATGTGGAAAGAAAGGAACTGTATCTAATTTAGCAGGAAGAATGGAGACGACTTGAATATAGCCACATTCTAGACAGGTAAGATTAAATTAGACCTTTACAGCTGAAATAATATAGTAAGCACATGCCTTATTTTACTGATTTGCATAGTCACCCATATATATTAAGAGAATGGTGCTACTCCATGGAACTGTCCCTCCTTGGTTTGGTCTGTATCTCCCTGCAGCTGGAATGAAATGAAATGAATATGGTAAATTCCAATTAGTATGGCTTTTTGATGCAGATAAGAGTTGGAAGACACCTGGCTCATCTCTTGCTGAAATGTTTGGGAATAAGCCTGGTGCTATATTTGGAGCAGAACTGTAACTGGACAGATTATTTTCTGACTCACTCTAAACCATTTAAACAGCAAGGTTCTCATCCTGCTGAGTGAACGTGGAGTGAATCTGGCAGCTGTTGAAGAAAGGCTGTGGATTCAATATGCAAGAAAAGAGTATGCCATTAAGTAGTTGCTATACTGGTGACTGTTACAGCAGTTGTAATTTAATGAAAGGGGGTGTGTGCATGTATGCACATGGTGTAGGATACGTGATTTGTGTGTATAGTTTGATAGAGAGGTACGGGTTACAGTTTGCCTGCAGCTGACTGAAGATCCTTTGGATAAAAGATGATCTACTAATGTGCTGCTAAGTTTATTAGTATCCAGCAGAGAAGCTATTATCCATTTTATCAACAGATTACAGTGCTTGGTTTATGGCTTGTTTTTTGCCGTCTCATGATTTGTCAAATTGCTTCCAACAGGGTATCAATGTTTCAAATCTACAATACCTGCAGAAGGCACTGCAAATATATAAAATTAATCTTTCCTGGTGCAGATGTTTTTCTTTGAGTGCAAAACACCAATTCTTTCTTAGTGGGAGGCATTAATGTCTATCTGCATTTGTTTTTCAAGGAACTCATAGTTGTTTTTTTTTACTGAAAAACTTCATTGAGGATCACTCTGACTTAAAGAACTTGCTGTACTGAATGACCTTGCTGTAGAAGGGTTGTGCATCCATTGCTGCATCATATTCTTCTTCCTTTCTCTGGAATGATATGAAGAGGTATCTGCATGAAAATAATATTGCTCCAAAACATAATACACAATCAGAGCTCTTGTAATAGACTGCTGCAGTTCTGTATTGGGCCCTGGCATGAATGTCTTGGGGACACTCCAAGAACACACTGATCACCGTACTGGCTCCTAATGGTAGCAATTCGTGCTGTCATCTATGGTGGATGCTGGTTAGTAGGTCATCTCCCTCTCAGACCTGCATCTGGTTTGAGAACTGCTTTACTGTAAGTAGAGCTGTGGAGTGTTTTTACAAAGGCTTGATGCTTGACTAGAGGTGCACAAGTGGTAGAAAGTACCCAGAATTTTTTTTTTTAGCTTCAGTGAGCAGACACACATTTGGGATATTTTAAGATGCTGAGATACCCAGACAGGACAGGCTGGGTATTCTGCCTGCAGATATTTTTCCTGCAGACAGAATACTTAAACATCAAAGAAAACCACTGTGCTAAATAAGCTTCTCAGCCTGTAATGTGAATTTTTGAGAGTCTTAAAATTATTGTTAACTGCTGTTCCAGTCTGGTTTTACAGGCTGGATATGGATCACTTGTACTAAAACATTTGTGGATCATAACGGAAGTGAGTAACTGCTCTATTCCTCTGGATTTAAAACAGGCTAAGATGGCAGAGAGTAAACAGGCTTAGAGATGGGAGGATGAGGACATAAGACTGCATGTTAGAAGTGGCAAAGCTTGCACTTCATGTGAGTAATTCCGTTTCTACTGTAAAATCACTTAACAGGGCACAGGAGATTTTTTCTTTGGAGGTTTTTGAGCTCAAGGCTTTTTGCTGGTTATCACTTAAAACATGTATCAGCTATGGCTGTTTGAAATTTCTGTACAAACTGAAAATTGAAGAAACTGTTACTATAATAGTCCCACTGGAAAGTGCTTTTTTTGCTAGTATGTTTACATAACTGAAAAGGATGGTAGAAATATATGGACAGCTGTGAATGTGATAGAAACAATATTAAATGAGATTGCTAACTTCAAAAACTTTCTGTATGGAAGTAGTGGGTTTATAATTATACTATCCACTTGTTTAGAAACTCTAACTGGGTGCCAGGAAATCTCTGAGTGGTAGGTACTAAAAACCATTGAGTCTTCTCTAAAGTGCTCACAAAAAGTGGATTGTTACACATGTATGGGATAATACACACATATAAATATATACATATGTGTTCAAAGAAAATTAGAGCTGAATGCAAATGACAATCTAGTAGAAGTCCACACCACCACCCCAGCCCCCCAATTAGGTAGACTTTGTTTAAGTTAACTTCTGTTGATTTACTTAAATAGGGAGAGGAAAAAGAGCCAAGGAGGAGTTTCAAAATTTATGTACTCCCTCAAATAACTACAAAGGATTTTATTTTGTGAACAGGCTTCCATATTGTGAAGTAGACCCTACAGTTCAGTAAATATCTAAAGTTAAGCTGTTTCTGCTGTCTTTAGTGCTCTATAATATATCTGTGCAGTTCTTTCCAGTTGGAACCTTATCTTGTTTTGATGAACTGGCAAGTGAAGGAGGCAGCTGTTAATGTTTATTTTTGTCCTTCATAGAACCATAGAATGGTTTGGGTTGGAAAGGACCCTGAAGATCATCTAGTTCCAATACCCCTACCATGGACAGGGACACCTTCCACTAGACCAGATTACTCAGAGCCCCATCCAAGCTGGCATTGAGCACTTCCAGGGATGGGGCCTCCACAGCTTCACTGAGCAACCTGTTCCAGTGCTTCACCACCTGCACAGGTAGAGTTACACAGGAAGAAGATGGGGCTGCCTTACTCAGCTCCAACATCTCTCCTGATGTGACGGGTCTTTCCTCTTTGGTCTGCAGAGCAGCAAAGTGGTTCTTTAGGGGCACCTCAGGCTTTGGGGAAGTCTCTTCCTGCTGCAAGTCCTTGCTCTTGCAAGCTTCCATTCTTTTGTATTATAGGCCCCTCTCCATTCTGTAGGTGCCACTGGGGGAGGTTTTAGCAGTTTGACCATGACTTGCGGGTCCACTGAAGGCTGTGCTAGGAACCAACCTGATGTAAAGGTATTTTTAACTAGTCCATTGGAAGATGTGTTTTCTTTCCAAGTGTCTCTTATTTATCCTTTTTGTTTCAGGATTAGATATACAGCATTATTTAAATCCAATTTGGTGTTAGGTGTTCCAGAGCAGACATTATTTCTGCCTCTAAATATTTATAAATATATAAATTATAAGGAAAAACCATACCTTCATTGTTGTCTTCTTGTACTGCAGAATGTAGATTGCGTCATTCTGCTTGAAGTTGGTTAGGGTCAAGGCAGTTTTGTTTCTTTCTGGAATATGGGAGGGCATCTGTCACAGCTAAAATAGCTGTCTGGCTGCTGTCCTATAGTTTTGCAGCTTGGTCAGAGCAGGTGTCTGAGATCTCAGGATAGAGAAGAAACCCTTAACTAATCAAAAAGGACCACCATTTATTGTTATGGCTTGAATATTTTGAACAGAGATAGGGCAATGAGTACAGCTAAGGGAGAAAAGGGAGTCCTGAAAGTGAGGTTTCCACATCTTCTGTGGAAAGCACTAGCTATTTGTTCCACAGAGGCAAGCAGATAGTGCTGTGAGGGTGTGAGAGACTCCTTCTCTCTTCTTCTCTCTCACTTTAGTCCTGTTTCTTCTCTTAATCTCTCTTTCGTTCTTTATTCTTTTCCTAATCTCTTTTGGGTAACTTAAAAATCCAATAGGTTGTATTTTACTAAGTGTTGTGAGGGTTGTCTTGTGCTGGCTACTTAAGTGAAATGCGTTTGCCTTGGTTGTATGTTATCCTTTTTAACCTTTTGCCAAAATGCCTATTTTCTCGCTAAATTAAAAGAAGTTTCTGGGGAAATGTGTGTAGCATGTTCTCTTTATTCTGTTATTAAAACACTAAAAGACTTTACAAAATTTGGTTGGTGAAGTTTTGGAGTCTTAAATACAAGTAAAACACCTGGACAGTGCGTGGCTTGGCCTGGGCCTTTGCAAAGGGGTATTCCTGTCTTGGAGAGAAATGGAAAGCAGTTTGGAGCAAATAATAGCTATCATGTATCTCTCAGAGTAAAGAAACAGAGTTAACTGAGGCGCTTGTACTGAGAAAGGCGAAGGGATTGCTGTTATGGCATCATGCCAGCATAATGACTGCCTATGGTCATGGCCCAGAGAGAACTGTGAGTCTAAACGGGTTGAGAGCCTTCACTGCCCAGACCAGCCATCTCTGGGACCTCCATCCACAGCAAGGAGCCCTGGTGAGAGCTCAGGTCAGACAGGCAGCCCTGTCTCCAGCAGTTCCTGGCTTGCTGCCTGGACATCTCAGGCTGACCTTGGACCTGACCCTCCCTCACCCTGTGTGATGGTCACCTGGCACTGTCCCCACCCTGGCACTGCTCAGGTTCCCTGGGGTGTCCCCGGTTTGGTGGGGCGATGCCCCACCTGGGCCGTGGCCACAGCCTGGCTCCCCTTGCGGAGGAACCCCCATGCCCTTACACCTATGTTCAGTCTTTCCTCTGTGTTGCTGAGCCAGCGGGAGCTTTCTTAGCCCTTTTAGGCAGAGAGGGAATAGGAACACACCCAGGATGGATGTTGTATTCTAATGAAAACATAATGGCAGAGATATTGGCAGAGACATTATGCTGTAATAATCTAAGTATCTATAGAGAATAATGAGTGGCTGTTAATGTTTTAGCGTAACTTAAGTCTAGCTAGACCTACTGTTTTTTCTTTTTGATAAATTTTCTTATTTCTTGATTTTTATGAGGAAGATTAAGTGTCTGCTTCCTGAGAACAGTAGAGGTTAGATGAGAACATGCAGATGTTAATGTCTGTTGTACTTGGAGATGAACTTTACAAAATGACGTTTTCTTCTTTCAAGATTTTAGGGAAAAATACATTCCTTATCTTCCTAATTTTCGAATGTGTACAGAGTTGCATGTGGAACTAATTAAAAAAGTTCAAAGCTCTTATCTCGTGTAGCAATATTGTGTCACGGACAATGGAGATAAAAGTTCTTTCTGCCTTCTCAAGCTTAGCAAGTCAAACCTATGAATTTCTAGTGAAATCTTTCCTAGTCTGTGGCATAATTGCATTGTGAAAATGCTGTTTTATCTTAACAGTGAGGGGAAGAAGAGGGGCAAGCACTGATCTCTTCTCTGTGGTGACCAGTAATAGGAGCCAAGGGAATGGCCTGAAGTTGTGTCAGGGGAGGTTTAGGTTGGATATTAGAAAAAGGTTCTTCACCCAGAGGGTGAACAGGCTCCCGCTCCCCAGGGAAGTGATCACAGCACCAAGCCTGTCAGAATTCAAGAAGTGTTTGGACAACATTCTCATGCACATGGTGTGACTCTTGAGGATGGTCCTGTGCAAGCTTAAGGGTTGGAGGCAATGATCCTTGTTGGTTCCTTTCCAGCTCTGCATATTCTGTGAAATAGTCCTGCATCACAGGAATTTCCTCTTTTTTTTTCACTTCTTTTCTCCCCATCCCTCTTTCATTCCATTTATCTTTTATTCTTAAATAATCTTTGATGATTTACTTTCTGCGAAGTGTTTGCTGGGTAGTATTTAGTAGTCTTACTGCAATCTCAGTAATTAACTTTTTTACCATATTCAAGATGTAATACCAGTAGAAAGAGGTATAAAAGCTTTTTTAATTTGTATTTGCTTATTCTTAAAATCCTGCATAATTTGTTGAAAAACAAGGAGATGAACTCTTTTTAATGCCATTTTGCACTACTGTATTCACCTGCCTTCCAAATTAGGTTGTTTGAATGTTTGAATATGTCAGAGAGAGCAAATTTCCACTTTCTGTAATCCTTGGCTTCTGGCTGACCTTTTGATTTTTTCACTTTGCAGTTAGCTATGATATACTCTAGGCAAGCCTACTTTGTAGGGAGGAAGAGCTCTGGCAATATAAAAGGCTGAAGAGTCAGGGAGGCAGCTGGAGACCCCAGGCAAAAAGAAAGACCAGTTGTTGGTGGTGCACATGTAGAGCTGACAACAGGAAAAGATGCATACCTCAGTCTTTAAGGTAATGGTTCCCAAATCTGTAGATTTGAAGAGCTATATGTCATTCTGCTCTGGAGGTTTGCTGCTCCTTACAGCAGGGAGAGCCTTTTCAGGATAGTAGGAACTGCAGATCTGTGGCCATGGCAAAGCAGCCTCTTTGATCCTAGTAAGGATAACTTGGGAAAGTTTGGAAAAGATGGCAGTGCTTAGAAGCTGCAAAGCTGAATTCTGAGCTGCAATCTTGGGGCAACTAAAGTCAACTAGTGGATGTGTAGTTGGTCATGTATAATTTTGAGAATGCTTAAGACAACCTTAATTTTTGTAGGGGGTCAAATTACGGAGCTGCACAGATAGGAGGTGCAAGGACATGTAGCACAAACAATTGATTTATTGAGTTACTGAGTCTTTCAAACTAAAAGAAGCATCAGAAATAATCTCTAATAGTCAAAATGGAGAGGTATATAGTGCCTCCTTTCCTGCTCCCCTGGAGCCTTTTAAATTCATAAACATCTTTCTGACACTGATTCCTGTCCCTTTACAGGTCAGCAGGGTGTTCCTCAGGTGTGGTGGTAGGCTACAGGCTATAGCCATGGTCATCTGTCTGCAATTATCTGCTTTTTAAAACTGTTCAGAACAAAAGATCATCACTTTACCTTCACCTAACAAATGGACAAGCGAATGTTTTCAAGCTGTTAAATTTGAATAAAAGCCATTTGGAATGAGTAGTTAGCATGGCTGACACCAGAAGTCCACTGCAGGGTTTGAGCCTTCTGTATTCTCTGGTGTATTGCTGCAAGCTACCAGAAAAACAGAGATAAAAGGGAGGAGATGATTCCCCTAGAAAATAATAGAACAGCAAAGTGTTCTAATATGGCTGGCAGGTTTGCTTATCTAATGCTATTTTAAGCAGTGAAAGCAGTATTTCATCTTCGGATCAAGGTTTATACATATTCTTACAGTTGTGAGGGTTGTCAAAGTAATTGATGTACTGCCAAAACTGCAGTGAGGATACAAATAGATTCTTGTGTGGGTTAGAGTAGATCTCATGGTAATTTAGTAGCAATTGGTGCGTGTAGGAAGACTATTTAGCCCCTTGTTCTGAGGTAAAAACAGTCTATTTGTAATGTAGATCTTGAGAAATATGGATGTTACCTCTTTGAATAGAACCAGTAATGTATCTAAACTTGTATTTTGCTTAGATCGGTGGCCAAAACATTGAGGGAAGATGCAACCGTTTTTTGAGTTCTTATTCATGGCCTGGACTGCATATGATAATTATGTTTTGGCCCTTTCACATGAGCAAGGGTATGGTCCCTGTGATCAACTGCTGATATGGATGCTTTGTGGGAAAGAGAGGAGAATATTCACAGAGCTTCCTCTAGGTACCTAGCAAGGATGTGATACAGCATGCTAACCTTCAGAACCCAGTATTCCTTGTGTCAGCAAACAGCTGGGTGACCTTTGTGGGTGGCTGGATTCTGTTTTCTGCTCTCCTCCCTGCACATCCTTGTGCTAAAATGCAACTGCACAGTGCTCTTGTGGTGCGCTCTGTGGTCTCTGACCCAGACTACTCCAGATCAAGGGCTTGGCCAGAGAATAAGGTACCTCTTATTCCTGCTTCTCATCATAAGGAAAATGAGGCTCAAAGGTGAGGGAGCAGCGAACTCCCTCCAGCCCTTATCACACAGTATGGATCTCCACTGGAAGCTCAGAAGTGTTTCTAGGTCCCTCACTTTAGATGCAGGAAAATGTCTTTGTACACACGATAGAGCCATTTTGTCTTAATTTTCACTGCCCAAAGGTGCTTTTATTTTGGGAGTTAGTGAAGGCTACTAAAGGTGTTGAATGACCATTTATTTCACTGAATTAAAAGTCTTTTAGCTTTTTCTACTACTAAAAAGTGTAATGGTTCTTATAACACTATCCAGTTGAAATGTGTCCTTTGCTCTCTCGAAGCTGGAAAACAAACTCTTAGATATAGGCAAGAGATTTGTGATTGCTTTCTAATAATGTATCTTAAACTCGATACCAAGTTTCTTTATTTTGAGAAGCTTCAACTTAGGTTTCTAAAGGTGTCCCTTTTAGGCTAAGGTCCCTTCCAATTAGAAATAATGAAATCTCATGATGTGTCAGAGAACCAGACTGAGAACTGGTCTAGTGGTTTGGTTTCTTTCTGTCCAATGAACAATGTCAGGTACAATAGAGGCAAAAGTAGGGTAAGACTTTGAGCTTGGTAAAATGTAGTTAAAAACAGGAATGGATGTAAATGACCTAATAAAGATGAAAGAAGAAATTTACTGTGACTTTCAGTGACTTTTTTCTGAAGATGAACTGTGTATTTTTTGCTGTTCTATTTGCTATACAGTTTAAGAAAGTCTGCATTATGAAACTTTTTTCCCTTAAAATTTGCAAAGTATTGGGAAATATTTTAGCTGGGGAAAGCCTACCAGTCTGTTCCTGCTATGATACTCCAGTAGTTAGTCACTGGTGTTACTGATGTCTATGTCTGATGTTTATCAGTTAGACGGTACACTGGTGACTTATTTTCTTCTTTTTATTATGCATGCTTTGGCATGAATATGAGTTTTAAGCTTCAAATATAGGAAAAAGTAAAAATAAAAATGATAATATTCTCCTTGACTAACTGGGTAACCATGTACCATATTTTCATTTATTTATGCATTTATTTATTTATTTGTTTATTGGTGGGAACGGGGTTAGAGATGGGAAGCACTACGGTTTTAATAGTTGAACTAAGTGTTTTCAGTTTTCTATGATTTAAGTACACTTTTCCAGTTGAGGTGAAGGCTCACTAATAGGTCATTTAAGTCTGAAAATAGATTTTCTTTTTTTATGGCTTTTGATGAACTACACAGGAATTGCCTGTGATCATCCAGCGGTTGTTTGATGACTGAGAACCGCTGAAGTATCAAAATTTGTAATGGAGGGGAAATCGATTGATAAACGTTATAAGATTCTGTCAGTAGATGGCGCAGTTAGTAAAACTATCCTGTGGAGACCTCGGCGTGAGTGAACAAGTTTTGGGGTTTGTGACTTTTAACAAGGTCTTTGGCTCCCGAGACAAATTAACTGGTTGGTTTGATTTAATATTTTCTTCTGTTACTGTGAATGTTGCAGGCTGGTAATCTCAAATATAGAATTTAGAAGAAACTATAACTGCTATAGTGCTCAAAACAATGAGTTTGGAAGTAAATTTGCAGTTATTCTGCTCAGTGGTTGAATGTGCTGCTAGGTTAAATCCTCTCTACCCTACAGAATGCAGGCTAATACTATGACAAATCTAGTCTTTCCTACTTTAACAAAACGTTTTGGAGTTTTTTAAAGTTACCTGCAGCTGGACCTTTTGAGACATCAGTATGCTCACTTGGTTGTCTTAATTTGGAGATCCTTATACTTTAAGGACTAACAGTCTGTGGTTAATTTGAATATTGTCTGAGAAATGCTGTGTTCCTAAGGTACTGTGAAAAATTGCTGTAAAAACATTCTTCAGCATGGCTAAATTGATAAGTTCAGATTTTTCATGCAGCTTGTAGAGGCTGTGCTTGGCAACATTTGCTGAGAAGGATCAGTTGCTGCAATATATTTCAAAATATTAGAGGACACTATGAAGAGCTAAAACTTTGTCAGCATTCTGAGCTTGTTACTGATGGTAATGATGAACATCATTAAACTGAAGTTGTTGGAAGGATTTTGTTTAAGATTGACAGAAGCAAAAGCAGAATGTATACCTCTGAGTCTGTATAAAACTGAAAGCATAGTTGTCAGGTATGAATAGACTATTTATTGAGACGGATATGTGCTCAAATGAATGACTTTGTGATAACACAATGAAAAATTTCACACTATTTAAGAAATTCAAGGAAATGTTTTATGATGACCTGCATCGGTCCTTTAGCCTGTGAAGTGTGCTATTGGCCATGGAACAATCAAAGGAAAAACCATTTCTCGGTTCTTGAACACAATCTAAAAATTATAAAGATGGGATCAATAGCTGTCCAAGTACTGTGATTTTGTTTGTTTGAATAACTTTGTGGGAAGTGTTGACTATATGTTTTGGAACGGTTGTTGACAAGGCAAGAAAAAACTGGGAATAGAAGGGAGGTGGTAAAATGAAGGGAATTTTTTTAAGTCTGGCTAGAAGACCGTGTGCAACCGTCTTGATGGATTGCTTATTTTGCTCAACACTAAAGCCAGTATTTTCAAAAGCAATTATAGCAGTTGCATACATCAATTTTAGGCACCTGTATTGCACTCTCTGCTCTCTAGAAATGCTCAATTACTGCTTTGCCTGTCAAAAGAAGATCTGTTCTTTTAAGATCCTGCTAATTGAGCATTGAAAAATTAGGCCACTCAGTATCTCTAGTAGAATATGGTGAATTAGGCCAAGCTCGAGGAATAAATTGATTTCAATAATTTTGGCACAAATGGATAGGAATAAAGTACTTGTAAAACTACTGACCTGTGTTTGTTTGTTTGTTTGTTTTCTTGGGTTTTGTTGTTGTTGTGTTGTGGGTTTTTTGTTTTTGTTTTTTTCTTTTAGAAAATCTAACTACTTTAGAAGAGCCATCCCACTTTTTGACCCACTCACAATGCCAGAGAGAAGATGTTCAAACCAGAAAGCTTTTCATGCTTCCTCTGCATGGAATTGTCTTACATATCTCTCCAGTTAATAAATGCTGTGTTTAAATTCCAAGCAGTATACCAAGTTCTGCTGCTGTTTAACATCTCTCAAATAATCTTATGTCCAGGATTCTTGGCCCCTACTGCCAAAGAGAACACTGTATACACCCCGAGACTTTCCTAACTTGTTTGCAAGTTGCTAGGTACAAACTTGCAATTGTGTGCTGACAACATGAATCATGGTAAGCAATACCTAAAATGACAGGTGAATTGCCTGTTTCCCTGTGAATTGTTACCTCCTCTCGTCTTCTTACACTGGGATTGTAAACTTTGTGCTTCACTATATGTATCCCTTGCTTGGTGTTCTAAGGCTGGGGTTAACTCCCAGGTGTTTGTCAGTGGGTTATGAACTTAATGTTCTTGGAGAATTTAGGAACTTTTTAACAAAAAACTTGTTATTTCTTTTTGCGAATGTTGCTTTGTGATTGTTGCTTTGTGATTGTTCCAAAGATGGCAAGAGACCATGTGTTCTTAATCTTCAGTCTTAGCTCGCCACAAGAAGTAGATGTGCTGTTAATATCACACAGTTCCTTTAATTAGGTAATTAGCAGTGGAAGGACAATGCTAACAAATCAGAAATGGGAAAAAATAATAGGGTTTCCAGGCCTTAGCAGTCTGTCAGTTACTACAGTAATCTTTTAGTCTCAGTCCTTTGTGATCTAATATCCTCAGTGGTACTGTCATGTCTATAATTCTATTCCTATCAATGAAGCTGCACAGCCTAATAGATCTGTCCCAGGTAAGCAGTTTTCACGCTGCAGAACATAGATGCTTTGCCTACTCAATGGTCCGTATCAGCTATTAAGTACTGACAATGGGCTTCTCTGAAAAGCCTTTTAGCAAACAGCTTATTTCAGTTAGCTTGCATAGTGCAACAGTAATATCCCAGGGTGAGGGCTTTTTTGGTTAATGGTTGGAGTTCTTGAAAATTTAATATTCAGTGCCAATTCAAGCAATAGTGGTATCTTTATGTAGGTTTATTGGGTCAAAAATAAGTCATTACTCAACATGGTTTTATGAAATCGGTGCACGAATTGACGTCATAGTTTATCCTTCTAGTCAAAGAACACATTTATTAATCATTCAGTACATTTTACTACTTAAGAACACCTCTGAAGATGCACTGTTTCAGGTTCACTGGTTTAGGTTTTTTTTTTTTTTTAGTTTTCTACTTTGTTTTCCAAAGAGAGAAATATTAAAATATACATTTTAATAAATGTATATTAATTGCTCAGTCTAGAAGATAATACTCTTTTCAGAGAGCCTTCTTTATCTGATAGAGGCTAAATTCATTGGGGGTAGGCAGAGGAAAGTACATTAGTTTTAGCTTAAAATGGTTTGTATATTTTAGAATTAAAGTTTGAAACCCCTCCAGCATTTCTGAGAGAAGAGAGACATGAAAGAAAAAGGAAAGGCAGCTTCCATTAAGTAAATCATGTTTGTTGCTTAGGAGCTATTGGACTGAGCTACTTGGCAAAGAGAAGAGTTAATTCCATGTGTGTATACAGGAGACCTAATTACACTTTTATAGTAGTGCATCCATCTGCAAACTAAGCCTCTGGACCCCCTGCGTGACACCTTATGGCAAAGTCATTCACTGTTGCATGAGGTGGTGTCTTGAGGAACATCATCTCCAGAGAAAGCGATCAGAGTGTGTCTTGCTGGAGAACTGTAGTCGATGTCACCTTTCTGGAGGGAAGTTTGGATCCAGCTGGCTCCTCAGAGTTTCCTGAAAATGGGGTCACTTCTGCGGGGATGTTTGCTGCACACCTCAGGAGAGATGCTGGATGATGGCCAGAGCCTAAGGAAGGAGCCAAGGGGAAAGGCTGCACAGGACCCAGAGCTCTATGTGGATTTTCACAAATAGTGCTTACCATGGATGAAAGACCCTGCTGATCCTTTTGAGAGGTACAGATAGTCTTGGGAAGGTGATTGCAGACAAGCCTGTTGGTATTTGCTGTGCTCTGTTCCAGCTCAGATGTTGTCTGGACCTTGGATACAGAGTGCTGTTTGCTGAGGATTTTCTTTAGTCAGGGGATGCATGGATGGCAAAATCTCTCAGAGAACATAATAACCTGTATGACAAGAATGATAAGTAAAGGATCAGAAGCAATTTCTGACTTGTTTTGTGGCTTAAAGATGTACCAAAATCTTTATCTTACACTTTGCTCTGCAAAGGATGGCCTGTGTGGATGCCCTGCTTTCCGTCTCTGTATTTCACTGTGTGCCCTTCTGCAGAGTGTTGAGCACATGGGCTGGATTAGCATAGGTTGAGTTTCAACAGCTGGTTATTCTGTAATACAAAATGGGGAGGGATCCATTTTCTTTAGCAGTTGGGAGAATGTCTCTTCGACAGTGCGAACAAAGTTGAGTTTATCTGCAGGACTGTGTAAGGAATTTTTCCACTGGTTTGATTCTTCTCCAACTCTGTGTTGCGATGAACAGCGTGATACCTGTATGCTGCATGCTACTGAGAAGAGCTACAGTGGCTTAATGTGCATCTCTAAGCTTGTGTGAACCTGGTTGCATGTAGCAGTGTTAGAGCTGATCTAATCCCAGGGGGCTTTACTAGCTCTAGAGTTTTTCACTGGGATGGCAAAAATAAGGGAAAATCTTGTGAGGAGGGAAAATCCTTTTCCTTCTGTCTCTTTCTCTACCAGCTTTATTATTTAAAACTTGTAGCTTTCAGATCTGTATATTTTCAAAAAAAACACTGCATTCTATATGTAGTATGTTGTTTTCTGTAAATGAATAATAAAAGCAGGAATTTGGAGTATGTCTAGAGTTAGTGCATATTCTGTTTTTCCTTGAGAATTTTCATTTCTACGAAAGTAAAACAAAGTTTTGTGCATAGACTTCTGTATTTTAACAGAACGTTTAGGTTTTTTATACCTAATTAGCTACTCCTGCTTGCCTTCCTTATCACCAGCCCAAACTGCTCCTCCCACTTCAGATTAAACTTGAGAGGAGTTGCAGTGCCAGAAATGTCAGGCTGCATCTCTTAATCACCTCAGAAAGGCAAGTTCTGTTTTTTCAAGGAGTAGGTTAGAGAATAAAGGAGCAACAGTGTAGGGGAAAAAATAGTGGGGGCTGTTTTGGAATGGAAAATACCTGTTACGTTTATCAACTCTTTCCTTCAGCCTTCAGAAATGCAAGCATTAATCCTGTCCCAGAGTTAGCATGTAGCCTATTGAATATGCAGAATATCGCCCCTCTGTTTCTGTGTGGGGTTTCCTGGCTTCCCCTCTGTGTCACTTATACTGCATAACTAAATTCTGAATTGTGTGAAATGATTACTTAAGTGGGTTGAACTAGCCATACAATACATACTGCTTTAGATATAAGTATTCCATTTTTAGGGCAGACTAGATGATCTCTGGTAACTTTTCCAGCACTTTGTTTCTGTCATGAGTATGAGGAAACACTGTCAGGTTTTTGTTTACACAATGTGGTTCATAAGTTTTCCCTTTGAAAAAAAATGAAAGCTTGTTTTTGACATCAGTTTCTTCTGTCCAAAACTTCCTTGCTTCTGATACATTACCTTATCCATGTAAGAGGAAAGACTTTTGCTACCTGCTGTTACTGACTGGCAAATGATGTGCAGAAGAAAAGTAAAAATCCAGTGGGAAAGGTGGAGATGAAAGTAATGTATATCCTTATCTAAAAAGGTCTCAAAATATGTAGTTGTGCCAGAGGACGTTTAGATTGGATATTAGGAAAAATTTCTTCCCTGAAAGAATTGTCAAGCATTGGAACAGGCTGCCCAAGGAAATGGTGGGATCACCATCCCTGCAAGTGTTCAAATAATGTCTTGATGTGGTACTTGGAGGCATAGTTTAGTGGTGGACTTGCTAGGGCTGGATGAACAGTTAGACTTGATGAACCTAAAGGTCTTTTCCAACCATAATAATTCTATGATTTTATAAACTTCTTGTCTTCTGTACTGGTGCGTTTACAGCAACATCTATATAAGATGCTGTGTTTTGCCACCTGACTACAGTAAGGTAGGAGCTTTTGTAACCAAGCCATTTGCTAGTAGTTACAGCACAGATTTATGAGAGTAACACTTATATCTGGGGTGTGAACAAGAAACTGAAATAGCACAAAAGATGTTTCAATAACAACCCGGTCAACAGCAAAACTGAAATCCTCCCTCAGCTTTTTTACTCAAGTTGAGCAATTAGATCAGAGAAGTCAATGGCACCTTGTACTCACAACAAAGTCCAGGAGCATCACTGTCCAGCCCAGCTGGAAAGTAACATGATGGCACATTTCTTCCTGCCAGTGGTGTGTCCTTGTCAGCAGAATTGTCATCATTAGTCCTCTTCTTTTAGGTTGCTATATGTCAGGTTTTGTCCCATTTACTTGTGAAATGTATTCACCACAACCTAGTGAATACATATGGTGGCTGGAAGAGTCGCTGCTTGTTTGTACTGTGAACAGTAATGTGGTAGCATAAGCAGCAATGGATACTTCTAGGATGATAGGAGAACTGAAATTAGCCCACAAACATTTTTTATCTGATTTTATACATAAATAGCTAGTTCTTTATGATGTACAAAGCTGATTCGGGTGTTTCATGCAAACTACTCAAATTCCTTCTTTTATTTCTTGCTTCTGGTTTTGCCAGAAATATGAAACCGGTGTTTGTTCTGCCTCTATAACATTAAAATTTTAAAAGGTATGTAAAATAGTAGGTTTCTACCTATTTTTCTTTTCCTTTTTTTTTTTTTTTGGTGTTGGGATTCGTTTGGTTTTTGCTGAGTCTACGGTACTGGGAAAAGTACTGCAGTACTGCTTCAATCTGGCTCATACTTTTTCCAATATAAAAGATACTCACTTTGGATAGTTTTGGGGGTTTTTTGTTGGTTTGGTTTGGTTTTTTTAGTCCTAGAGGAATTGATTTTCTTTCTTTCCCTCTCAGCAGATAATTTTAATTACTTAAAGAAATTTTAATATTTTTAATTTGGAGTCCACCCTAGATATTTTGGAGGATATTGAAGTTCATGCTGAAATAACGTTATTTCATGATGGTGAAGATGCAGATTTCACGGTTCTTTACCTCTTGTATAGAACTGTTTAATGAAAATCAACCTTTTTATTTGTTGGTTTTGAAGGATTCTGAATTTGTAGTGTGGTTGCACTTGGATTCATTGGCACTGCTGTAAAAATGAGTTTGGTGGTGCCTAGAGTGTATTCAGGAGTTTAGCTGTGTAATATTTTAACCTACACTGAAGGTAAGAAAAGAAGAAAAGTTGGACTACTAGGTTTATACTGCAGACAGAACCCATTGAGTTTTAATGAGTTATCTCAAGCATGAAAGGGAACAAACACAGATCCAAAGAAGTATGATTTTATCCTTGTAGCAGAAAATAGGAGCCGTATAACCTTCGTTTTGATCCTAAAGAAAGATGTCAGGATGTTGTTTTAATACTGTTGGAAGGTGAAACAATGGAGTCCATGTTGGAAGATGTAGCAATGTTTGAGGAGTTAACTGTTGATCTCAAATGTACTTATGCTGGCAAAGATGATTATGCATGAGCAAAGGTGATGAAGGATATATGTAATCTTATACTTGCACAATAGGAATGAAGAAAGTACTAGCCTTGTCTACTTTGTGCTTACAGCATATCATTAATCAGATCTTTAACACTTTTTATTTAGACTTTTTTGTCTGCTTTTTTGTTGTGCAAGACATAACGATTTATGATTAGCTAGTATTCATAATAATTTGGAAGAGGTGTTGGGGGAAAAGAAGCTACAGGTTCAGGATTGATAGAATGCTTGTCTAATCAGCAGTGCAGTTACACTAACTCTCCCGAGAAGACCTCATTTTTGCAACAAAGCTTATATATTTCACAGATTACTCTTCTGTATCTCCTAATTAATAGGTCAAGAGAAAGTAGATAGTCAAAATACAACTTCAAGAATAAGACAGTAGAGACCTATTGTCTAACTATTTTTCCGTGATATCCCTCAAGTGTGGCACGTGCTCCCCATGTGAGTAAAACAGGCCAAACAGCAAATGTGCAAAGTGTGCAGCAAAGTCTCTCTTGGCAGGAAACTTGAGGGCGGTGATAAACTGGGAGGTAAAAAGATGTTAGTTTTGGCTACAATGTACTTGGTAATTACTTCAAGAAGAACATCCTGACTTTTTCCCCCTGCCCTGGTTCTGCTAATGTGACATCTGTCAGAGTTCTGCCAATCAGCTGACATGGTTAGACATCATTCTGTCTCTGCTTGAGAAATGTCTTTTTCCTCGTCTCCCATGAAAGCCTGAAAAGGGAATGTATGAGGCAAAAAGACAAAACTTGATAACTCATCAAGAGACCATGCAGAAAGAAGTGGATTCCTTTTCACGATATTCAAACTTGTGCTTTGATTCAGAAATACAAGTTATCCCTTAAGATAGTTTCTTTGATTTTGGTTTTTCTGGGTTTTATTTTTGGTGCTAATTTGGTTGGTGATTGTTTTAGTTGGGGTTTGTTTGGGTTTTTTTTTTTTTCTTTTTAAAATAAATGCATTAAAAAATCCCTTAGGAGTAATGATGAGTACTTAATGTTCTTGCAATTTTGGCAGTTTTTAAGGGATTTACTGCACTATAGATTTTAGACCTTATCCATAACCACGTAGGTGGCTTTTCGCCTCAGATAGACACATCTGAGGAGGTGTCTGACAGCAGCATCATAATGAATCCTTGATTTGTCACATCTCTTAGACCTGTTCTTAAGTCTTGCTGGGTCACTTCAGGGATCTGAGGGTGCCCTTAGCCATCTTCCTGAAGGAGTTTGCTCTAAAGGCAGGCCTAAAACCTTAAAACTCTTTTTTTTTTTTTTTTTTATAATTTTCTTTCCCCACTGCTAAAAGGGTGGTGAACCTTGGTCTTTCCAGTCTTTATTCTCCAGAGTTTTGGCAAGCTTCCTTACCACAAGCTCATTTGCAAGCATTGCACATCCAGTGGCCAAAAAGAACTACTACTTGACCAATCATGAATAAGCAATATAGTCTACATGGTCATAGGCAAATATTTCACAGAAGGATCTGTGTGAACAACGATATGAAAAGGCCATTGTTTAAATAGTTTCCAGTGAGATGTGAAAAGACATCAAGGGCAGCTCTATCACTGAAGAGAGACTGAACTGGCTCTGTTCAATCATTGGTTAAAGTCTGGGTTTGTTTGTGTCTTGATATTTGCTTTATAAATGCTCTGTCCCTATGAATATATTTGGTATCCTCTAGAAAGCAGCTTAAATTGTGTGCATAGAGGTACAGTCCAAAACTCCTGATGGAACACTTGAGGACTGAAGAGATTTGTATTCTAAATAAGAAGATCCTCATTTATGTGTATAGACTAATATCATGGTACGCTTGGCGACTGCATGGATTACCAATGTTGGTCGGTGTGGGGTGTGTTTTTGTTTTGGTGGGTCCAGTGGTAGAATAAGATATTTGGTAGCTGGTTGGATGAGTATATTTAAACTAGTGGATACTTAGTGCTAGTAACGGAGTGTTTTAAAAGGCAAAACACCAGCATTGCAGCACTTTTCCTTGCCTGTCATGGACAAACCCCCACAATTCTTAAGTAAAATTCTATTGCTAAAAAAAAATAATTGTACTTGAACAAGCATTGCAGCATTTGATGCAGGAATAGAAATGTGGTAGTTTGTTGCTAACCGCAGTGTGTGGCCATGGTAAGAAGTAGGTGGGGTGTAGTCATCTGACACACCCCATAGAAAATATGTTGTAATGACATTGGTTGTGGTTGCAGAAAACTGCACATCTCTTACACCAGGTTCAAGAGCAGCTATATTCTACCTTCCTTTTTCTGTGTTGTCTTTGATGCAGAGACTGCAGAATGAAAAGCTGCTTTGGACACCTTCCAGAAAGTTATTGAAATCAGTCTTCAGTAACTGTATTGGTTTTTACTGTGTTCAAGGTCACTGAGCTGCATGAGCAGACAACCCTGTAAAAAACAGGATTTGAGGATTTTAAATGGTGTCTTTTTACAGTTTGAATAAATAAGCCATATAAAAATATGCTATACATACAATATTTACTACTTTTGGTCTTATCTTCTGCCTTTTTTTTCTCTCCAGCTGTGTTCCTGCTGGTCAGTTTTGATATCAATAGCAGCTTTCCAACATGTCAAAGCTCTGAAGAGAAGGAACATACAGTTGCCCCACAACTTCTGGCACTTACAGTTACAATTACACTGATCAATACAAGTGCATATCTTTCAAACAGGGTGGCGATTTGTATTTATATACAAAGGAGATGGTAGTTTTGAATAAAAGTGGTTGATATTTTCCTGGTAAAGTATTGTTCTCACCAGAAACAAAATCAGTATGTCAAAAATTGACTCCTCTCTATCTAAAACTTCATGATAGTTATGTCTGTGGTGAGCTTTTTCAGCTTTTGAGTAAACTGGAATATCTGGGTTAAAAAGGATGGGCAGGTACCAAAGTCGCTTTTACTATGCCCACCATAGCATTCTTTTCACCACAGTGTGAAACCTGGAAGTAAGTGTTAAACCACCAAGATATAATTTGTTTTTGGGTGAATCTCTTGTTTCTTCTCTTGAAGCATTTTGCTTCATGCTCATACTGATGCAGACATTCAGTAACTGAGCCTGGGAGGAGCTGAGAAGGGAGAGGTAGAAGTAATTTCTTCACAGTTATGTTTGCTTTCTGTTTTGGGAGTAGGTCATGGATTGTTAGAGCAATAGTGTCAGGATAGCTTGCTGAGTCTCAGATACCTGTAGGAGGGGCAATTCTTGCAGAGTTCTTTAGGCTGCTCACTGGGATCGAGATGTGTCTTTAATTTACTTACACTGGTATGAATAATGGTGAAGGACAACACATAAAAAATAGCTTGTAACTAAGGTAGAGTAGAATTTTTTGAAAACAGTATCTCAGTGTAAATGCCTGGAAGAGGACTTGGGAACCTGCAACCTATGGAGAACTTATGGCCTACAATTTAATTTCTTATGACCAAATGCCAAATATTTACTTTTTCACTTGGCTTTCTTCCCTCCCCCCCCTCCACTGTTACTGGATATTGCTAAAGTCAGAATAGCTGGCCAAAGAAGCTTCAAAGCTGTAGTTATCCTTCAGCAAGGGTAAAGACATACAACCTTTATTGTAGTATTTCTGTGAGCTGTATATGAGTATGTATGGTCTGTTTTATTCCCAGAAATCCACAGAGCTGACCCCTACCTCCCTCACAGTATCTTTTCATAAGGGAAACTTTTCCAAGTATACTTACCTGACTGGGTACCTTCAGTATAACAGACTTTAATTAATCACTAAGCCAGCATAAAACTTGTAAGTGCAGCTGCTGCAGAAATGGACAGTGAGGAAACACAAAAACTGTGCCTGAAGACAGAAGAATAAATAACGGCACGGTGATAATTGCATCCTGTAAGGTATTGCAATGTGGTAGTCATCAGAAACCTATTCACTGTGTCTGCCTTTCTCTCCCTCAGTGATGAGCTTTCTTCATCTCTCCATGGCTAGACTGCCTGTAACCTTTTAGAGCAGTTCTCTGGATTATGGCTTAAATGTTAGGAGTAATTAGATAAAACATTTCCGTAAATGCCTGTGGAAAGAAATACATTTATTACCTTAGTTGAATTCTGGCCAAACTTAGCTTTTCCATATATAAGTAATTCAATGAACAGATAAACAGTTGGGTAAAGTAATTTTGCTTTATCTACCTCCAGATAGGACAAAAGGTAACAAACAAAATAACTAAGGAATCGGAAATCTGTCACTCCAACATTGGCTTGTTTAATCATGGTCAAATACCTTACCCTCTGCACAAACTGCTGAGCACTTGCTTCTTGTGTCTTACCTTGTCAGGCTGAGGAGCCCTTCTAGAGAAAGGTCACACTTTTAGCTGATGGTAGGTTGTTGCCGGCATGAGTCAGGGCAGGATGAAATCCTAATGCATGTATCTTCAGATGTCAGCTGGCATTCTCTGTAGGTGTCCAAGGAATGGGAGATCAGCAGTTCCAAATCAAACTGATGTGCACTGTGGCATACTGGCCGCTTGGATTTGATAAGTGACACATCTTATGTCTGAAGCTTGGAATCTGACTGAGGGTTAGTGGTGGCTTACAACAATTCTGCTTTAAGAGTTGTATAAGAGTTATACAACTGAATATATATTACAAGCAAAAATATGAAATCAGAAATCAAAGTTTTGAAATTGAGTGAATCACAGGAATTAGGGCAAGCTCAAATGACTGAGCAAAGCTATTGAATTTGATGCTCCATCAAGATGTGAGAGCATATTTGGTGTGATTGTGACTCAGCACTTGCTGGTGAGTCATTCCTCATCCCTGGGACCTCAGTGCTGTTGGTTTTCTGGCTGAAAAAGAAAAGAGGAGTGGGAAGAAGTTTAAACCTACAGAGAAAGTTTAAACTTCATGAATACAAAAGAGAGGGGGAAGTTTTATCCCCACTTGGATTATTTTTCTTGAAAGACTTTATTTTTAACTTTTGAATATGGTATTTTCAGTGGAATGAGATGACTTTTCCCAGCTTTATTTTTAGTGGAGGTTTCCAGAAAGTTAATTTGTGGCTATTTTGAACTATTAAAAGAAACATTTAAAGCAATGCAATTTTCTTTGTCCATGGCTCTTTCACACAGATGAGTTTAAAATGCTTCATACCAATAACTCAGTTGTGAGAAGACAGTACTAGTGGAGGGGGATTGAAATCAATAGTTAGAAACAGGAGGATATAGGTCTGAGAATATACAAACATTTAATGAAATACATATATGTAGTAGAAACTGCAGAACAAGAAAGTCTTGTAAGCAGTGACAATATTCTGAGAAGGTGAGGGACTGAGGGGAAATGAGAGTCAAAAAGCAGTGAAATTCTCACCTCAACTCTGACAGTCTGTGTTCATCATATAACAGGGCAGTAATGGAATGAAAGTGCCATGGTATGGGTCCTATTGCCTGTATCCAGCCAGAGCGAGGGTGCTCCTGTTCAGCCATAGTTATGGTAAGGATGACAGTGTTAATCTTTTTTGTGAAGTTTCTAACTCAGCTATTAGTAGAGGAGGGTTTGTTTGGGGGGATGATTGGGTGTGTTGGTGTGTTAACCTGTTGTACTAGAGCTGGAGATCAGGAAGGAAAATAATTTTTTTTTCCTGTTCTATTTTCCAAGTTTGGCAGAGACCATGGGGAGGTTGTAGTTTGTGTTGTAGTGTACAGCGTGGTCAGCTGCTTGGGAGCACCTGGGAATCCCAAGTAACAAGTTCTTTGCACTCCCACAGGGCCAAGGCTATGGATTTATTTTTTTTTTTACTTCTTCCTGTGTCAAATTGAAGTTGTATCTTTGGTCCTTTTACTGCAAGTCACAAAATATCATGACCCATTCCTACCCATGACTATGGTACTAGCTATATGTATAGATTATGTATAGATTATATATGTAAAGAATTTCCAGAAGCAGCATCAATTCCAAAAAGTTTGGTCTTTCTGAATGCAGCTCTGTAAACCATTACTGGAGTTAATCTCCTGTAAAATACCTTCAGTGTCAGATTATACTTTTTTTTTAATCACAGATCATGACAGAGTCACTGAATGTGGCAAAGAGACTGTCATATGTGCTCATCGCATATTTTGATCATCCAGACTTTAAGTTTGGTTTTCAGATGTAAGTGCCTCCAAGGGATTTGCAAATCTCTGATGGGTATGTAGTTTGGTACATTAGGTACAAAAGCAAGTCAATGTCCCCACTGGAAGCTTTGACTATCTGGCAATGTTACATTGAGAAACTTAAAAGAAAGTGATTAGGGACAGACAAGGCCTGTGAAATACATCTGGAGGATTTAACAAATGAGAACAGTGATTTTTAAGGAATACATTTTTGTTGGTTTTTTTTTTTTTTTATTTGATTTATATTTAGAAGTGCATAATATTTCTTATGCTTGTGCTTTTATTGCATATGGTTGATACGCTTCCAGATCATTAGGTAATTATGTTTCAGTGGTGACTGAGCTAATGGGAACTAGGCTTAGACTCTGAAGAAATAGATATATGGTAAACCCCATAAAACCTGATTCAAAAAAATCTTTTACTTCAAAAAACCCATAATTAGTTTTATGCAAATTATAGTGGAAGATATCTTAGTAAAGCAAGAATAAACAAAGGAAGGTCCCAACTTAATACTTTCTTTCATCCTTACTTTGTTACAGCACGTGAGTTCTGTGATGTCTCTGGCAGAAGAACATCTGTGTGCTACTGTGAGCCCCTCTCTACTACACGCTCAAAAGATGCTGATGTCACACTTTCGAATGAGATAGTGGAATGTTCTGGAGGGTCTACTTTAAAATGTTATCTAAGGTTTTAGACTTTAAGGGCTATTGAAAGTAACTTTCAATATCTGTACTTGCAATGAAACACAAGTAGCAAAGTAATAATTTAGTAGGTTCCTTTATTGTTTCCCTCCTCAAAATTACGATAACAAAGCAGTTCGATTTCATACACTGCAGGGTACTGAGTATATTGTGTATTTTACCAAAAATGACCAGAGAGAACAGTTCTGATTTTGATTTTTTTTTTTGGGATCACAGGCTTTGCCCTTTTTTTCCCACATTAGAAGAAAAGTGGACTGTTTTGATGATATTGTACAATAAAATTGGTCAGAAGTTGCCCGTTTTTTCAATTTTGAAAGGCCACAATTTTAATTGGAGCTGCTTTAGCTGGAAACTAATCTCACCACATCTTGGATATCTTCCAGGTGAAAACATTGACCTATTTCACTGGAAATGTTCTAATTAGTTCTTGTTCCAGCTTCAGTATCCTTTAAAACCAGAACAAAGCCGCAAACTGCTAGCAAATCTTAGCCAACAAAGATGCAATGTGCAAAGGATTAGACCCAAGGACTCTAAGAAGCAGGGGTGTAGGCAGGGTTTAGGCCAGAACCAGTTTAGCCTAGAAGTCCTGTTGGTTTGACCAAGGTATTTGTCAGTTCTTCTTGGTTGCTTGTCTAGGAATATCCCCAAAATCAAAGCACTGTGATATTATTTATTACTGAAAATTCCTCAGTCTATCACTGTTCTACATGGCTTCTTCACTTTAGATATGTTTCTGTTGACCTGAAGCCAGTGTGAAAACACTTTCACAGCTGTTTTGCTTAATATGGTTTTATTCAGATTTTAATGGTACAGAAGCTATTTCAGTATTAGATACAAAGCATTAGGAAATGTGAATGAGACACTGAGTTTTCTGATCAGAAAATGGTTTTGTTCTTCCAAAAGAGACCAGCCTCAAAAGCAACCTTTTCTGTGTCTTTCATTGTTTCTGCTTGCAAAATAATAACTGCTCCTTAATAAGGAGTTCCTGTTCCTGTTTGAGGGGCAAACATGAGGAAAAAAATGAAGCCATATTTGCCCCCTCCACCTCTTACTTCCAAGTAAATAGTTATTCTTTTATTAGTGTTTTAACTATTCTCCACATGAAAGACAAGGGAAGAGGAGGGGTAATATTTGAAAAAAGCACAGTTTGAAGGGTTTTTTTGTCTACATTTTCCTGGCTTGTTGACTTCATCTCTCTGCTGCAGATGTCCTTGTAAGACTAGGATAGAAGATGAGAGATGCTATTTAGACTGCTAGAAGAGAATGGACTATTTTTAGGATTTTCTTAAAGGATGATGGATTTTTTTTCACTGGGCAAAGGCTATATAGGTGTTACTATTCCCTTTCCACCATTCACCAGGTGAATCAGAGTCCAGCTATGCATTTCTGCATATGCATAGTGGTGCTTGGGGGCTCTAAGAATAATTGTGATGTAATGATGCACTGTGAATGAGCTTTCCTTTGGCATTATTCATTTTGTCCTGGAGGACATCTTGAAGCTTTATGATTTTTTGGTGTCCTTTATTCCATTACTGCACTAATAAAATGGATGTAGAAAACGAGTGTGTGTTATTTGTCTCTCTTCCACTTTTAAGGTGTTAGGTCACCACCGTTCCGCTTGCTTCTGAGAAGTGTTGAAAATATGGTAAAGATGGAAGCTGTTCCATCAAATATAACACAGTCCAGTTATGTGAAGATGTTCCATCAAATATAACACAGTCCAGTTATGTGAAGATCTTTGTAATTTTATTTTTCTGTGTTCTTTTTCACCCTAGAAAAGAGGAGACTGAGGGGAGACCTCATTGCAGTGTACAACTTCCTCGTGAGGGGAAGAGGAGGGGTAGACACTCTCTGGTGACCAGTGACAGAACCCAAAGAAATGGCCTGAAGTTATGTCAGAGAAGGTTTGGGTTGGATATTAGGAAAAGGTTCTTCCCCCAGAGGATGGTTGGGTCCTGGAAGAGGCTCCCCATGGAAGCGGTCACAGCACCAAGTCTGACAGAGTTCAAGAAGCATTTGGACAATACTTTCAGGCACAGGCTATTCTGTGATTCTATATTTCAAATTAAATTAACTCAACTCTTCGTTTCAGATTATTTGCTAAGTTTCGAGATTGTGATGACTTTGTACCAAGGTCAACTTGAAATCAGAGGAGGCCTATTTTCAATGAGGAAGGTATACAGGCAATTGCTCTTGCTAGATCACTTAAGTGGTGTTTTGAATGCAGCAAATGAATTGCAGAGGAGGCAAGGTAGATAATAACTACAGAAAATATTCAGAAAGAGTGATGTGGTGGGCTGACTCCAGCCAGCAGCAAAATGCCTACCCTAGCTCTCTCTCCCTCCTGTCTCAAATATGTGTAATGATTTCTTGGGAAGAAAAATGCCATAATGAATGTGGCTGTGTCCTATCCATTTCCCTGAGATTTTATTGTTAAGAACAGCATTGTATGGAAGGGAATATCCCTTTTGTCAGCGGGGGGCAGCTGTTCCAGCTGTGTACCTTCCCAGTGTTTTGCTCACTGCCAGCCTACTGGCCTCTGTGTGTCTGAGAGCTTGGAGAGAAAGGCTTGGAGCTGTACAAGAACTGTTCAGCAACAGTCAAAATATTGGTGTGGTACCAACACTGTTTTAGCTAAAAATGCAAATAACAGATTATACAGGCTGCTCTGAAGAAAGTTAACTTCATCCCAAGCAAACTCAGTAAAAACAAACCGATTTTAGGAAACTTTATTTTAAATGCATGAATCTGTATTTGCACCTCGTCAGTATAAAAGATAACCATCAGAGATTAAGTGAAGAAGAAGAAAAAAATCTACTAGGTCATCTCCAAATTCCATGCTGAGTTTAATTAGTATACTGCTGTCTGTAAATGAATGAAATGATATACTAATGACTGAAATATTTCCTAGAATGTATAGATTTTTACATGACAGAAAGTGTTTGAACTTTAATTACAAGATTAAAAGATAGCTTGATAAGTTTCTCTGGACAATATGTCCCTTGAGTTATTAATTTCTAATTATTAGTGACTGTAGTTCTGAAAAAATATTACCCAAATTACAGTAGGATACCATCTGGGATCTCAGTTCAATGTAAGCAGTGCTCAGTGAGGCTTCTTACTAAGTAGCAAAGTGGAAGAAAGGTTTGAAATACAAAAATCCATTTATGGCTCTGGGAAAGCTTTTAATTTCCGTTTCAGGAGCAGCTGATACAGTTTGATACAGTTGTGGAATTAAACTTGGATGAAGAATAGTGTATTTACTTGGATATTTATTAATTTGATTCATTGTGGCTGGTCACAGTTGTACATGTTACTTGTAATAATGTATGTTCTGCCAGAGCTCTAGTGCCAACTTCCTAGTCTCCTGGAGAAGCAGAGAAAAGTGGAAAGAATTAAAGAGATTCTGCATCTTCTCCATGTATTTGTCCTGTTTGTGTTATTCATTGCTAGAAACATAAACCTTTACTCAGCGATGGAGAGTGTAAGTGTTAATCAGTACATGGGCAAGGAACCTGCCAATTTGCACTTGCTGAAATGAGTGATCCTTTGCTGACTCTATAGCGTTCAGAGCTGCTGCAATACCACTTTGCTTTATCCTGGTCTATTGCCCTGGTGAAAACAGTCCACAACTGTTGTTTTCATTAAGGTCCATGTTGATTTTGTGCACACTCTTTAAAGTTTTGTCTTCACTATGTCACTCTGACTGAGGTTGGTTGTTCGTTTAGATATTTTTAAACAGTTCCAAGTGAAACAAATCTAAGATGCAGTCTTCCTCTTACACTTGAGCAAAAAGATGCCTTCCTATTTTGATACTTCTTGTCTAGACATCTTCCTTCTCAGTTTGAAGTACCTATGGTCCTTAGGCAGTGATTTCCTTATGTTCTGGATGCCTCTGATAAAGACTTCTTATCTGTCTTTTTATTGTTAGGACTTTTCTACAAATGGAAGTGCTCTGTTTACAGAGAGATGTATTTGTACAACAGTGAGGATTTCTTATTTTGAAGTTATGCCTAATTACCTAAAAGGCACAGGAATGATGTAAATAGCTCTGAGTGTTTGGGAAATTAGGGCTATTTGCCTTTTGTTCCTGGTTAGCAGCTGATAAACCACCCTTTCTCCAGTTTGGGCTGTTGAAGCACAGGCTACTAGTATATTCATTTGGAAAATTGGACCAAATATTTATATGCAGATTTTGATAAGCTCTTGACATCTTTTGCATTGTAAATTCTCTATAGTGCAGGGACACATAATGCAGTATTAATGAAGATGGTGCAATTAGTAACGTGTCACTTTGCTTGGATACATCCTCCCTGTTTATGCCAATAAAGGGAGAAGTGACAGGGGGGTGAAGTGATTGAGTGGGTTTTGGCTCAACCATCTCTGTATGAGGCCCAGACTAGCTTTTTTTGGGCTCTGGATTTTCATGAATGTGGCTTAATAAATGGAAAAGAGCAATAAAATATGTTTCTGTATATAAGTAGGTTGGCATTGAGCTGACTTTTATTTACTGTATATGCACACACACATAAGCACAAAACATGTATATAATCTCTAGATGTATAGAAATATTAGATATCAGCTCCTTTGGATTCAAGTAGTAGGATATCGGGTGTTTTAAAGTCTCAAAAATTTCTTTCTGGTTTTTAAGGCAGGAAACTAAAAGAGATATCACGTTTAATTTTGAATCCACAGAGTAGAATCTACTAACTGGAGACTTGGAAGAGTGATTTAATGTAAGTACTCCTATATTGATGTTTTGGGTAGAATTTCAGGATTTTGGAAAATAAGGTTTTGCAAAATATGTTAAAACTGAGAAGCAAATATCCAGCCAGTCACTCAGAAGTTAGAAGGAGCTGAAATGCAGTCCTAAATTTGATTGTTAATTCATGCTTTTTTTCAGATAGAAAATCTTCCTGGCAGTGCCTTCATCAAACACCTCGGTGTTCCACAGGCCTAATGAATTGGTAAGAGGCTAATGGACTTATCATTCTACTGTAATTGTTGTTTTATTTCTTTATTTTTACAGAATTTACAATGGTAACTAACCTGCTGTCAGCCGACCAGCAGCCTCTCTGTGATCAGCTCATTGTAGATAACTGTTAGGAGATGTGACCCAGCATGATTCCTTTTAGAGTTCTTATTGTGATTTTATTTTATCTTCCCTAATCTAAAAAGGTCTCGTGGCTGCACAGGTGTTTTCTGCCTTTCATATCGGGAAATCTGATTCTTGACATGGAATAAACAACATGCTGTTCAGTGCTGAAAATGCAGACGGATGCAACAATGCCTCTCAGTCCTTCCCTGTGCCAGAAATAGCAGAAGGCATTTAAATTTCCCTCAACTGGCTTTTTCTTGGCAGAGAATTAGATGGCACTAGAAGCACAGACTGATGCAGTGTTGGGTTCCCAGGGCCAGCTGCAGCTCAGCTTTGTGGCCCAGCTGTGCCTGGATAGATTAGCAGAGGCAAAGCCACAGCACCTTTCTTTATGCAGACCTTGGTAAATCTTGAGCTGACCTGCAGAAGACTGGGGGTCAAAATGTCTTGGCTCTCCAAAGGATTGGCTGAAATGCTGTGAAGAACACCGGATGAAAGGTGATAATAGCTCACTGATTTTTTTTCACAGCTCCAAGCTCTTTATAGTGAAGGTCATACTTGAAACAAGATACCAGTGTCTGGTGCTTGTAAAAGAAAGTCAAACGAAGCAAATCCTTCGCTCTCCAAGTGAGGGGTTCTTACTTGTGTGCTGTTTGGTAACATTAATCTCTGTATGGAGAGTTTGAGTAAGACTGTAAGTTGTACAAAATGTACCCCACATATACTGCACCTCAGAAAAGGGATGTAATCTACACTTACAATGAGAAAGAAATAGAACAACCATTTAAATATTAAGTCTTTATTGTAGAACAACATTTATTTTGTGTTTTTCTGCATAGAAAAAATCCTGTATTTCATCACCATAGAAATGTTATGTTCTTTTTCACTCAGGCAGGCTAAAACTTACAGCATGAATGATTTCAATAATAGTGAATGTTGGTTTTAAATGCAGTTCTGTAAAACATATCCTGAGGTAAACCCAGACACTTCTGTGTGCTATATCTGAATTACAAAACAGCAGGACCTGAGTGGAACTACAAAACAACAGGATCTAAGTGGGAACCTTTTAAGGAACAGCTGACATAGGTGATGTACAGTGGGGCAGTCAACGCTAATTCCCACTGAGTCAGCACTAGGCCATGCCCCTGAAGTGGTGCAAGTGATTACTGATTGTAAGGCTGCATGGAGAGAAAAGGAATATAAAAATGCTTGTAATAGCACATTAAAAAAGTATGACTTTGGAAATGTTGCCATAGGATTTTCAATCCAGTAAAGTGTTCAAAACTTCAGTAGATGAAATCATCTGCAACCGAGTCTCCTCATTACAATGGAGCGCGAGGCTTGCTACAGTGTTGGTGTTCAGGGAATGATACTGCCTGCCTACCGTTAATTGCTGTAGCATCATTATATGGGGGCAGTCTTTCATCTAGATACTTCAGTCTGAAATGCCTCAGAGCAAAGAAGCTCAAAGAATGAGGTGCTTGATAGGCCTGTAAGATAAAACACTGGATTGCTTCCAGGTAGAGTGGTGTTTTGTTGTTCATAAGGAGTGTTAATCAGTGTTTTGAATAGAAGCCTTTGTTTAGAAAGGAAACAAAGAGGGATGTTCTGTGAAAGTCTTTGAACAAAGCTTTTACTGGCCATAGTGGAAGAAAGCTGGGATGCATATGTTACCAAAAGCTGGAGCTGCTGCACAGTTTAAAGTGTTGGGCAGATTGGCAATACTCCATGTTCTGAACACTTTCATAGATTTTAATTTTTTTTCATAGTGGAGTTAGAAAAAGCTTTCAGAAGTTTTGTGAGTTGTATCAGAAAGTTTCGGTTTTGATGTGGTTTTCTTTCACATGAGCATAGAGCTAGTGCACAGTGATTCTCTTCCCATAAACTTGACTGGAATCAGTGCACCCATGAGTAAGTCTTGGCTTTGACAAGGGTGCATTTCTTAGCACAAACAGTGGACTTCATCAGGTCATTGGCACTTCTCCAGCACTCCTAACAAGTCAAATTGTGCTCAATTACAATGCAGATAAATTTGAATCCTTTTACCTTGTCTAAAATAACACTGAATCCTATACAACCTGTTATCCTCTCAGTTCATAGAATTGCATAAGGAGTGAAAACAGATTGTCCTCTTTGCCCTGGCAAAATAGGAAGGGAAATATGACTTCATCAACTTAGCTCACCTCTGCTTTCTCTTTTCCAGACAGTGTTGATGAACTGCATCAAAAATCAGGTTTAGACTGTGCCAACAACTGTGCGGTTTCATGACAACATCCATATCATAGTCCTGTCTGTGCACTGATGGCATGCAGCTCCTTAGTATCCCCATGGATGTTGAGGAGGTCAGGCTGGTTTTTATCCATCTCCCCCCTTTCATGTCTGACCAAAGCATTGCGAGATCAATGATCACAGGAGGAGATCTCCCTTCATGCTCAAAGGGCAGTGGTTATATTGATGTACAGGTCCCTAGGGTGGTGCTCAAGGGTGGGAGGTTACAGTGCAAGCTCAGGCACAACTTGTTTGTAATCCTTCATGTGTGAGAGAGACCAAAGCTGTCTCATCTAACTGTATTTCTTACAATAAGTCAAAGTCTTTCTTTCATTTGTGAAGCTGAATAGAGATAGACTCATAAAGATTTATTTAAAGAGCTAAGCTGTATCTGATTTATTAATAACCTATTTCTAGTAAAACTTTGCTATGTTTAGTTGAATCAGTTAGTGGAAGAATCACAAACAAATAGCAGCCCAATTTGTTACAAGCCCTATATTTTTGGCTAAGTTTCTTTAACTGTGAAGAGTGTTGCTATATAATTCTGCCTTTGGCAAGGTCTATGCATCACCATGATGCGTCTATAAACAGACTGTGAAGCGGCTGTGCTTTGTTATTTGAAGCCAGTAATTCACTGGGTACTCAGACCTGCACTGAGCTCTCCTTCAGGATGCAGACTGTGTGATGCTGATGTTCAAGGGAAGCAGACGGCATTTAGTACCCCAACAAGTGTGTGCTGCTATGCAGTGTTCTACAAAAAAGAAAAAAAAGAAATAAGAAACCCACCCAACCCCCCCAACCAAACAAAAAAAGAAAATGTAGCACTAATACATGCTAATTTGTGTAAGTGGATGTGGCTTCTCTCCTCATACTGCATTCTGGGGTATTTTCATCATGGTTGTTGTAAACTACTTGTACTGCTCAGCAGGTGCTCTGTCCTCCTGAAAAGTGTAAATAAACTTGTATGGTTAATGATTATAGCTGTTAAACATTTGTTTCTGATAATTTCTGTAATGTGTTGGGCTCTTGCAAAATATATACACTTAAAAAAAAAGTAAGAGATTAACTTCTCATTCAAAAACCATTTTAACTTGTCAAGATTTTTGTCTTAGGTCTAACTTTGCTTTGGGCTGGCTAATAGGGGATACAACTTTGGCAGGCAGGAGTCTGAACAGTCAGTTTCTGTTGAAGTAAACTTTGCAACCTTGAACAGCTTTCAAAAATGATGTTCTGATTATTTCAACCTGGAGAGATCTTTTCAGATAACATCTTTGAATGAGATGAGTGCGAAAAACCACTCAATGTTCTCTGTGCTCTTACAACTTTATAATCTTGTTTAATACACAGAAAAACTATACACTAATACTTTGAAAAGGTAGAATGGAGCCTAAACAAAGCCTTATGTTTTGACATAGAAGGATTCCTCTCCAAAATGGAATGCTATAGTACTTAGATTCTTTTAAAAACTCTCTGTGCTAGTGAAATAGTTATTTTTGGAAATCACATTAAGATTTTTGGCATAATTAGCACACATTATAATTAGCATATTTTCATGCCTAAAAGAGTTATGATACTATTGTAACAGGTTTCTTTCTAAGTGAAAAAACCACCATATCTTTCTTTTGGCAGGACTGATTCTTCTTTTATGAAAATTCTTCTTTTATGAAAAAATGACATAATGAAAAGCACTGTGGTTTTCTTCTTAGTTCTCTCCTTTATTCACTATGAAGAAGCAATGTGCGCTCTATCTATTGTCTAATTTCTCATACCCTTTCATAATCCAAAACTTAATTTCATTCTACATCCATTTCTCTTTTTTATTTTTGTTGCAAAATATTAAAGGTATTTTTTGTTTTTTCTAGGGTGAAACACACTATGTGTTTTTAATGTTACTCCTATGTTATGTTCCTCAGTCAAGTGATCTCCTAGGTTGAGTTTACGTGCCTGGCAGTGTCACATGCTCTACTCTATTTTAAGGCAAGAGGGCAGAAAATAATGTTTATAATCCATTTCTTTATTCACGTTACAGGCATTTCCTATTTTGCATGAAAAAAATGATTAATTAACTTTTTGGCTGCATCATTGTGAAAAACTTGAAAACAACTTTCACTAGAGAGAGAGAGGTTACCATCTTACCAGAGTGTATTGTGTTATTAACCTGTCCTTTGCGTAACATACATCAGCAGTGATTGTTTGGTAAGACTGTAAGCAAAGGTCACTATGTGGGTCAGTAGCCATCATTTCATTGTATCCCATTCCCTTGCTGGTAAACTGCAGTTCACTGCGTGGCATCTTCTGTTGATGTCAATTTATGAGTTTTTCTAAAAGGGAATGTGTAAATTTGCACACAACTTAAAGTTTACCTTGTGTAAATGATCAACTCTAGACTAAATATACATTTATGGAGGAGTGTCTATTTTTGTCAGATGTAAAAGATTCATTATAGCCATTTAAAAAGTTTTATTGATCAGAAACTAGTGTTTTGCTTTAGAAAATTGGAATACCTTTTGCCTTCAAATGCAAAGAATATTGCTTTGTTTAAATACCATGTATCACTAGTTTGTTCAGGTTTGTAACCTCTACCTGAGAAAAAGGCCTTTCTCTTGAAGAGTCTCCAGACCATGTTCTGAACAGTACACAAATGTGCCTAGACTCCCTTGAAGTCAAAAGCAATACTTTTAATTGACATAAATGAAACCAGACCGACAAATGTATGTACAAGGATTGTTTCTCCCACCAATGAACTGGAACCCCTTCAGGGGATGAGGGCCAGTCTCTGTTTCACCAATTTTCTGGCTGTGTAACTTCATTGATTTCCATTGTGCGACCATGACATGTGAAATGGAGTGGACAATAAGGCCCTAGGGATGGTGGTTGCACAGTCAGCTCTGCCTTGTGCTTTGGGCTGTAAAAGGAACTACATGCTCTCCTTACAAACACCTCTACAACCTGGGCACTATCATGACTGGATGTATCTCCTCTCCTCACATGTGCCGCATATGGGCAACATATGTTGTTAAGGGGTACACAGGAGAGATTTGGGCACCTAGAACAGTAATCCAACCAAAGAGGAGGAGAAGGGAGGTGGATCTAGACAGTAGGACATAGCTTTCCTCTGTCCAGGAAACCCAGCTTAATTTTTCTTCTGTAGCTGGAAGAAAGCAATATTTTTAAATATTCACTCAGCTAGGAGTGTGTCATCTCACCCTCTCACAGCGGGTGTTTTGTTCATCATACCTTGTGTCCATAGATGCATCCTATAAGTAATAATGAAAAAAGTCTTTATTAACATATCTTAGGATATACCAATCAAGTAAATTTGCAATTTCTTGTCTTTGTAACTAAGTTAATACAAGAACGAATAATTCTACCTTTTGAAAGTATCTCATCCTAGAAAAGAGCTATCTATGGTTTCACTGCCCCTTTGATTTTCTATATCATGTATTTAATCAATATGTACTATAATATAGACAGAAAAATTTTGCCTAGAAAAAAATTGATTTTACTGATGACAGTACACAAGGAATAATGGGAACATCCTCAATATATCTTGAATAACATAGTAGCATGTAGCAGGAAATCCTACTTGAAAAATTCAAATTAGCTTGAATAGGAGAGTAGCATCACATGGGATGTAGGCTATGTCATGTCTTCTATAGAAAGAAGAAACCTTGCCTGAAATGCAGGCAAGGTTTCTAGGTTGAAAGGACAACTCCCTTCTGCAGATGTGTGCCAGATTAATGTTAATTGCAGTCTTCCTGGTTCTTTTCTTTGGCAAGAGATGAAAGTGAGCTTATTATTTATGGAGTTAGAGATGTAGCTTGGCCTGGAACAACAGGCAAATAACAGATCTGTGTCATGCTTGCCGGTGGCTGGCTGCAGCCTTGGTAAGTTACCACTGTAAATAACTCTGTGTCACAGGCTGGGGTGCCTTTCTCTCAGGTTAAAACCTCAGCAGAGCTGGTGCTGCAAGCAGATGTCAGAAGCACGACAATGTGCTGTCCTCCCTCCTCCGGGGTGGGGGGCTGTCCCTGCTCCCCTTGGGTTTGGTCCCAGGCAGGGCTTCTTTATGTGCTACAACATACCAGCTGGAGCAGCTGCCAGCCTGCTGGCAGTGCCAAAATGCCACTAAAGGAATGAAGCTGGGATGAGCATTTGGTCTGCAGCCTGTGCTGACAGCTTTGTGTCACTGCTGTTAAGCTGCAAGTGTTGTTGATCATTTTGTAGTTGTGCAAATGGCTGCGTAATGTTTTGCAGCTGTAGAACCCACTTACCAAGGTCTTGGTGCATGCTACAGGTCAGATGTTGAAAGGTGCAGTATTTGCCTCCAACTGTCAGTACTCTCAAAGTTTGGTGATAATGAGTGATTTTTGGCATAAGTATTGACTTAGGTCAGAATGAGACCTTTCCTTGCTGTTCCTGCCATAATGTATAGTCTTCCTAAAACATAAATCTACTGTTTAGATGTAGTGCATCTTTTTTCAAAGTGGACTATTTATAGCCATACAAAAAGTGAAAATTTGTCCTCCATGAGCTTCAATGTTAGCAGCAGGTGTGCTAGTATGCCCTCAGCCTTTCCACATGTTAGTATTTCTCATCTCGTAACTTCCTTGTGCTCCCATGGGTACTGGCTGAATAACAGTGGAAATGACTAAAAGGAAATCTTGATTTATAGCAGCTAAATGCAGCATCTCAAGCTGCCTCCTAAACATCCACGTTTTCATGAGTGGGAGAGAAAAGTCATTTTCATGAGCTGAGGATCCTAAGGTGGTTTTGCTTGTTTGTGCATTTAGTTCTGTGAAAGAAGACAAATGTAGGGGCTTGGAAATCAAAAGGAGTGTGAAGGCAGTCTGAGCTGATTCAGCAGGTACTGGGTTCAGCTGGGGGTGGAAGAGTTGGCTAATTTTCCTCATAGTAGTCCATACAGTGCTCTGTTTTAGACTGGTGACCAAAACAGTGTTGGTAACACTGTTCAACTATTGCTGAACAGCCCTTGCAACAGCATGGAGGCTTTCTCTGTTTCTCAGTTTGCCACCTCAGTGAGTAGATTGAGGGTGGGAGGGGATGCAGCTGGCACACCTGATCCCAACTGACCAAATGGATATCTCATAGCATATAATGAATATATGCTTAACAATAAAATGTGTGTGTGGTGTGGGTGGTGTGTAAAGTAGGAGAGAGTTTTTTCCAAGGTAGCTACTGCTGGGGCATCACTCTGGCTGGGTAGCAGTCTGCTGGTGGCAAGAGATTGCTTTTCTTCCTTTCTTTTTCATCACTTACTGAACTGTCTGTACTTTGACCCATGATTTTATGTAGTTTTTGCCCTTCCGATTCTCTCCCCTGTTCTGCTTGGGGGCTAAGTGATTTACCTGCCAGCAGTGGTCAATCTACCGTAAGCACTGTGGTTTGAGAATGAGATTAGTGAGGATTCTTTTATATTTAATGCTCAGTAGTCAGTATCACCTTATGAATTGTTCATTTTTCTTTCTTGTAACTGTATTATTAGCTATAGTATCACAGATTCAGCGTATATTTTGACTGGTAAGGTCAAGCTTAGTTAGCTCTTGGCCTCATACAGGCCTAAGTAAGATCAAGTATTTGTTGACAGCAGACCATCATGTGTTCATTCAGTTGAATGAGATTCTGCAGATAGCCTGAGTGAAGGGGTTGAGGTATTCTCCCAGGAGAACATCCTTATTCCCAGGGGAGAGGGTCATACTCATGCAATGAGTCAGTCCTCTTTCTGGTCTAGTAAATCATGAATCACAGTTGCTAAGTGGCGTGGCTTCAATGGCAAGGTGAATTATGTCACATCAGGCACCCTGTGTATGCTGAGGATGTACTTTCTGCAGGGAAATATATATATTTCAACCTTGTCGGGCTGAAGAGACTACATTGCGTAGTGCTTTCCTGAATAAATGATTTAGCCACTGGGCTATTGGTTAAAAGAAGTACTCTAGCCACTGAGAAGCCATAATGTTTGTGTCTAATATTTTAAAATGCTTAATTCCAGAACTGCGTGTGAAACTTGCATTGTGCATGCCTCTCAGATGAAGTCCTTCTAAGAGCTGTGAAGAGCATTTAGTCCTGCATGAACACTGGAACTGTGTTGCCCAAAACTCCAGGGTTCATATTCCTGTTTCTTAGTGTCATCTGAGAAGAATTAAAACCAGAATGATATGCATTAATTTACATAGGAACAGACTTTACAAAGTTCTTCTAACACATTTCTGTAAAGCATGGGAGTAACTACCTAATGAGTTACTATTGCTTGATTCTTACTTCACCTGTTGGTTAGGAAGTTTATACAGAAGTGAGGATCCAGCTCCCCACTTCCAGATGGCTGGCTTAAGAAACTTGACAGGACTTAACTGGTAAGACTGAGGAAGTTGGTTTAAATATGGGGATGAAAAATGAAAGAATAAGCTGGGAGACAGAGCTCTGCTCAAACAGTTTGTCTTAAACTGAACTAGAAAATGTGAAAAACAGATCAACAGCACATTTCAGAGATATGTGCTTGTATTTTGCTTGTAATTTTTCAGCTGGAGAAATGTGAAACAGACCTTATTTTGTCTTGCATTTTTGCAACAAAATAAATGTTTTTGTCCATACATTAAAAGAAAATATAATCTTTTAACATGTCAGATTATTTTATTGAAAAATGAATCAAATTTGTGATTTTAAATTTTTCAGTTTTATGAGATTTGGCTATATTGGAACACTTTTCTATTTGGAATAAATGATCTTAGGAACAGGATTGCTTCCTAGCCTTTGTGCAACACTGAGGATTTGAAATTTTGGCATGACCACTGGAACGACCACTGTTAGTGATTTTGTTCTTTAAGTCAATACTCTTTCCCCCCCAGCAGTATTAGCAAATAAATATGTTTGCTCCTTCCTTTACATAGCTATAGCTATAAGAAAAAATGGTAATCTTGTGTAGAATAAAAATAGACTTGCTATGTCTTTTTCAGCTCATTAAATTGGTATTTTGTATTAGTCATAACTTCAGTGTACAAGATAAAGTTCTACGGAAGTCCTTGTTACCAAGTATGCTGTTGAATGTAGTGTGACATGTTTAAATTCATTGCAGAAAAAGAAAACTCTGAAGAAACTTCCAAATGCAAAGATAAATATGTACATACACAATTAGCCAGGGCTTCTGTGTGTGCTTAAATGCAGAGACTTAGCCATATTTTGCTTAGGTAGTTTTTTAATTACTTTTATATGTGGTGCAGACAAGGCAATTTTGCACATTAGATGACTTTTAACTTTGCTTACTAAACAATTTGTTCTTATTGCTCATGTAAGTATGCTCTTTTTTTTTTTTATTGCTGTCATCAGGGATATATGTGTGTGCATCATTTGTTCTCAAGATTGCATTTGCTAGGAGTGAGCAGGATGTATTCAATTTTGTCTTTTTGTGTTGATGGTGGCTAAAAGCATGAAATATTTGTCTTCACTGGCAATTTTAGGAGAAGCAAAAGGAGATTCAAATACTCATGGAGATTTTTTCTTTGAGAGTCTGCTGGTAAATATCAAATAATGTCTACCAAACAAGCTGTTCCGTATCATCACAGGGTCAACAACTGCAGGAGCAGGCTTATTTTTTATAGCAGTTTAGGTAGCAGTTATCTTACTCTTTTTCCCCCTTTCTAACCCTCCCTTTTGGCTTAACCTTTTGGTTTTGGCTTCTCTTCCTCCATTTTTTTACTCCATCCCATTGCCCTGTTTCAGCAGGTTAAAATAAGTCAAAATATTAACTTTTGCCTTGGAAGCATGTTGGTAGTTAATATACAGTTTTCTCAATCAGAATTCTTGCTAACCTGTTTATGTGATACCTGGGACATACTGATGTATGACAAATTTAAAAGTTCATGGAAATAGCTGCTTTTTCCTAATGCTGAACAGGAATTCTATTATGCAAAACAATATCTTATACCGATCCTAAATATTTTTACTGGTTTTGCAGTGCTGCTCCTTTATCTTTTACAATTTTTCTCTATTGCCTTTTGCAATAGGACTTCACTGAAATATATTTCTATTTCCTCCATAAACCAGGAATGAGTGATAGAAACAGATGTCAGTGTTTTAACCAGTCATCATACCAAACTAGTCATCTGAAGCATTGAAGAAACTTTTGTATAACTTTTATTTTGACAAACATGAAAAACACAGACTTAATGGATGAAAGAAGATAATTCCAAATGCATTATGGGCCAGGCAGGGATTAGTCTGTCCATACCTAATAAAAATAAGCTTTTTGTTTCAGAATAATTACTCAGGAATTTGGGTATGAGTGCAAATGCATATTGATCATTGAACCAGATGCTTGCCCTGCAGTGCGTTGGTCTCTTCATGTGAAAGCCCTGGATAACAAAAGGAAGGATAAATGTTTTAAGAGCAACAACTGACAGACTTGGAGCCAAGCTGATGAAGCAAAAAGCAAAATTCCTGTCTTCCACCCTCCCCAGGAAACCGGAAGGAGAATAGTAATGGAAGATGCAGTTTGTTGATATGTATCTGAGGTAGAGGAGGACACACCAAGAAAGGATTAGAAATTAGAAATTATTGCATTGCTCAAGATGTGGTAGCATATTTAAGACTTATTTCTAATAAAAAGAAAAATGAAAAAGTGTATGCCACTCGTCCAAACATGGAAACAGTTTAGAAAAGAGAGAAGAAATTCAGAGGGGACTATGTGAGCTTTAGAGGAGCTTTGGATGCAAGGCATGACTGGTGGAAGCTCCTAATGGCAATGGCAGCACGAGGATGGCTTGCAAACTGATGGGCAAGTGGCTGAGATGATTCACACCAACAACAGGCACTGGTTTCAGTGACACCCTATCTAGAAGACTTTTGCCTCAAACTGTTAGTGGTGGTTACTGGAGTGAAGGGAAAGCAACCAACTGGATGAAAAATTGCTTCTCCAGAAGGAAACCCTGAAATTTTATGGGTTTAGTACTGTAGGAATTAATTCTTGTTATTTTGTTTACTTACCTTGTTTTCTCTTTTTTTCTTTAAAAATTGAAATGTTCAACTGTTTTATTTAAATTTGTAGACGGGCAGAAGTGGTTTCTGTGAGTGTAATTAATATAATTTCCCCAGCTCTTTACTTGGATCTTCAAGCAAGTGTTTACCCAGGAAGTCCCTTAAATTTGAATGCAGCTGTATTCTTGTCAGATGAATTGTGGCAGGAAGGTTACACTGAAAAGTGACTTGAAAGTTTGCTTAGCTGAAGCAGTAACATTGATTCCCAGGAATAATAATATAAATAATGCATATAAATGAATCAAATCCAATGCTGAATTAAGGCTCAGTTTCTGCTTGTGATGTTGAAGGAAGGAGAGGTAATCTGGATTTCAAAGGCATACATATTTCCATGTGCATTTCTAAACACTAGATGAGGTAGGACTCATATGTTTATATTCTTGCTTAGGGAAAGTTAACAGTAGATAAACATGGAGTGAAAGACATTCTCACTTTATTTTTTTTTTTTAATCCTGATCCTTTCTGTCCTGAGACAGCAAATAATTACGAGAACCTTTCAAAAACAAGTATCTGAAGAACCATGTGCTTTCAACATGCGCAGCCCTTACTCTGATACCTAAGCAAGTAGTGCCTGTGATAACAAAACTGTCATGCTAACCAAGAATTTAGGAGATGCTTTAGGCATTGCTGCATTCAGAGAAGCTTCTTTCAGTGCAGTGGATTATAAAGCCAGTTGCTGAGGAATGTTGTCTGCAACACATTTTAGATGATGACATTTTGACTGTTGTTTTAACATACATAATTAAGCCTTTCTCAGCACAGAGTAACTGTTCCAGTTCTGCTGTCATCTCAGTTTTACTAAGCCTAAACCCCAAAAAGCCACAGGGATGGTTTATTTATGTTTCTCTGTTTATGTGTATGATTGCCCTCTGTTTATTGACTGAGAAGTGGTTTTGAATCCATCGTGTTTAAGGTTTTACCTCTTAATTTATTTTTTATTTTTCTGACACAGAAGTGCTACTTTTGTTGCTCCTATATTGCTTTGTCTTGAGGAAGTCTGCTTGTTTTCTTTTGGAAGGTTTTAGAAATTCTTGAAATTTGGCTGACAGAAGTAGTGTTTCTCAGAAAGACTGCTGAAATTGTCAGCTTGGTTCTCTTAGGGTTGTTAATCATTTAGCAGCAGCTTCTACAGCTCTGTCAAAACTCATGCGTTATACATAGGACTCATTCATTTTGTCCCTGTCTCTGGCTCATGTATTTTCAACAATTCTGCAGCTTCTCTTCTACTCTTTGAGCACTGACATTAAGGCAATTGCTGAGCGTACAGAGAGTCAGGGGAAAGTTTGGTTTCTGCAGAGGTAATGACAAAAATATTGCTTTCCCTAAAGCTGATGGTGCCATCTATAGTGGGGAAAAGTGATTGTCTTTCCCTTATTGTTTGACTGATCTTCCCTAGGGCTTGTGGAGTTATTACTTTTTTCAGAACAGAGAGGATCATACACAATGTATAGACAGACAAATGCAACATACGGACACAGACTACCCTTGAGCATAACCAAATTGGCTTTGTTGCATACTTTCTTTCCACCCTGTCCCTCCCACTTACCTTATCATGCCTTGTCACTTGGAGCCTTAACAGTCAGTGCAACCTATACTTGTGCTTCTCTCTGAAGGCCATCTATGTGGAGGTTTACATGGTTGACTTCTCATTGTCTCCAGCTTTACTCAGTTGCAGACTTACTTGACACAAATGGCTCAGTTCTCTGCTAGTTATTTTGAGATGAAATGTAATGTACTGCTCTGTAAATATGGTGCTTTTCACCAAGAAAAATATCAGCCCGTTCTTAATTCCCTACAATGGCATCTTGTTCTTTGGGATTTCTTGGTTGGAAATGTGCACGCATTCATATTTTTTCAATGAGCAGTTATACCATCATGTCTCAAGTACACTAGATGTGTTGAACACACATGTAATATATGGAATAGAAATATCCAAGTCCAAATATGTGTCAAACCCTTTGTAAGTGTGACAGTAAGCTTTAAGACTGCTAAATAAATCAGTAAAAAAAATAGGGGGAAAAGGCAACTCAATTCATAGCTTGCATTTTATATTGGGTAGGTGGAGGAAGGAATAACTATATCAGCTTCTGAGGAACAGAACATGAACTAATTTAATCCTGTCTGTCGATGTTACAGAAAATGTAAGGTGGGTGTTGGAGTGTTATTTTGTGTTGTGGTTTGAGTATGGTTGTGGTTTTTTGTTTTTTGGGGGACAGGGAGCGAGTTGTTCTTAGTGATTTTCATGTTATTTTCCCAGGTTGTTAGCTGAAAAAACTCGAGGACTTAACTTTTGATGTTCTGAATAAAGGCTAAAATGAAGGTTACTCAGTGACATCTTAAGGAACTAATATTATTTCTGATTGTTTTTTTCATTGCTAGTGTCATCTGTATTCTTCCTGCAACACATTCCTTGAGCTACTTCCTTGCTGTCTTGAATAGCTCATTATTAGGTGGCTGCAAAAGTAAGAAGCTGTTAAAAAGGAGTCAAAATGACATTTTGAGTAATTTGGGTCATTGCTGGATGGAAAGATAGTCTAATGTTTTATGTCTGAGTCATGAGTTTGTCAGATCTTTTAATCTTACAGTAGTGTTCTTTAGCTGTTATTTAGATTAATATTGTATGCAACAACATTTGTAATGGTATGAGAATTCCATTATCATATTATCAAAAAACATAGTCTTAAGAGTGATTTTTTTTTTCTTGAAACTTTTAATTTGGTCACATTTGTGATACAATTTCCCCAAACATGGATTCAACTGCACTATTAGAGCTGTGGTTATAAATCCAGCCAATGCCCATACTGGGCAGTGATTAGGTAGTTCCTGCAACGGCATAGATCTCTGAGGAGACCTGTAGCCTGCAAGGTGAGGTGATTGCTTATAACTACTGAACACATATCATCATACATCACTGCATGAAGACATCAATCCTTTTGAAGGTTAAAAGGATATTTCTCAAAAGCAGCCATTGCTGCAATTCACAAAGGCAATAGTACAAGCAAGTTTTTATTCTTGAACACTTTTATTGCTGTTAGAATTTCTTTCAGAATGATAGGCATTTTAAGCGTGCTAGCCAGCACAAAGACTGTGGGGCATAGTTGCAGAGTACATCACCTTAAGGGCTCATCTTCTCTTAATTCCCCAAGTTGTCAACAGCAGGAAGCTATACCTGATGGGACATGCAAATGTGGCTTTCCCTTCCATTTTTTTCCCTCTTTTGGGCTAAGCCTCAATTTCAAATGGCAGTGAAATATCTTTTTTGCTGTATATATTCCTTAGGAGTTTTTTTCTGGTCAAATTATACTAAAGAACGCATAAATGCAATCATTTTGTAAATGCTTTTCCATGTTATAGGTTCAAGTTTTCAGGAAGTTTGTTTCCAGTTCGGCTGGTGATTTAAGTACCTGGCTGGGTGTGGATTAGACCTTTTTTGAGGCCATTCCTTTCCTATTACTGAGACTTAATGCATGTAAAGTGTTGATTATTGCATCAGCTATTGTCACATCCATCCTTGCTAGGAAGAAAAACTGACTTAATAAATGAGTTGTGTACATCTGAATGTGGGTTCAGTTTCCAGTGTTGCCCAAAGTATTTTTGAGTGATTTTGGGTGAAGGAAGTATTATTTGTATTCTCTGTAAAGGGGCACTTTATATTTCTGTCTTGGAGCTATTTTTGGGAGAACAAATCCATTAATATATGTAAGAAGCTCAGAAACTGCACTGACAAGACAAATAGCAAAAATTTTCCTGGATGAAAGAAACAGGAAAGTTACAGGATTTTGTTCCTTTTCCCCCCTCTCTTCTGCTTTTGTTTTCATAGTTCTATATTGTCTACATAAATTCTGTAATTTCAAACCAGAATCTGGCATTACCGTAATATTGAGGAGAGTAAAACAAAACTAAATAATTTTGTTGTAATAATGTAATTCATAGTGTTGTAATAATGAACTCCAATCCACTTTAAGCATGAATTCAATTATTTCACATTCAAAGAATGTACCATTTCCTTCTCAAGATCACATAATGCACTCCTAGATGCACTAGGAGTTTTCCTAGAATGTACAAGAAAAATAATTTATTATTTTGACGTAAAATCAATTTAAACACAATCTGTTTTGGAACATTAGTATTTGTCAGACTGTTTTTATGTCCCTAGCGATCTTAATGGAGTATCAGAAACTCTTTAAACACGCTAGGTCTTTGTTCAGCTTCATTTGCAGATGATTATTTTTTATATAGGAAAAATTCTGTCCTTTTAAAATTTTTCTCCATAACTCACAAATTGACTTTGAAAGAGGAAGAAAGTATTCTTTCCTGGAGAACTTTGGTGGCAGATAACATAACATTGTAGAGGCACATTAACAACACATTTTCACAACTAACAAATCTAGAATCCAGCAAACTTGGCACTTGTTTACAGAGATGTAATTAATACTTTAAAAACACTTTATTCCTATTCAATGTGTCCAGTTGATATCAACTTTAATGCAATTTTGATTTGGAGATGTATTTAGATCCAGTGTTGTGATACTGTGTGTGAGTCTGTTCTGGTAATTTTCAGTGCATCTGTAAAAGATGTGACAAAAATGTCTTGTACCACTATGTGCTAGTTATGTAATGGCTGAATGTAAAGCCTTCAAAACTCAAAGGCTTTACAGCCCTTCAGAAGGCTGTAGATCAAGTACTAAATGACCAAGTTAAACCAAAGCTATCAAAGACTATCCTTTTGCTTTGTTATTTGCATGTGCATGGATTCTTTGGTAGATGTGGGCGTGTGTCTGCGTGGGTGTGTAGACAGAATACACCCTGAAGAACACTGGTGCCACCGTTTGCACAGTGCCAGTGGATGCAAAGGGAGATTGGGATATTTAGCACAATCTGGTATTGATATCACTGTTTCCAGGCTCCCCTACCCCTTACAGTCAGCTGCCTACAACATTTCATTACCTGTTCTTTGATGTCAACTTTAGGCATTTTGATACAATACTGTAACAAGCACATTTTCCTCCGTTGTGAGCTTTGAGCATTAGGTTATTCTGGCTCTGTACACACAAAATAATTTGTGACATGCTAATATGGTAACTTTTTGGAAGCAAAAATGCACTTGAGAATGCAATCACAGTTTTGACAGTACCAATTTATTTTTAGTATTTTGTTCATATTATATCTTTTTGAATTAATCTGTCACCAGACTTGATGCATAAACTAAGGCACCCATCTTGCTGTTTGCAGATGTTATGTTGATTTGAGACATGAATCTATAAATAAATATTTATTTTCTCTTGGACTTTGGGCTTTAAGGGACCAAGAATCAGTTGACTGGCAACAATTGACTATACATTTTTATAACCATAAAGGAGCAAATTTGACTTGCTCTATAGCATGTGTCTGGAAGCCAAGACCAAGTCATGTGTCTAAAAGTTCTTTTCCCCTTAACAGCCAATTTAAAATACCAATGCAAATAATTTTAGTCTAGCATAACCTGTATACAACTTTTAACTCTAAGATTGAAGAAATTTACATGAATTTATTTGTTTTCTTCTAACAAAATTACAGTGAGATTTTTATGAAAATAATAAATTTAAGAGCTGGCTACAGCATGAAAGGTAATTGATCTTAAGAGCAGGAAAACAGAATCCATGTTTTTAATCTGAATGCAAGAAGAAATGGTAATGCAAAAATACATTCTCTGTTATTTTTAAACTATAAGCTTCTGTGTATGTGTGAGAACATAGTGGAAGGAAAGAAATGTCTCATAAGGAAAGTAAGTCTCTCTTTAGCATAAGGTCATGGCCTCTGCTGTGTTTTCCTCTGAGAATTACACTGTGCTTGTACCTTCTGAGGCATACAGTGGCTAACCCCCATATAAATACTTTTAAAGTATCTTCACGTACCTCTTGGTCCTATTGAAACAAAACCCTCTATTAGCAGGCTGATTTGGGGAGAAAGCTGAATATTGCACAATGGGTATGAAAAAAAGAGTTGACACTTGGCATGTGTCCAGTACGAAAGATTTGGGAAGCACATTCTTAAAATGTTTGTCTTCGTAAACAAAGTAATACAGCTTTTATGAACATTTTATGAACATTTATATTAGCAAAGTTGGTACTAATTTATTGTAATTTATTGATGAATATGAAAGACAAAAGTTACAAACAGTGTAATCGAAATATGAGGCTGAGTGTTCAGGAAATATTCCTCCCTATGCAGAGTCTTGAATTTGAACACTACTGCAGAGACTGTAAATCAAGTATACCCAAAGTGCTTGGCATGTGATCATGTTGCAACATAAGGAGAAACTGAAAATTCTGACCAAGGTAAAAATTTTCAGCCATGCTTTTGGTTATGTCCAGGGAAGCCTGATTTGAAGAGAGGAATATAGATGGAAAATTAGGAGGGAAAAACTCCTGTGAAGTATTTGCCTGTAACAATTTCTACCTAATAAGATATGCAGGGAGATCTATAGCCTAATGACACCAGAATTTTGCTTTTCTTCTTACTGATTATAACATACCATAAAATTTTATGTTGCAGACATATGATAGAACAGCTATGATGAAGGGACATTTCAATATTTTGACATTAAAATTATTTTGGGTCTTTTGGATTACCTTAAGGAAGTAAATTACAAGTGCAGAAAATGTGTAGCATTAACATTAAAATGGCAAAAGCGTGTGTGAAAGTTCTGTGTTTTTGATGAATCAAACATTTGCATGTGTTTAATTTTGCCATAAATAACAGTATGGTTTCAATTAAGGCATTTTGATAACAGTAATCTGAGATAAGGCTAAAATGGCTTCTAGAATGAATTGGCTTCCTTTTTTATTGACATGTGATTTGAGAGGTATGAAGAATTCTTTTTCTTGCCTGCTAACTCTACTTGGCACTTACTCTGGTGAGGCAGTGACTCAGATTGGGAATGTCTTCTAAGAAGATCCTGAAAGCAATCAAGCCTGGTCCATATCTGTCTTTCACACCTTGATTTTCTAAAAATGTGTTAAATTCTTGCCAGTGGCTGGATGTGGAATGTGGACTGACCCTCTGACTCATTCTGATGGTCCAGGTTGGTGATATAGACTACTATTTGGAATTTTGGAGGCTCCAGCTCTGCACTCTGCGTTACTGCTCATTACAGTTATCTTCACCAAGATGATGCAGCAGTTTTTCCCAAGAAAATCACCAAGATGCAGGTTTTTCTTATTTCTTTTATTAATTGACCTTGGTAATACCTTGTATAACTAGCGACATTATTTTGCCACACTAGCAAAATTATTCATCGCTAATATAATAATTGCATTTACTTGTCACTAGTATAATAACTGTAGAACCTTACATCAGACAACTAATACACTGTAGGTGGGAAGCATGTCAAATTAAATGTACACCACCTAAATAATTTCCACAATAATTAACTGTTGATTCAACCAAGTAACTTATCAAATGCTGCTGTAGTTCCTTTTCTAACACATTGAATTTTTGAGCTTTCAAGCTTATAATTTGGCACTTGCCCCTTTGGTTGGTTTTGCCTCATGCTTTCTTCCTTTTGAGAAGCCATTAAGCATTCTTGTTGCAATGCACTGTGAGAAACTGTCTTGACTTCTTATCTACACATGTGGTTATGGGCTCGTTTGATACTCTGTTGGTTTATTAGGTGTGTTGGGATGTTAATAGGTTAAAACATAATTCACTATTGACCTGATTTTGCATTCTGAGGATAAGAAGTGTTTGTGAATCAGGAGGCCTGTATAGAGATTATTTTAGAGATTGGGGCTTGCTTATTTTTTAATCTATTCTGTACACTGGTAGCTAAAATCCAAAAGGTTGAACCAGGTTATGAAGAGATGTAGCAAAATATATAATTTATTTCAGTGAAACTTACAACAGAGTGTTGATTAAAAAACCCCAAAACCTCATAGCATAGAAAGTTCATTATGGGGATTTTGTGGGAGGGGTATGTCAGGGGGCTTAAAACACTGGATTTTTGTCATTATCTCTGCCTCCTTGTAAGCTCTCTAATACTTCCCAATCCCTGCCACTGAGTGACCTTTGCTTAGAGAGCTGGATGGCAGCCCTTGACAGAACCTTACAACCAGAACACAGTAATGACAGCTGAAAAATCACCCATATATCAGACAAAGTAAAAAGGGTAAGGATGAGGGAGAAGAAACATGATATTTCCTTATTTCTCCTCCCTTTTGTCTGTTTTCAGGTGTCGGCTTGGAAAAAAAGCTTTTAGGTGTGTTAAAATATAGAGGTAGAAAAAACAGACCTAATTTTTAAAGGCTACATCTGGTCTTCACATGTTTTCAAATAGACTTTTCCCACTGTTCTCTAAATTTGGGTTACTAATAAAATCAGAAACAATCCTGATTTAGACCTTTACTTAGTAATTTTTTTTTAACTCTAGAAAGTACTTCAAAAGTAGACAGCAGTTGTTTTCATTTCTTGAAGGCTGTTCAGTTTTTCTGAAAGCTATGTGCCTGTATAGGGGACTACATATTTGGCTTTTTCAGTGGGGGGGAAAGAGGTTCCCAAATTCAGTGAACTGCAATGACAAGTAGGCACTTAATTTACTTTACTATTTTTTAAAATTCTTCTTTAGGACTTCAGCTTAAAGCATTTTAACTTTGTTTCTTTGTCTTAACTTGAAGGCTTTAGAAGTAATTTTTCATGCAATTTTTTGTAGTTATTAGAGTAAAACAGTTCACAATCAATTGAATAGTCCCAGAGTAGGTATCTAGTAAGGGATAGACCTTGCTGTACAGAACCAGCAAAACAGGAACAATAGTAAGTATATGCTGGGTGTTTTTGATTGTATATCACACCTTGTATTGACTTTGCTTAACATTTTAATTTTCACAGCCACAAAACGGAAAAAAAAAAAGCAAAGGAAAAATACATTTCACACTGCTCGTCAGTATCAGTTGTAACTCCTCAGTATCTTGTTGCGCTTGCAAAATTCACTAAGCCTTAGATAAGCTTTTGGGAGAATTGGATTAAAGAACACATGTGAAAATTATCTGTTTTCTATATAGACATATATATTCATATGAGTACTCAGAAGCTAGATATATTTGTTAATTTGATATACAGCTCCTGAATTTACAAATCTGTGTTGTTAAGTAGGTGGATGTAGATGGATGTTGAAATACACCATAGTTAAGACTGATCTAAGAGGGAACACACTTTTTCTAAAAAATAAGAATATTTAATGATTTTAACCCTTGCTTCTGTTTAATAACGGTAGCTTCAAGGAAGAGTAGTATGAGACTATAATGACTTTGAAAATTAGTATGAAATGATTTAGATGCAAATCAGATGTTTGTATTGAGATTTAAGTCCTTCAGGCATAAGGGAAAACTAATCTACATCAAAACTCTCATGGAACATTCTTAATAATGGGTTCTACTGAGATTGTGGTATGGTATAGGAGCATCCTTGGTGAGAGAGATGGTAACCAATTCCTGTGCCAACACCAATTCAGGCAAGTAGTATCTTGCATGTCGTCATTCCAGAGAATGGCCCAGAGAATATGTGATCATTTAGTGTTGTCTGAGAAGATCTAGTAATCTAGGTTTCCTAGTACAAAAGTATCTCTATATAAGAGAAGGAATCATCCTCTGGGATGATAATCTTCATTGACTGGGAAAAGATACTAAGAGTCTGAGTGATTTACACCCTTATTCTTTTGCTTAAAACAAGGGAAAACAATTTTACCATTAAAACTGGTATGAGTTGCATAAATTAAAATAGCCCCCGAAGGTACTCTATCTTAAAACAGAGTTCAGGGTATTAAAAATTCAGAACACAACAGAGGAGTCAAGGTTGGTTGTTTTCTAATGCTGTCTGATAAAAACAAGGTTGTTAGAGTTTGAAATCCATTTTCTATGAGTAACTGTTGCTATCCTGGGAAAATACACAATTTGAGATTCTTGTGATGAGGGTTTCACCATTTCAGCCAAATAGGCAACTAGTCAGCATTCACAGAAAATACCAATACCAATAAGGTGGTGTTTAGAAACCAGATTTGAGACTACAGCAATAGGATAATAATTCTGTAATTCCCCCTCCTGGAACCTGTCACAGCTGCATGGCGGCACTCATATACACCCCAGAATTAAAAATGGACTGGATTTAGTTGGAAAACTATCAAGTCTTCTATATTTTTTTCCCCTGCAACCTCAATGTCACTTTGAAGTCTTCATTAAACAAGACTTTTTTTTTTCTCTAATATTTTCATTAAAAGGAAAAGCATCTTGTAGATGTGTGGCAGAAGATAGTAAAACTAAAATACAGACTTTGGAAAATATCCGGAAAAGTTCTAAATAACATCAAAAGTAATACGGCCATGAATCCAGATGTGTTTGACACTAATGAGGTAACTTAATTTTTTTTTTCCCCATTATAAGATGATTGCTGTTTTTAACCAAAGCTTTCTACCTGTATTCTTATGCCAGATTTTCATACATATGAATAAGACTGCAGGGAGTGATTTCATTTCAGAGACTTCTTTAGTATTCATAGGATAATTTAAGTTGGAAGGTACAAAGCAGGGTCAAATTTTATTAGGTTGTTTGATGCTCTGTCCAGTAGCATGCTGAATATTTCCAAGGATGGAAATAGCACCTCTGCTCTGGACTCCTGTTCAGTGTTGGAGCACTCTTATGGTTAAAAATTTACCTGAATCCTGATTGGAATTTTCCATGTCGCATCTTAAATGTATTGCCTCTCATTTTGTTGCTATGCACTTCTAAGAGGAGTCTGGCTCCATGTGTCCTCACCTATGCTCTTCATTAGGGTGCATTTGAAAAGGGGGAAGTAAGATACACACACCCCTCTCACCCTTACACCTGTAGCAGTGTTTTTTTCAGACTGAATAATCCCAGCTCTGTCAGCCCCTTCTTGCAAATAGTGTACTCTGGCCTCCTAATCCTGGTGGCTGTCCTCTCGATGTCCTCTGCAGTTGGACCTGCTGCAGTATGCCAATGACTTTCTTGACTGGAAGTGCACAAATAGACACAATGCTCTAAATGCAGCGTCAGAGCTGCTGAATGGAGAGGAATTCCATTGACTTGTTGGCTAGATTCCTCCTAAGGCAGTTTAGTATGTGTTTGATCCTCTTTGCTGCAAAGTGATGATGTAGACCCATACTCAACTTTTTGTGCACCAAGACACCTAGGTCTTTTTCTACAAAGCTGCTCTCCAACCAGATATCCTCAACCTGTTCTATTGCTTCCAGATGTAGGATTTTGCATTTGTCAAACTTCATGGGGTCATTTTTTCAGCATCTGGGTCTCTGAAAGACATCTCTGCCTTCCAGTATGTCAATTGCTCTTCTCCATTCAGTACAATTTACAAACTTGATCTTGAATGAAATGATATTTTTTAAGAACTACAGTTTGGTTTAGTATCATTCTGAGGAAGTGAAGGTCTCTAGATAGCTCATGATGGACTTTATTCTTTCCTTCAAGGCTTCAGTCTGAAAAGAATGACATTGATTCTCAGGAGAGTCTTATGATTGAAGTAGATTGAAGTAGATTGAAGTAGAAGTTTCATGTTGTGATTAGACTAATGTTCAGGTGAAAGGATGATACAAATATGCATAAAAATGTTACTGTTGGTATAAAGAAAGAATGAATTAGAAAGTTTGAGTATGAAAGCTTCAGAGGAAATGGTGAAAGGGGAGATAAAAGAGATGTGTTGGTAGCATCTAGATAAGTATTTTAATAAAACCACAGCGTATCTGCATGCAGTTTCTCAGTAATGTTCAGTGTAGGGAAACAAAAGCAAGCTCAAAACAAAAGACAGGCATAGGTAGAAAAGAAGATACAAAGGGAGAATGCGTGTTGTTTCATGAGTCATAGGGTTGGCACAGGATTAAAACTGTCACTGCCAGGTCATAAACTGTATAGAAGTTACATCCAAAAGCCAGTGTACTGCCAATCTGTGAGGAATACAACAAGAATTCAGTGACTGTTGATGTTTCTTGCCTTCTGTGTTCATCACAAGTGATCTTACATAATGTACTGGGATACATGTGTGTTTGTTCTTGTGCACTGAGCATTTGAGCATTTGACTATGAAGGACTGACTCTGCAAGTGAAATTTTTCTTAAAATTAAAACATCTCAGCCTGTATGGTCTTGCATTGAACGGTGATATGTTGGTTCAACTCTACACATTTCAATGCTATTCACTGCACACTTAGAGATAAAGCAAAAGCTAGCAAAAAGAGCACCTTAAAAACTCCACATGCATTTTTTCCTCTTTGAAAGTGGAAGAAGAAGAAGAAAGGTATCTGTCGGACAGGTAGCAGTTGCCTCTGCTGGTGCAAAGCTGAAAGAGGCTTACATATATAATGTATAAAAAGAATACAGTAGCAACTGTATGTAGGAACTTAAAAGTTGTAGTTGTAAACCTTTTGTTTATTTTTCAATCCCCCAGCTTTGACATAATGTCTGAAGAGAATTATAAAAATATAGCAAATTCACCTATTGGTTTCAAAAGTTCTGACAGTATCAAAACATCAGAATCTATTGTTACAGGTAAATGAGGGAAAACACCCATCTACAACTACTTATTTGGATGCTGCTGTCATTTCTACTACAAATTATTTAAATATATATGTGATGAAGTCCTCATGGCAAGAGAATTGGATACATCATTTGTTGTAAGTTATTTATTTGGCTTTGTTGTTTGGTAAGGTTTTTGTCCCTTGAAATATTCGGCAGTTCATGTCTTGGGAAAAGAGAAACAGGAGAGACTTTACATATTTTGATAGAGACTCTGTGAAATAAGGATGTGAATCATTATTTTTTTTCCTGGTTCCTAACCATCCCACAGTAAAGTACAGCAGTGCATCTGCTTCTACACTGTAAATTTACAATGAAACAACAATGGATCCTTGCCCACCCTTCTGGTCAGTTTGGTAAGAATCATGGCCAAATGGAGAGTTCTCAGACAGAACCAGGAAGGCTTCAGTTATCTTATGTGTGACTGACACAATAGGTAATAGGTGATAAAAATTTTCTGGTGTGGTGCTATGAGATGAGGAAAATAAACCTATCCCAAGAAAAGGAAACCTTACCTAATAACTGTGTTTATTGCTTTTACAAGAAAAACTGACCCTATTGCATTAAGTTCAGGACCTAATGATCATGATACTTCTTTAATAGGAGTTTTCCTTCACGCTATTTGGTAAACAAAGTTAGTAAGTCCAAGTTAGTTCATCTGAATCAAGCATTGGCTTAAAGCATCTGAATCTTATGCTTATATTGTTTAACTTCTTTTATTTTTTTTTTGACTGAGAATCCACATTTAGCCCTTGAACTGAGGTGGGTCTATTTTTCCTTACAGCAAGGATTCCCAAAAACTACCTGTGCCATTCCAAGCTGGATTGTATGATTTTAAGAATAACTTTTAGGGAAGATTTTCTTAGGAGGAAAAATTTGATAGCTAACTTTAAAATAAAAGAATAGGAAAAAAAAACCCCAAAAATGTTTATAAATAACTTTGCCGTGTTCCTGTGTCTGGACTTACCTGTGAGGTTTAATGTCTTTTTTATTTCAAGCAAAGTCTGTGTGTCCCTCTGGTGTATAGTCCACCAGGAAGGACTGGGTTGTGTGTTTCCTTCCCGTTCCACTCAGAACTGTCTCAGTTTCTTTACGATATTGCAGACAATATCATAATATTTCCATCCTCAGTTTCATACTCTGCCTCTTCACATCTCAAACTCTGTGTGCCTCATCCCAATCTAAAAAGCTTTTGTCTCTTAGCATACTCTATGGAGCAGAAGTAATCTATTCCTCCATCCTGAAGGTTCTCTGTGATACTGTCAGTCCAGTTTTGTGTGGATAATAGTTTCAAGCTGAGAAACAAACCAGATGATGTCCATTGTATTGACTCCTCACTGATATTTCTATGCTCTAAAGACAGATGTAAAATTAAATTTTACATTTTTTCCACATGTATGAAACCTTAATTGGCCTTTGTAGCATTTGTTAGAATGCACAAGATGCAGCTCATTATATATCATAAATCTATTAAAAGATCTTCAAATATCACAAGAGATGCAGAGGAAAAACTTGATATTAAGTGAAGTGTGGCAATACAGATGGTCTCACTCCTAGAAGTATATGACATGTATTATGCTGTTTCATCCTGTTTCTTTTCTTTTACCCTATGTACCTCTTTTTCAACTTGCTTCAGAATATTCTCTCTATCTCAGCTGGTGGATGAACATGGTTTTCATTACAAGGGATGGGGCGGTAGGGAAAAGCATACATTTGCAAAACATCCTTTAATTTTAATGAATTGCGGTGTCTTCTCTTTACTGGACAGAGGAATCCAGATGATCCCAGTAGACATTTTTGGACTCAGATCAGGTTTCTGCACCTGATATTTGCTACAAAAGTGAAACTTAATTTCAACTATAGATGCACAATTGAGTGCCTGTAATAGTGACGCATATGTAATAACAATGAGATTGTTTGGAATTACATTTAATGCAATTGAGATATTTAACCTTGCATTACAGGCAATTTTTAAAGGGTCTAGGGTAATGGTGCTTGCAAAAGCTTCTGGACAATAATGGACACACTGGGCAAGAACATAACTAACTGTAGGAAAGTAATGTAATTGCATCTCCTGCCTTGCTGTTGTATTTGCTTAAATGGGTAATTTTTGCCAAAGGCTTTAACTGTTGGCAGCTGAAATCAAGTGGATTCTGGGGACTCCTGCACCACCTCATAAAATGAATATTTAAAGTCAGTGACAAATAGTCCTGCAAGATTAAAAAAAAGCTGGGATTGCTACAGAGCCAGCCTCAGATTAAATATTATTCTCTAGGTTTAATATTTTTATTGCTCCTGGATAATCAGCTCCTGAATAAGCAACACATCTTGGTGTTCTGTTAGGAGTCCTTTTAGTTGGCACTGGTTTTCGTACCATAATATAATTGATAGGCTCCTGTTTCAGAAATCACTAGGCAGCCAAATAAACAATATGTCCTTCTATCTGTTCAGGAGTAATGTAAAGTTCAGAAATATTGATCCCCTGTGCCAGCTAAAGCTATAATGAGGATAATACCAAATGAACCAAAAGCTGCTTCAACATGTCTCATCTATTACCCAAAGAATTATAAAGTTAGTACCATATTGACCTTGTTGTGACATGCTAAAAATTACTGTTGCCAGTGCTGCTTAGTATTTTCAAATGGCTGCTCTTCATGGGAAAAAGAAAAAAGAAAATATTTAGCTTGTCCATGGCTAGTTTACTTTTTATTGATCTGTTCCACACTGCTGATTTAAACGTGAATACTCAACAATAAGGCATCAAAGTCATCTTAAGAGAGGATGGCAAAAACACATTGTTGGCCAAAATTTTCCTATTATGGAGAATTTGGCAGCTTTTGTTTTGTCACCTCTCTTCTTCCCCCCTTTGTTGTCTCTGCTTAATTCCAGAATTAGGTGAATGCTTCACCTATGGTGGTGTCCTAGACTTAATGCAGGAGCCTGTCAGAAATAATGCAATGCCAGTCCTCTGAGTTCACCGCTCTTTCTTAAAATCTCTCCCACTGAACTTCAATTTTCATTGAAATTCTATTCAGTTATAGAGTTTATTCCATGCTAATTATGAATATAAAAAACTCCATCTGGAGAGGATAATATAGAATGACTGATTAAAAGTGAAAAGATTAAAAGACTCTCCATGAAATAAGTACATTTAAAGATTAAAATATATCATCATCTGGATTTTGACTGTGCCAAAAGGACATCTAATAAAACTAGTAAAATGTAATTTGGTATATTTTTTAAACATCAAGAAGCCTCAAGAAAGTAAGTAGATGAATAAGCTGTTAATGGACATTATTCTCAACTCATTGCATTGATTATATTAGTGTTATCTGGAGTCTTGCACTAATACTGAATGCTGCAAAGAATCTTTAATTATCCCTTTGCTGGTAAAGAAAAGAATGGCTTTGGAGGACTAGCACTTACACTATTCATCAGAAGTTTACCTCCTGCCAACTCTTACAGCTGCTGCCTGGGCACAGTTCTTTTGAGTTATTTCTAGTGGGAAGATGGACTGTGGCTATTGGGAGATATTTTGAGCACAGGACAGTGAGCCGTGTAGGTATACACTGGTTCCTAAGGCAAGGGGAGTCCCATGCCTGTTATAGTTAGTAGTGTACCTGTTATCTTTGTGTAAAAAGATTTTCTTCATAAGCTTCTTAAAAACTTATTGGAATTAATTGGTAAAGTAAAAATATTTATTTTCATTTTGTTAAATTTAAATACTTAATGAATTGCAGGCAGAAAAATATCGTAGCACCACTAAGACAGTATTCAGATTTTAAAAGCTTCTTTACTTTAAACTGTATTTTTTTGTTTTCAAATTTGACATGGGTTTAAGCTGATTTTATAAAGTATCCAAAGCTGATTTTATAAAAAATGCCTTATTTGATTCTTTAAGACTCTTGATTCTCTGCTGTCACTAATCCTTTTCCCCATATCCTCACATATCCCCATCTTTCTCAAAAACCACCACCATTAATACACATGTGCAGGGCACTACATACTGAGTTCTGAAAAGACTGAAACCAGTGAGATGGACAACATAAATCAAAGTTTCGGCTCAGATTACAAAGCTGTTTATTAAATTTTTAACTTAGTATTTGTACTGAAACGTGAGCCATTACCATTTTTAGAGGTGTCTGATTTCTCCAATAAATGGTGTCTCTTGAACAGGCCAAGGTTATGAACTGTCACTACAATGGGAGTTCAGAAAACTGCTTCTGAAGTTGCACAGCCAGGAACAGTTTTTCTTGTCAATACCATTAATAAAAACCCACGGAGCCAAGCTGGCACAGAGCATTACCTTCAAACCTGAAATAACTAATTGGTAAAGTCTGAGAATACACCTCATCTTCTCTGCAGTTCATTTGACTTGTAAGTAAAGATTATTCTGCTGCAAATATTGAAGTCATCTTTTCACGGAATAACACCATCTCTGCTGAAATGAAAACACACTTTTAAGAGATATCATGAGAAAAGAACTGTGAAACTTGGAGGCTTTTTTTCTCTGCTTTTCTGAACTTGCTTTGCTTTAAAGATGAAGGATGCGTTTAGTTCACTCTGATGTGAGAGGAAGCCAAGTTTAATAACTTACTATAAAAGGACACCTCCACTCCTGCCCCATGACCCTCTAAACTGGGTTTTTACTTTAGTGAGAGTTGTACATTTTTAATAATTCTGAGAACCATATCTTAACATTTTGAGTTCTAAATTGAAAGATGCTTTTGTCCCAATTGCGAGTTTTCTAGATAAAAACCCAAGCGAGCCACTTTTCATAGAATTTAGACCATTTGATCTTCAGAGTTATCTAAATATAGACACAAACAGCTATCTTTCAGCAATCACATCTGAGACACCCAGTTCCTTTTCATAGTGATGAGATGGTAAGAAGTTCAGGCTTCCTTTTCAGTCGAGAAAACCATATTTGTAATACTTCAAAGCATTTCAGAGTCTAGTGAAAAGCTGGTGAAAATTAGGTGCCAGTCCTTGTATCTTACTTAATTTCCTATGTAAGGAGTTACGTTGCTGTTTATCTAGTTTTTTCCTTTACTGAATTGTGCTTTACCTCAAGCACAGTAATAAAGTTTACATGTACTGTTAAATGCTTGATCATCTTTCTTTCTACAGAGCATCATCCAACAGTGGTGAGTTGTCATTATATTTTAATATCTGTTGATAGTACTAAGGAAATGCCATTTCTCAGGATGAAATGTGCCGAGTAGGTAGTATTTCTTTAACCATAGTCTCAGCAGGTTGTTTTCACTTTGTGTTAATTCTAATGATATACAAATAGCCAACTTTCTGTTGACACAAGGAGTGTCTACATTTCTTTTGCAAATTGTGGCAGTGTTGATTTTTATTGATCTATGTATATATAAATGGTTTTTGTGGTTGAAGTGGAGTCAGTAGATACTTTCTCCCGTCACCCACAAAAGCCTATTTCAAAAACTCTTGTTTCAGTCTATGAAAAAAAGCAGAAGTGTATGTGAAGGGAAAGAATCTTACTTCAAAATTAATAGGCATTTGTCAGTCCTTGAATTTTGGGCTTTGACATTGTCAGTGTCACTAAAACTAGAAAAAATGTTTCTGTTAAATACTGACCTCACTCACAGTGAAACCTATACACACACACTCATTTTTTACTATAACATGTGAGGTACTAGTGCAAGGGAATCTTAAGAGGAAAATTCACATCAGCCAGGCACAAGATAAGGGAGGGAGTATGATAGAGGGAATGTAGATAAGAATATTCCACTGGTGCCTCTTCACATCCTCAGAAGTCACCTGTAAAATTGGGGTCTCAGAGCTTGGGAGTTGTGATGATAAAGAAGGGGAGAGGAGGTACTGACACCTAAGAAGCAACAGGAGTGAGTAAGAACTAGCCCAACGTGAGGACATGAGCAGCACACAGACTCTAGGAGAACAGATGTTGTTCTGGAGCAGGAGGGCTTCAGAACGTGGCTGGGGTCTCCGATCTCAACCTCACTGGTCACCCTCTGGTGCAGTAGTTCGCCATAAACACCACTTCACTTATGGCATAGGAAAGAGTGTGGGGAGAAATAGGCTACCTGGGAAAAGTAGTAAACATCTTCCTGGCTCTTAGATCAAAAGATTTAAAACTTCTGGATGAGAGGAGGAAGGGAAAGACTTGGCTTTGCTGCTAGGAGGTTTGATAGATCAGGCTACCTCTTATCAGCAATAGCAGCTTCTTGACTTGTTTACTGAGGAAAGAACCTTTCCCAAGAAACTATCTGCCATTTGAACATTTTCTCTGCTGACCTCTAACAGTTCTGAAAATTCATAGATTATGAAAACTTATAAGGTTTGAACACACAATACAAAACATAAATTTAACATATTTTAAAATGCTGTCATGATTTATTTTCTTCTGCATTTTCTTACACTGGAGTGACACTGCATTAAATCTCATTTTAATGTTCTGGAATGCAAAAAGTACTTGTCAGCCTTATTTGTTTCTCTTTACTCTGTGTGCATCACATGTTTTAGAAATATAGTGTTTGGAAATATGGAGGATTTGCAGGTATAAAAAACTCTTTTTTTTTAAATTTTATTTTTTATTTTTTTAAGAAAAAAGTTGTTAGCAATTGAGAGCATAAGTGTAACAGGACAGGAAAACAAAAGTACTTGCTACAGTAAATTAGTAGAAGATGAAAGACTCCTCTGCTAAATGTTTGCCAGTTCAAAGGTGGTAAAAGAGAAGCTAGAGCAATACTGTGGCTTGGCCAAGCTCATGTGCTGTGACCTCTAACTATGCAAATGGGTCTGAATATAAAATTCAGGTGTTTTAACAAAGAGTGTCATTACCACATGCATATTAATTTCTGTGCAGAGACACAATAATTTTCTAGAAAGTTGTGTATGCAATTGGCAAAAACCAGATGAATATGCATCTCCATCCCCATGTCCTATGACCGCTTGATATTTCTCTCCTACAAAATGCATTTCTTCTGCTGGTTTTATACAGGTTTGTTTGTTCAAGCCATCTGCACGTAAACTTATTTTTGAAGAATTCCTGCTTTGGTGAAATTAATATCTTAAACTTCAGAAATTTTTGTTCTACTTTTATGAAAAAGCAAAGTCTAAAACAAGTAGGTATTAATTATGTGGGAGAAATTGTGTGTAAGAGTTAACTCTGATAGTGCAATGTATTCAGTCCCTTTTCTAAGCAGAAAAGGGCAGTTTTATGCAATTTTTGTGAAAACAGCACTTTTAAACCTAGCTGGCTCTCCCAGCATGGAGTGGTGGTAACTGCTAACAGGAGGGGCCCCTAATACAGAGTATTTCTTTCCTGTGAAACTTAACACAGAAACAAAATGCATTCCTTTGTCTTTAGAGGAGATTAAGTATCAGAATAATTGACAGGTAAAATGCTGAAGATATTCAAGATGAAATGCAATCAACTGTAAGGATTCAGTTCTTCATATTGGTAAGAGTGTGTACGGAATTTGGTACAAGTATTAACTTATGTGTACTTGTTCCCTTACATTTGTTTGTTATGTTTTGTTTGTTTGGTTTTTTTTTTTTTTTCAATTGGGACACATAAGAAACAACAGGAGTGAGCAATAACTTGGGCAATGTATGAGGCCATGACCAGTACATGAAATCTGGGAGAGCAGATGCAGCTGTAAGCAGGAAAAATTCAGTTTCTACAGTGGGGTACTTTAAGGAATTATACAAGCAAGTAAGAGTTGCAGGATTGGATCCATATCTTAGTTCTGTTTTTACAGTGTAATGTTGTAGAACTGTTTGAAAGATGGCCAAGCAGATGTACAAGAAAGCATTAAGATAAAATATTTTGACGTGTTTTTGAAAAATTTCTATCACTCCAATTTGGGAGCTATGGAAATACGACCACCATATTGCAGTCTAATGATGCACAACTGCAAGAATACAAGAACAGGCTTTTTGTCTTTGGAATTGTTCTGCAGAAATAAATTGTCTTATTCTGTTCTGTGCTTGGTAACGACAATAACATTCCCCTGTTAGTAAGTTAGACTCTAGTCAGAACATCTTTTTACAGAACTAATTCTTCTGCAATGTAAGAATTCAAGACCTATATTTAGTGTATAATCAAGGATTTACTGATGATTCTGGTGAATCGTGCTTTCCTGCATCGTGCATGTCTTTATCTGTCTTCTGTTCTGAAGGTGGGAACCTGGTATGCCATTAGTTCTTTTGGGTGCATTCAGAAAGTCTTACTTGTATACGTTGCAACTTGGCCAAGTGTTCTGTACTGCTTTACTTAACAAGAGGAGAGAAACAGATTTGCAAAAGGCACTGTGTGCTGTACTGGGTTACGGAGTAAGTGATAAAAATAGTTTCATCCTAAATTCAGAATTTTTTAGTTATTCAGTTATAGACAACAGTGTGAATTTTCCTGAGGAAAAGGTTAATGAGATGAAGATATGACTTACATGCCTGATTTTGAAGGAGTGCTTTGTATCAGAGGAATAGTTCATTACCCTATAAAACTTGCTCCCTTACTGCTGCTGAGGCCAACATTAGCATGTGGAAAACCTTCACAGAGCTGTAAAGTTTCAAAGTTTTCATTGTTTGTTCTTGTCTATGTTATACCTTGATTTCTGACATGCAGGCATGGTACATTGTTTTTGTAGAAAGCTTGGGAATACTTAGTAGGGAGAGAACAAGATCCCTTTGTGTGTGTTGGCTCCAAGTGGCCGTGACAAGGACACATCCGAAGATTTGCTCAATTGTGCTCCTGATACTTCTTGGCCAAAGAAATGCAGAAGAGCGAGTGTAACAGATCCTTGAATGACTGCCATGGTGTTACTGTGTTGTAGCCCTTCAGCTTTTTGCAGGTGGTCTCTTGCATTTGCTTCACCTAGGCTGTTTCTTCAGCTGTATGCTTGTCAGCGAATAACAGGGCAAAGATATATGTGAGGAAAACATGGGCAAATGACACTGCTGTAGAGCTGCTGAACAAATTGTCTTGTCATTCACTTGAATTTGTATGAACATATACATGTGCTGCCTTCCCAATTACTTTAAGGTGTGGTCCTCTTCTTGAAGAGCTTACATCGTTCTGCATACATCAGACCATTATGCTTGCACTACCTCAGCAAACTATTGCTATTCTGACTTTGCAGATGGATGTAATCCCACTTTCCAGAATGTCTGTGTTGTCCCAGGGCACAATGTATGAAGTCTGTAAGTGAAAGGGAAGGTGAAAACCAAGCTGTCTGCATCCCACCTTTGTACCTCAGCCATTTAGTATACAAACTGGATAGCTGGATTTTTCCTAATAATTTTAGTGTATTCATGGTGTTACTGTTTGCCTTCTCAGAATTTTGCACACAGGAAAGAATGGCAGCCTTTTGCAAAAACCTTACGAGTTGTATTGGGTTTATGTGGCAAGGTATTGGGGCAGGTGAGGCTTGTTTTAAAAGCTACTAGAAGCTTTCCTGATGTCCAACAGAGCCAATGCCAGACAGCTCCAGACAGACCTGCTGCAGGCTAAGGCTGAATCCATCAGTGATAGTGGTAATGCCTCTGGGATAATGTATTTAAGAAGTAAAATAAGGTTATTGCACAGAAGTAACTGTGGCCAGAGCAGGGTGAAGTGAGAATATGTGAGTGAAACAGCTATGCAGACACCAAGGTCAGTGAAGAAGGAGGGGGGAGGAGGTGCTCCTAGTGCAGGAGCTGAGATTCCCCTGCAGCCCATGGGGAAGCAGGCTATCCCTCTGCAGCCCATCATAGTCCACAGGGAAGCAGAGATCCACCTGCAGTCTGTGGAGGACCCCACGCCAGAGCAGGTGGATACACAAAGGAAGCTGTGACCCTGTGGGAAGCCTGTGCTGGAACAGATTTCCTGGCAGGACATGTAGACCCGTGTAGAGAGAGTACATGCTAGAGCAGGTTTGCTAGCAGGACTTGTGATCCCGTGTGGCACCCATGCTAGAGCAGCCTGTTCCTGAAGGACTGCATCCCATGGAAAAGGGACGCATGCTGGAGCAGTTCATGAAGAACTATAGCCTGTGGGAAGGACTCATGTTGGAGAAGTCCATGGAGGACTGTCTCCCATGGGAGGGACCCTATGCTGAAGCAGGGGAAGAACTCCTCCCCCTGAGGAGGAAGTAGTGGCAACAAGATGTGATGAACTGACTGTAACCCCCATTCCCTGTCTCCCTGTGCTGCTGAGGGGGAAGAAGTAGATAATTGGGAGTACAGTTAAGCCTGGGAAGGAGGAAGGGGTGGGGGGAAAGTGTTTTTTTAGTTTTTTTTTTTTTTCTTCTCATATCCTCCTCTGAGTTTGGTTGGTAATAAATTCAATTAATTTCCCCAAGTTTAGTCTGTTTTGCCCATGGCGATAGTCAGTGAGTCACCTCTCCCCATCCTTATCTCAACTCATGAGCTTTCATTATATTTTCTCTCTCCTGTCCAGTGATAGGGAGGGGAGTGATAGAGCAACTTTGGTGGGCACCTCACATCCACACAGGGTCAAAGCACCATGGAAGTCCTTTTAAAACTTGTTCTGCTTCTGAGTTTTGTACCGTGGGCATGCTGTAACCTATCTACACAGGTAGGTCACAATCTTATTGTGATGCAGGATTTCTGTTATTTTATACCAGCCCCATTTAGCAGAAAGCTGTCCATGAGACAGGCCAAAGATGCCAGCTGACAACCTTCAGCACACTTTCCAAGAGCCTATATTTGCTGTCAAATCCGACAATTCGAATAGACCATGCTGATCAGCCCTTTTTCCGAGCTCCTTGGTTCATGTGAAAGCTTTCACAGAGCAAGATGGCCCTTTTCCAACACTTAGGGCTAAGGAATACTATTATCTCTGCCTGTTTGTCCCCCATCCCAGAACTTCTCTATGTTGACAGTCTCCATTCCTGCTTTATAAAGAGAGCTTTGAGACTTCTTGACAAAGTTCACTAGTTTCTAGTTACATGACATTAAGTGCCTAGAAGTGAGTATGGACCCTCCTGAAGTTCATGGATGTGTCTGAAAGTGCGTAGGGTTAGGCTTCTTCTCAAGGCACAGGGAGGTAGGTAGGTCAGAAGGCATGGTCAGTGGTGCTTGTTTGTCCTTCAAAATGTTGCCCCTGTCTGAACCGAGAGATTTAGGCAGAAAGATGAGGTCAGCTTGGTTCAGAGCTTTGAGAAAGAAAACAAATGTCTCCATCTAGGGCAGCTGTCAGGTAAGTAGAGAGATTCAACAGCTGACTGGGAGGAAAAAACTACATGGAGTACCAAAAGGGAAGCCTCAAAGAGACAGCAATGTATGCAGGCTCTCCTTGTGGATCCACCTTCCGGCTCTGATGTATGTCTGTGCTCAGTACAGCAGTCACTTCAGTCATCTCCAAACCTCTGAACTTAAACTGCATTCCAGCAAACTTCATCCAGTATCAGATTTAGCTCCTGAGTGACAAGTAGGTGAGACACTGGTAGAGTGGCAACTGTTTATATGCAGTGTGACAGTTGCTGCTGTCTTTGGACAGGATTTGGATGCATATAAAGCAGATTTGGGTCCACTGTTGGTTTAGTGTGGGGTGATGGTTTTTTAAGGTATTCCAGACAGGACTCTGTGAGGGTACTTTAAGGAACTTCTAAAGATCAGACACTGGATGAGTAGCTGGTGGGTGGACAGACACCTTTGCTTGGATGCGAACACTGCATCAAGATATGATAGTTAAAGGTAGGAGGGCTACTGATCCACTTAGTTTCAAGATCTAGGTTTTTTAGAAATTTCTTACTTCCATTATGGTAGTGTACATATTTATGTCCATGTATTGTCTTTGTTTTCTTTCCTCAAGTCCTGAAAATCTAGTCACTTTCTTTGCACCTTAAAACTGTTTTGAAAATTTACATCAAAACTTCTCCATCATCAGAATGCTAAACTGAGGTGTCTGAAGTGAAGCCTAATTGTAAGAGCTATTTGTTATTTTCTGTGTCTCATTCTGACTACTGTTATTCCAACCTTGTAGTAAATTCTTCCTCTCCAGAATTAAGTATATGCAACACTAAATAGAAACATAGTTAAATTAATTTCCTTAGTGGTTTGAGACTACATGCCTTTTTTTTGGTTTTAGTGTTGATGTTCTCCACTGGTGTTTGTTTCAGAAGCTGGAGTAGCATGAAAAGTATAGTGCAAAGAAAATATACTTGGAAGGGTGTGTCTTGTCAGAACAGAATGAGAGAAACTGCTGTGGATGAATATAACTTTTGATTATCCTCTGAGAGTGGAATTTGCTCACCTGTCTGCTTGGATAGGGTTCTACCTGTAAACAGTGCATCATTTATACCAATAATTATAGCTGTAGTTTGGTAACTGCACCCTCAATAACTGGTTAATTATGAGGAATTTTTGAAAAAGTTTATGATCAGTCATGGCACATCTGTGGAAAGGAGAAAGTGAGATGTCCAGCAGAAGGAGGTAGATTTACAAAGATGCATTGAAGGGATATAGGCTAAACTACCTGATCCTTTGTAATGAAAAGTCAGAGATGTATTAAGCATCACCTCTTGGCCACTATATGACAAATGTATTTTCAGTTACCTGTTAATCTTAACCTGAAACAACCGAGCTCAAAGTCAAGAAATCCTTCTTATGTGGGCATATGTCACTTACTCTGACTCTTCTGTCATTACCTTTCCTATCTGGATTCTTGCTAACCTTAAAAGCGTGCAAAGTAAGGACTTTGAACAATTGTTTCAGATTTTCCCAATGACCTTGGGTTTATAAAGCCCTGTTCCTGAGTGTACTAAGAAGTGGCTGCCATAAACTCTGCCTATTTAATTTCTAAACTTCATCAGAAACAAGAAACCAGACTCCAACCTACCTGTGTAATCTAATGAAAATTTACAGGGATGTGACTGGACTTTGAGCTATTTCATCCCTTCTTTGATTTTAGTGTAACTATACGAATAAAGCAATTGGAGTTTGGCCTTGTATTAATTTGGAAGTAATGAAAACTAGTAGGAGTATGAAGGCAACAGATGCAGGTAGTAACACTGGAAGTCACTCATATCACACAGTTTGGATATGCATTCACACTTGCGAACAGTGTACTTATGGACCTACCTTCTGAGCCCTGTGAAAATGACAAGGTATGTATGGAAACTGTAAGTTTTCATTCCTTGATCTGTTTTCCATCTTACATTCCATATTGCTATGTACTCAAAATATGGAATTTAAAATTAAGAAATAGTTACATGTACTTACATCAATTAACCATGACTTTGGCAGGAAGTAAGATAGGATAGATACTGAGGAACCAAGTGACAGATGAAGGCAACAGCCTAATATGTTTAATACTTCAGCACAGAGTATTTTGATTGTTAGCTTCTTGGGAGATTGGTTAATTGTGTGTTTATCTTCTATGTAATTTGTTCCTAAATAAGCTTTTAAAAGCATAATTCTGGAAGGGAGCCAGTCTGAATCCGATCCATGTTGAAAGCATTAAGCCTACTTCAGTTATGCATTAATGCCTAACCTTGTTTGCTGTGCTTCAATGCAATTGTGTAGAATGGTTGGATCAAACCCAAATAGCTACAAATTTTACCAAGAGTTGCTGAGCCTTTTTCTGGAGTTTCTAACAGCTTATAATGGGGAAAGGGCTGAGAAGCAATTTTACTTATGCTGACTAATTAGTAGAATTAACATAATTACTCTGCATGCATATAAAGATACTAATAGGAACTTTGTGGATCTGGTAGGAGAGCAGGTTTTTTAAGTTAGGCATATCAAAACCTTATATTCTTTACATTTTCAAAATTGTTGATTAATGCTCCTTCCAGCCAAGCAGTCTGGCCTGGATTCAAGGAGTTAAAATGGTGATGGTGAGGCTGTGGCTTGATCATAAAGTGACTTAATTTGGCTTTAAGGTTTCTCTGATCAGATCAAAAACCCCCATCACTGTATGATGTGAAGTGCTGAAAAACTGATAAGATTACTGTGATAACTCGAATTTGTTGCAAACACTTAGAGAAGGTAACTATGCACTGAAGGTATTACAATGGATCTGCTATAATTTTTCCATATGTCTCTGTGTTTATGACATATCAAGTGTCATAATTTTTTTCTGTAGATGACATAAGAAAACATGAAAATTCCATGAATCATAACATGGGTTATAGCAGCCTTGTCAGATAGAATCCAGGAACACTGTATTTAATTTTTCAGTATGTTGCCCCAAGTTATATTTTAAGGTATATTCCTATTTGAGTACATGGAGCAGAGGCTGCTATTTAATCAAAGTAGCATGTTTCTTTAACTAGATCTCAGTCATTCCGAACTCCAGAAGCTCAGTAATTCTTGCAATTTGTTTTTCTGTTTTGTAGCTGATAGCTAGATAAGTGTTCTTTTCCAGCTAGTGCTTGCATAATTCAAAACCAAAGAGATAATTAGAATGACCCTTTTAAAGTATAATATATATAAAAGTATACAGTTGAGTATTTTCCATTTTTACTTCAAAGTATATAATTTTCTACATTTCTCCATAGATTTTACTCTGTAGTCACTTTAAAAACTCCATGATAGAGAGACAAAGTGATAATGTTTCTCATATGGAGTTTTTATATACTTTAGATGGAAAAAACAAAAGCAAATATAATATTCCTTGCAATGTCTATGAGTGTATACTGTCTCCCAAATGGTGAAGTTTGGCAGGCGGGGGAATGGAGAAAACAATCATAATCTTAAAACATCCTGAGCAACCTTTTTTTTTTTTTTTTTTTTACATTGTTTAAAAAAAGACATCCCTGTCAGATGGCAACCTTTACAATTTGGTTGAATTTTCTAGAGCGTGCAGATAGGTGTAAGAAGTTAAACTGGATATGTTTTATTTCTGTGAAATCTTGGCTTCTGTACTCGGTCTCCCTCCTCATATTGTGGGCAGTGTGAGGGAGAGGGACACTTGCTGAGGCAGAGGCTTCTGCTCGTGCAGAGGCATGTTCTTTCCAGAACTAGTATTGGCTGGATGAAACTCTTGGAGCTCTGCATCTAGCTGCTGCTCTGTTTTCTGCCTTCTCACGTTTTCTCTGAAGCTGGTGACACATAAAAGCATCTGCAAAAGTGTATAAGCAACTTTACTTTTCAAACCATTTTAGTTTCTTCCAGCTTTACACCTTATCAAGTTCCTCTCAATTTGAATCTATTTGTACCAGCTTAAAATAGAAACTGTTGTCAAATACCTTCCATGAAAGTATCCTATTAGTGCGATAGGGAAGGAAATGTGATGGACAGAGCATTCTTTAGTGAAAGTTTCCATTGGCCTATGTGAAATCACATGTTGGTCTCATTCAGTCTGTTTCTGGTGTTGTCTCCGTGGTCACTACAGTGGCCACAGAAGGAACAGCGCAGAGAATGGAGTGATCTGTTCACTGCAGAAGGTGACTGTTTACAGAACAGAGTTATTGGGCTATGACACACTGGTACAGTCATACAGAATGCAGCTCACACCTCCACTTATTACTGCTATTTATTACTGTGTTAAGCAAGTGACAAGGGATCTTGGCTATTCCTAGAAAGGACATAAATGTTACAGACACTTTTTAGTTTGTTGAGTTGACATGGTCCAATTTAGAACTGCAATTTTTTCACTGTAATAAGATGATGAAAATAATATTTCCTTTTTTATCCAGGATTTGTAATGCATGGATGGAATAAAGAAACTGGGACATGGGCAAAACCATTCCCAGATGTGTCAGGTTGTTTGCAGATATTTCAAAATTATCTATTTTGGTGGAGATTCAAGTTACCAATCTGGCTACTGGTGATCTATGAAACCGAGTGGTGTTGTCAGAATTGGACAGGCTGTCAAGCACTTAATCGGAAAGTCATTATCACTTTCCTGTTTCTTTATATCATTTTCCAATGTTCTGTTCTAATCTCTAATATAAATTCTGGGACTTTTTTGTTTTTTAAAGAGAGTTTTTTTGAACTGCAGGTACAGTGTATCTGTCTGATCTCTAGAATTTCATAAATAGGCCTTACTAGTCAATACTGATCTTTACTGAAAAGAATTAATTGGCTATTTAAATAATGCCTTTTGCATAAAACCTTTCCATATGAGCAGCTTTTTCTCAAGAAGAGTTTGGGTTTAGTAATGTAACAAGCAGAGAAATACAGTTTAATGATTAGACAATTTTTAAAATACCTGTATTTTACTTCCCTTGTCAAAATCTAGTTTTCTGCCTAAGTGTTTCTTTTGGTAAGCCTCTGATGTGGTAGAGCTTTTCAAGCATTTTCATTGCAATATTAATTTACTTCAAGTTGATGTGATTGATAAGTATAAATTCTTCTGGGTTAAACAAGATTTCCTTTTTATTAGCATAATGAGATGAGGAACAAAATTGCTTTTGAAATTGAGAGTCAGAAGAATGAGGTTAGTGGATTTTAGGATAATAGAGAGGACACTTGACTTAAATGAATCTGATGGGTTCTGTATACTTAAATATAAAGAAATTACTAGAAATAGCTACCTGAAGAAATCTTTGACTTGATTCTCCCCAGTGCCATTGAGAATAAGACGTGTCCTCAAGAACATCTTCAGGGAAAATATGAAAATTGGAAGTAAATTCAAGCATACTCCAAGGACTAAATCTGAGAATATTACATTTTTACCAAAAGCGAGGATATGTTTTACCAGGTTATCTTTCTCCTTGCATAATGGTAAACATTCTCACTTATAAATAACAAAGCAATGGAACATGTCTTTCAACTTCAAACCAGTACCTGATCTTGCTAGATTAAATGATCAACTCCAGTGCATGTAGTCAAGTGCTCTTCTGGATCAAGACTTATATGATAAGTCCTATTAATCACTGACAGTGTACAGAATAAACATAAAAGGCAATGTGAAAAATCTACAAAACCCACTATATAGCTCATCTGTGACCTTGAAAAGGTCATTCACTTTAAATTGTAACTCACTCGCAACTGATATAGCAGCAGAGGCTGTGTGGTGCCTTGAAAAGCTCAGGAAAGGAAATACCTAAGGTTGTTATCTAGGAGTGATGCTAATAATTCCAATGCAATTAAAGTGAGTTTAATTGTTTCAGTAATGCTAAGCCCAGGCTACAGTCCCCAGGCATGCTACACTCCCTGCTTTTGTGCCTTCCTCAGCTGCTTAACTCAGAAGCTACAGATGTGTTAATGTGGCAAACAGTTCCTGCCTGAGTTAGTTATGAGGAGATGTGCTTCAAACTGTTTGCTAGGTCCTGGTGCATCTCAGTAGGGAACATATCGTGAAAATGGATGAAAAAAAGGAACACACACCTGCAGCTGTGTTCAGTTTATACTGAGAAACTTCCCAAAGTTGTCCATGTTTTTTCTTTGTACCGAGATCAGAATAGCCATTGCTCCCATTCCTAAAATAGGAGTAAACATGGAGTTGTTTACTACTTTGAGATAACTTTGAACCAGAATCAGAGCTCTATGCTACTTAGAGCTTTAAACTGGATGTAAAACTGCATTTTCCTGCCCTAGGTTTGCTGGGCATTATTCAGGTTTCCCATTAAGAAGGCAACACAGCATGGAGTGGAAGAGCTACTTGGGGAGAGAAGCTCACGCGCACAAATAGGCTTATGCAAGTAGTGGTTTGCAGGAGAACCAAACTTGTTTGGCACTGTTTGATAGGAGATCTGCATTACTTCACTTGCTCAAATGTGAAGGAAAAAAAAGTGAGATGTGAGAAAGATCTAACCCCCTAAACATCTCTGTTATGGTAATCTTTATTAAATTATTTTGATATAAGGCCTCCTTCCACACAGACTTCACTGTGTGCATTACAGGAAATACTGCAATCCCAAGTTCTCTCAGGAATTAATTTTATTCTAAACAAAATAGATACATTCTTTGGCATCCATTTGTCTAATTACTAAATCAGAATACAATAAAGCTAATTAAAGCTGCTCTCTTTTGGGGTTTTCTGCTTAGTCAATGAAAGAGAAAATACTGAAACAAGAGTTTTGACATCAAAGCTTTACCCTTTTACTGTAGGTAAATTTCGTAAAATATGTAAAGCAATTTTAAAACCTGGCAATGAATGTGCTGAATCATTTTTTTGTATGTACATTTTTCTGCAGACTCTTAGCAGTGTGAGGACTGTTTATATACAATAATTTATTTTGTTGTCTTTAGGACCAGGGTATATCAAACTAACGTGACATCTGCTAAAAGGCTGCAGCCCTAATTTCCCTACAAATGTATTTTCTCCTTTAGAAAACAACCTCCCATGTTTCTGTTTGCTAAGGAGCAAAAAAGTTCAAAACCAGAAAATAAATGAAGTCATATGCTGACCAATGGTATTTTCCTTTAGAATTACTATTTCTTTTCTGCTCATTTTCTTTGACTTCTTTGGCCTAAAGGAGATGGCCTAAAATTTCCCATCTCCTAGCGTGTTAGAGGACTATAATGTTGTAATTCCAATCTGTATCGCAAACATATTTTTCCTTGCTGTGAAATTTACTGGTCAGCGCAAGAAGGGATAGAGCAAAGAAATTGCTGTTGTATGGAAAATAAAAATATTATGCAGTACATGAGCTAAACACACAGCTTGGACAAGATTTGTTCATTATAGAGATGGATCTCACCCCATAAATTTTTTACGAAGTTGAACTGCTGGGATGTTTGATATGATGCTAGTTAGCAAGGTTTTAATCTGAGGTACAAATCCCTTTGATAGAAAGGTGAGTGGAACACTGAGTCTGGAAAGCTTTCTCTCTTTCCCCCTCTTTTTTATCTATTTCTTTCTATCTTTTCTCTCTTTCCTTTCTATAATCAAGGATAATCTATAATAATTTCCCTCTGCTTTTTTCTTTTGCGAAGCTGTCTATGGAGTCCAAATTTCCCTTTCCTCTCATTTGTTTCTGGGACAGGGGAAAGAATGTCTGTTTGTCCTGTTGCAAGACATGCTGTCATTTCCTTCTGATTTGCAAATTGTTCTGGCTAATTTTAGTGTGAATAGGAAGCAAAGAACATATGCCATATACAACAAAACTTTCTAGCTGTGGACCTAAAACATAGTGAGAAAATTTAGCTCTTATCTCTTCAGTAGCAGTTGTTTGACTGGTTTTGATTATCTGGGCAAGGTCTTTGTTCTTGAAAGGATGTTTAGAAATGCTCCATAATTTTTTTTTAATATTCTTTTTTTTTTTCTCATAAATGATAAAGTTATTTTCATGTGAATCCAGCAGAAAATGAGGATTTTTGAAAATATATTTTATATTTATATATTTTATATTTATAGAGAAGTAAGGAATAATACAGCCATTAGACCAACACTGTCTTCTTGAGAACTCTGAATCGGTCACTGAACCTAAAGTTTTCTGGTCTTTTTTATCATTTAAAAAACGTAGATGGATCTGCACAATTTTTCACCAAAGTAAACCATCGCACACAGTCAAAAAAGAACAGTTACCAAAGGGAGAACAGATCTGTGGTATCTTCCTCTTGATCCTCAAAGGCTGAATACCACCCAAAACCAAGCAAGGAACATGAAATTAACGATTATGCTGGACCCTAAATTTTGTATCACAGTATACTTCTCTTCACCTATTGTGTTTTGTATTTACCATGAAGTTTAGGAATTAACTGACCACAGCATGAGCTCGCTGTATACACTGTGTCCAACTTGCTTTTCTCTAAGGTGGTTTGACTGTGACTTAGGAGAATCTAAGGAATTAAGCTTAAATTGTATTTGGTTTTGGACTTTGCTGCTTCTGTTTCAGACTCAGACAGCTCATGTGTCCAACAGCTTGTCTTCCCCTCCCAAATATGCTTAAATAACTTAAACAAACAAACAAAAATTAACCAAATGAAAACCAAACACACACATAATACTACTTCTACTTGCAAATCTAGCCTTGTAGAAACAACAAAGATTTTGGTGGCTTAATTTATTATACTTCCTTTTTCTTTGTGTCTTCATAGGTTTGAAAGAAAAGGAATACTTTCGTTGCATTTGTTAAAACAAACACTGGACCAGTGACTGAATTGTGTGTTAAATTTAGAAACTGACCATTCATTATCTGTGTTGTCAGCGCTAAATATCCTTAAGAAGAAAAATCTGGTATTTAATAGTGCTTGGAAGACATATACCTGTCATAAATGCCAAATTGCAAAAGTTCTCCCCGTTATGGGGGATATTTAACACCAGATGCTCCAAATAAACTTTGGCGTTAAAGTGCTGAATGACTTTGTCAAAACTAGGAGTAAGAGGTCTTTTAAAATCATACCAGTTATGAAGACAACTGAAAGCTGTGTTACTAAATGAAGTCTTAAGAATCTTTTAGCTAAATCAGGAGTTGAAATGCAAAATCTGAGGAAAGCCTGAGGTTCAGCACACACTTGTCATAGGTGAAAGGAATTTCAAGCCAGTGGAAAAAAATTAATGAATTGTACTGATTTTAAATATGTAATTAATCTCCAAACACTCACTTTGTTTTTCACATGCTTCCAGAATAATGCTGTGAAAATGGCTACTTTGCATGTATTACCTGTAAATTAGTTTGTAAATGTTATTATGAAAATAAACAGAAAAAAATGAACATGACAATTTAGTGTAAATAATTTCTGAAGATGAGACTAGGTTTGTGTTACCACAAAAGGGACATGATACACGGTATACCTGTTGTTCTGATCCTTATGTCAACATTTTCCAACACCACTTGGACTCGATGATCTTAGAGGTCTTTTCCAACCTTAAAGATTCTATGATTTTTACTTCCTTTTGATTCCTGGGACAAAACGTATGGAATTATTATTCCTTTTTAGGAAAAATTTTAGGAAAAAACCCCAGAGTGTAATCTAATAAGGAAAGAGTGATTTTTTTTTTTTTTTTGATGCTGGGTTATTTTCAAGACAGTTAGACAGTTGTAGGAATTTTTAATTATTTGATATAAGGGAAAAAAGTAACCCAATGGTCCCTCTCCTCTGTAGCACATATGATATTTTTTTCTTACTAACAACATGGAAGTTACATCACTTTGAGTAAGCTCCTCTGTTGCTTGAGGATCTACTGTACTGATGCCAGCTCATTTTTCACCAAATTGAGCCATTAATTAGCAGTGTGTATATTGGCATGACTTGTTTGTGTGACTAAATATGCATATTCTAGTGTTCAAAGTTTTTATATGGGACAGATCTTTAAATGTCTATATGTACCATTATGTGAATTCATAACAGTGGAGGAATCTTAGAATGCGACTCAAATGTTATAAATAAGACAGTAAAATCCAATTTTATTATAATTTTAAATCAATATTTTATCAAAAAGGTTAAGTGATAACTGGGCTTTATATTGTTTTTACCTCTCATTTTAGAAACATTATTTTCTAATGACATTCATGATAAGCTAATCAATTTAGAGCCTATATACAATAAAACTGTAGTTTTCATAGGTGAGTTATTTGAAACTGTTGATGATAACAGTTGATGGCACTTAACATATAAAAGAGAATGCACTGGTACAGAGAGAGGCAGAAGATGAATATGCAATCCCTGTGTGAAGGAAAATGGTTCCTTTGGAGACCAGCTCACAAAATAGAATGACTTAAATGATGGTAATAAACAAAAGATAAACGGGATAAATATTGTTCCCTAAAAGCACTGCTTTGAGATCATGTTATTTGTTGCTGACCTTGCATTCGATCTGTAAACTGTTCTCCTGGGTCTTTCTGTGCCTTGCTTGGAGGTGAATTGCTGTGAACACAAGAAACGTGTGGAATATAAGTAGTTCTGTGACAGAAAAAAAAAGAAAAGCACATGGAAAACACATAACCTCTGCAGTCAGTTGCCTATTTTCTTCACTGGTGGGTATGAAAAATAATTCCAAGTGAACCTGGTTGTATTTTCTTCAGAGACTTATGTCATTAATACTTTCAAGATTTGTAGTTCTCATGAGATGCTTTGGACCAAAAGATTGTGAGAGTCTGTCCTTGAATGTCCAGACTCCGTGTATAAGAGCTGTCACAAAGATGCTCTGAGATCTCCTCTCTGGAAAGAATACTATTTCATCAGGTCTGTGAGAGTCAAAAAATATAAAACAAAGAATAGGTGTCTGACTAAGAGTAAAGGTTGGGAAAGTACTGGAATAATAACAGTATTGAATAGTAAGAAAGAAATCAAATCAAATCACTTTCATGACCTTGATGCTCTGTCATTACAGGAGGGTGTGTTGACACTGCTTCTTGACAGTTAACCCTGGCCAGGTCTGTATGCATCCCAGCATCTGCACTGGAGGATTTGCGGGAAAAGCAGTATAGCTTATTCTCTGCTTGATTTCTTTTTGTTGGAGAAAAACCTAAGTCATATGGCATTGTTGTCTTTACGTTTGTTGAAGTATCTAGCCAGAGACTAAGACTGCACGGGAGGCTGGGATACATCATTCCGTAATGTATGTCCTGTAATATGTCCCTCTGGAATGTAGGCACAGATATGGGGGTCAGGGTGTATTCTGCTTTTGGGATCTGAGTCTAGGAAGTTTTTTTTGGAGGGGCTTTTCCTCTCTCTTCTCTTCTCTTCTCTTCTCCAGTGCTAGAAGATATAGTCTCCCGATATTTATTAGCTTGCATTCTCAAAACCTATTTTGGGCTTTATACATTGAGCTGGGATATTGGAAGAGTTAACGCAAGGATGAATTCATGAATGGTTTCCACAGAGAAATCAGTATTGTTTGTGTTCTTTCCTATAAGGACTCCGCAGAAAATTCCTGAGGTGCTTGGTTACGCCATACGTTTCTTTACTCTAGACTGGTGCTTAAGGTTTTAGTAATATTTATTTCAACATTAGGAAGAATGGTTTATCAGCTATATCTGCTTGTAAAGATTGTTCTGACGGGGTGTGTGTGTCATGGGGGGGTAATGGTTGTGGATAGAAAGAGATTCAAATATCCAAAAAAAGCAATGCCAAACACTTTAAAAATATACAAGAAATAAGATGGTGAAAAATAAGAAACAGAGTATTTGATATTTGTGTTCCTTCTATTCCCTTAGTCCCAGCATTTAGATAAAGATATTATTCAGTGGTTTTGCTTTAGAAAAATAAAAGACTCTTCATCCCTGAAATGCTCTGTGAGTAGCTGGATGATAACAGGTTCAAATATATGTCCTCCTCTAGGATAAAGGCCATCATTGAGGAGCTTGTATTTTTACTTACAATTTAATTATAAATACTTGCTACCTGATTTCTGAACTTTGTCCTGCAAACCTCAATTTTGCTTCTTGATTAGAAGGCAGCATTAGAATCAAAGTAAATGCAGGCTTGACAGCTACTGGCCTGTAAGAAATTGACCTTGACATTGTAACAACAGCAATAATTATAAGAAGCCATGCAATAAATGTATAGTGGTATAGCTCTATTTAATGTTCAGTTTACATTTTTACAGAGCAGAAACAGGATTTTAGCACAGTCCCAAATAAATTTTTGGTTCGTGTTGACAGCAAGATAATACTTTTTGTTACTGCAAAGGTGTCTACATCACACATCCTACTTTGTAAGTGAAGCATTTGTTGAAACCAGAAAAGAAGCATACATATAAACTTGAAATTCACCTAAATGACCCCAGATTTCTCTTGATATATTTTATTTGTGTTTTGGTGAAAGCATCTATGTAATGCTTGTTTGAAGACTGTATTAAGAGTGGATCAGTCACTTAAATGCAACCTAGTCAGTAGTCCTGAGTCTTTCTCAGAAAAAATTGAACATAAACAAAACTTATCTTAAATGGAAAAATAAAAAAATCAAACATTTTTACCAGTCAAACAATGGAAACTCAAATAGAGGAAAAAAAAAAACTGTACTTGGAATATTTATGGTCCAAACAAGGAAAAGAATATGGAAGAAATCTCAGATGATACCACATTTTTCTCAGATATCCAGTTGTGTCTACTTATGAGGTTTTGTAGGTTACAGTTTTTCTGCATTCCAGTTGTCTTGGCCATGCCATCTCACTATGAGCAATCGTAACTTTTAATATTAATGTTTTCTGTAGTACCTCTGTCTGGGAAATCAGCTTCACAAACCTAAATGAATAAAATGGCTCAGCCACCATGTATTTATGTACTTGATGTAGGTTAATGCACAGAGACTGAGGCAAAGGTGATTTGACTGACTTCAACAAGATTAACAGCCAGTGGGTTCTACAGAAAGAGAACTCAAGATTTCCATTTTCAGGGATTCATTGTTTAAATTGGTCATGGGATTACTAAAAAATTCATGTGTTCATGATAGATGGTTTTATTTTCTTATTGCTGCAGTTATTCACTGAAAAGGACAGTTTTCTACACAGAACAATAAATCTCTGCTTGCAATGCAGAATTAATATTTTCAGCATCTGACCTTAGCTGTGTTTTTCAGGTAGGAAAACCACTAATCTGTAAAAGCCTTTATGCTAATAGGCCTGGGTCCTTAAAACGAGGCATCACTGAGTTAAAAACATTGGTCAAGCCTTTGCATCCCATATAATGCTCTGAGTTTGGCTCACATGTTTACCCTGAAGGAAGTGCTTGTTTAGTATCCAGCAGAGAACCCCAGGAAGAGGCAACAAGGGAATCAGGGTGTCGGAAAGACCAGACTGTAACAAGCACAGTTGCTGTTAAGGAGATCTCTTGAGGGATCTTCCAATAGTACTGCTTCTTATTGGTAGTGAACCAATAAATAGGTGGTGTCATAATGATAAAGGTTAAATTGCCTCTCAGGACAGAAGGCAGTTGATAAAAGAACCGTTAGAAAAACCTTGTTACTTGCTATGATTCAGGTGATGTGAATTAGTTTTCACCCATTACTCGCTATATAACTTCACTACTTTACTTAACATACCAGATTGATGCCACTATAAGTCAAATGAGAATTTATCAGAAAGGACTTCCTTTCCATTTGTGTCCCAGGACAAAATTTATAGACAAAATGACCAAATGGAGTGAGTTAAACTGCTAAAAATGCAAACTAGATGGATGAATATTAGGCCAAATGGCCAATGACTTTTTTTGTTTTGATAGCTGAATACTGATATAAAAGGGCATGAGATGAAGAGGTCGAGTTCACCAAAATAGTGATGACTGGGCTGTTCTGAGAATACAGCTGATGTAGCTGAGCTTGATCTGACGATGAGAACAATCTTACCTTAAACAAACTCAGACACCACTGCCCTATAGTTCAGTAAGTGAAGAAAATCTTCCCTCTACTCAGAAACAATGGAAGCATCTGCCTAAGAGTACAGGTGATTGATAGCTTCATTCACAGGAAAATCTAGGCTTTCTCTTTGCCTTAACTCATATTCTAAGGTGACTTTCTTTTTCCTATCAACCAGTCAGATGACAGAAGCCATAATTTAAGAGATCTCCAATAGCAAGGAAATGGTATGGCAGAAGATCAGCTGCAGCTTGTTCTGGCAACATGACTACACCAGGATGGGAAAACCCCTGTTCCTTACAGCTAGCTCTTTACATCTAGCCTGAATTTGGTATTCTGTTTTTTTTTCATTTGAGTGGAGTGTAAAAAAAAGTCATGTGCCTCTCACTTGATAATGGTAGTCATGGGAAATGGGCATGAAATGGAATAAAAACTTAAGCTGTAAAAGAGGTACAGGGTTGGTATCTAGATGATAGGTAGATACAGGCAAGATATCTATATTGCCTATCATTGCAGGCAAAAGTAACTCAGCTGGGAATTTCACTTTATTTTCCTAATTATTTCTAGTTAACACAAACTTTTCATCACTGATTACAAGAGACAGAAAATAAACAATCAAATACCTTGGGAAAGAACTCCTCCCTGAGCTCAATTTCAGTCCAACACCTCTCCTCCTTCATCATGGTCTCACTTTCCCTTTTGCTGGGTATTACACTTGGTCCCTCCCAAACCTTTGGTGCAGGAGTCTGGGGACCCTGTGTAACACTTTATCTCTTTTGCTCCTCTGCTGTTCTTACAGGTTTTCCTCTGCCCCACATGTGCATCGTCCATGGCTGCAGTCCCTTGCTCTTTGTGTCTCTGCCCCAGTGTGAGTTGCTCAAGGCCACTGTACCTCAGAAGAGGGAAAAAATTCTTATTTCATATCTAATATCTGACAGCATTGTTCATCATTCTGCATTTTTTCTCCGTTGATAAGTTTTTATTAGTAAAATAATAAACAAAAACACAAAACAGAGCTCCCCCACACTGCTGAAACAAAGGTTTAAGCTGAGTTTACTGCAGCATTTGATCTGATTTTGGTGCCAGTACTTTTGCAAAAATTTTTTTGCAGGATAGTTACTTTTCTGTTTAGCTACACTTAGGACACAGATGTAATATTCCCCAGAGAGGCAACATTTACACTCATGATGTGTAGCTAAATTGCCAATTCTATTCTGACTCCAACAGAAGCTCAGTTATTGAAAAGCTAATTATTCAGGTAAAGGCAGCAATGGATGAAATTGCCACCTGTTGCTGGGACACTGGATAGAAACAACATATGATGAAATCAACATCCTTTTCCAGCAGGGCCAACGGCAAACATACTACTCTATAAAAATTTGGAAAAAAAAAAAAAAGGAACAAAAATGCATGAGAAATGAAAAAAACCACCAAGCTAATAATATTTCTTATTATTCCCTAAAGGTGATGTTTATCATAAGTAAGCTTAAGAACTAATTCTACTTGTATTATGAATGTGTGAATGTAGCTCTCTAAATAGAAGATGATAACAGGTGATAATGACCTTTATTTGTTTGATACAAAGCTCATTAGCATTACTAAAAGACACTGACTGATGTGAGCTTGTTTAATGTTTAGTGGGTGCTAAAGTATTTTGAAGTCTAGAGAAGGAATAGCACTGGTTTTTAGCTTATAGCAAAAAGAGAAATGTTTTGTATGCATTTTTAACAAGTTGTCTCTAAGACAAATGGAAGGACATAATACAAAACCCTGAGCTTGGTGTCAGTGCATAGGCTTGTGGTGAGATGGTTTTCATCTGTAAAATCTTCTTCTTTACTGGGACGTTTATTTCTTTGCTGTGGTTTAGTATCCTCTCAGCTGTGCAGATGCTGCTATGTGTGGATTCCATTGGTAAACAGGATCACATGCTGACTCATATTCAACTTGCCATCAACCAGGATCCCCAGGTTCCTTTCCGTGGCACTGCTTTCCAGCATTTCATTCCTCAGTCTGTACAAACATCCAGGGTTGCCTCGGCCCAGGTGCAGAATCCAGTACTTCCCTATGTTGAACTTCATGTGGTTGGTGATTGCCCAGTCCTCTAATTTGTTGAGGTCTCTCTGCAGGGCCTCCCTGCCTTCAAGGGAGGTAACAGCTCCTCCAGGTTTGTGTCATCTGCAAACTTGCAGAGTATTCCTTCCAGTCCTGTGTCCAAGTCATTTATGATGATGTTGAAGAGCACAGGGCCTAAGATGGAGCCCTGTGGAACCCCACTAGTGACGGGTCACCAGTCCGATGTTTCCCCATTCACTGTTACCCTCTGTGCTCGACCCATGAGCCAACTGCTCACCAACCACAGGATGTGTTTATCCAGCTGTGTGCTGAACATTTTGTCCAGAAGGATCCCGTGAGAGACAGTATTGAAAGCTTTACTGAAATCCAAAAGATTACATCAGCTGGCTTCCCTTGATCAACTAGTTGGGTTACCTTGTCATAAAAGGAAATCAGGTTTGACAAGCAGGACTTTCCTCTCATGAAGTTGTGCTGGCTGTGACCAATGACAGTGTTGTCTATCTGGCATTTTTCAATAACTCCTAGAATAATCTTCACCATTACTTTACCAGGCACTGAAGCAAGACTGATAAACCTGTAGTTTCCAGGGTCCTCATTCTTACCCTTCTTAAATACTGGGACAACGTTCACTAGCTTCCAGTCAGCTGGGACCTCTACAGAGTCCCAAGACCTCTCAAAAATCATAGAGAGGTTTTGCAGTTACATCAGCCAGCTCTCTGAGGATTCTGGGATGAATCCCATCAAGGCCAACAGATTTGTAGCGATCCAGCTGGAGCAGCAGATCCTGCACAATTTCTGTGTCAACTGGGAATTGATCATTCTTGCAGTCATGGTCCTCCAGCTCAGGGCACTGAGACCTTCTCGATCCATCATCTGTGTTGAAGACAAAGGAAAAGAAAGCGTTAAACACCTCTGCCTTGTCTGTGTCCCTGTTTGTGAGGCAACCATCCTCACCCTATAATGGGCCAATGATATTTCTATGCTGCCTATTGCTATTAATGTATTTGATAAACTCTTTTTATTGTCCCCCACATTTCTGGCCAGCTGCAACTCCAGCTGAGCTTTGGCCACATGAATTTTCTCCCTACAGCGGCAAGATGATTTAGAAATATTAATTGTATAGTCACACTTCGATATGGATGTCTGAGCCTTCTGTTTGGTAGAGATCCCTGCACATATTTTCAGAGTTTTTCCTCCAAAATAAAGGTAACCTGTTAGGCTTTGTTAGAGAGCAAGAGAATACTGTCAGTAGCACAAAACTTCTTAACACCTGTTCAGTAGCAAAAAGAAGCAAGGATACCAGTGAGTTCTTCTGCCCTGGTAGGAATGAAAACTCTAAAGCCCCATGTGAAAAAAACCTCCAGAACAGCAGTTGCCTTCTATCAAGTGTAGAATGTTTTGCTGTACTAGAGGCAGAGAAAGCGTGTGTAAAAAAATAAGAGGCAGAAACATACCTTGTTAAACATCCTGCTTAACATAGACAGGAGTATGTTACCATAGTGAGTACAACTCACTGTGCAACAGAACAGCTATCATAAAATAAATGCCCCACCCTCTATGAGGCAAAATTTCTGTCTTCCCTAGAAAAGCAAAGGTATGATAGAATATACTGATGGTTATTTTGTGGAAAAAAGTGTAAAAGCTTCAGTATAGTCTATAGATACCCCAGATAGGCTTTATGTTAGCTTAGAGACTGCCAGCTATCTAGCTTCAGCAACTTGAAGTTCAGCACTGTTTGTGACATGACTTTGGGAACTAGAAAAAAACCAGCACACTGAGCATGTGCTGCAGTGCCTCCATGCTGCTGTGTCAGAACTCCTCCAAACCTGGAGTCTTTTTGTGCTCTAGAAATCACATAAGGCATTTTTTAGTATCAGTCTTTATCAGGGTTCTAAATTGCTGTATTATTATTTTCAGTTTCCAGAAATTGCATTGGAGCATCTGGTTCAGCTGCCTGACTGCCAAAGTTTGCTATCCTTTAAAAAAAATATGTTGGCAGAAATACAGGTAGTTTTCAGTAAGCTGTTCACAAGCTGAAGAGTAGAAAAAGTAAAGGCAGTGAGCTCCAGCTCCAGTATTCTTGTTGGGGTTCAAAATGTGATTTGGAAAATGAAAAAAGGTAACTATAGTCAACTTAGAAAACTCATGACCATGTCCCTCTGGAAATTTTCAGCATCTCTTGTTTTTGTTTGTGGTATTTTCAGCCCTTCTTTGATTAAATTCCAGGAAGAGTTCTGTTACACTAGGTGGCTATGTTTTGCTTTAGCTCCACTGAGGGGAAAATAGTATTAGTCCTTTGACCTGGTTTTGGTTTATCTGTCTTACTTAATATAAGATGTAACTTATCCAACTATTCTTAAAAGTATAAATAAACTTGAGCTAGGGGAAAAAAATAAGGAAAGTCTGAAATTTTGAAGTGTTTATCTTCAGAGTAAACAAATTAAAATTCACCATTTTAGGATGCTGAATGAAAATTTGATATTATTTTATGGCTTTAGTTGTTTGATCTTACAGTTTCAAGAATGAAAAGGACCAAAGAGATACAATGTTATGATGCATTCAAATATCCTATCCAAAAAGATAGGGTGTTGTGATACATTATTACTTTAGGAACTGCCGGAAATCTCTTATACCTTGACACCTTAATGGTGTGAGGAAAAGAAAATGGCACTCGCCACCTAGCACAGTCTGAATACCAACCCTTGTATAAGCTAGTCTTTGACAATAACAAAAAGGATTCTGCATCTACACTTGTATGTTTAATTTATTCCCAAGAAGGTTGCTGGGCACTGGAGTGCATTACTCTGAAACAGTACCTGGCATAAACAGAGTGAAAAATGTGTCAGGGCACACTCCTGACAGCTGTTAGCGTGTAACCAGTTTGGGTCAGAGGCTAAAGGATTTAACCAGCACAAATGCAGGCTGATCCTTCTCAGCTGGCTTCAAGGATTGGCATGGTCCCAACAGTTTTAATTTAGTAGTCTAGATATAGCCTGAAAGTTCAGTTAGGATTCTGCTAACAACCCCTTAGGTAACAGCTGCAGTGGTTTAAGACTTCATTGTCCTCACCAATGGACTGTTCCCATCTTTCTGCTTAAAGCTGCAAAGTCAACAGAACAAAACATATTTGTACCTCAGCTGCTTCTGGGTAAAGACCAGTACTGAGTCAGTGCTGCTGGTACAAGTAAATCTTAAGCAAGGTGTTGTTGGAAGAGATTAACTTTCAGTCCATTAGTTGTGTCTCAAGACCTGTGAGTGGAAGAAAGATGGGGAAGATAGTCACTGACAGAGGTGTGAGATTACAGCTGTTAGTTGCTTTGGTAGGAGCACTACAAGGTTATACAAATCCTTTTTCAGATATCTCTCTCCACAACAGCAAGCACAGAACGATTTCTGTATCTCCACAACAGTGATTACTTGGTACCAGTGAATTCCAACTGCTGTGGGACAGCCATAGAGATTTTAGGGACTGGAAATTTGTAGGATTGTAAAAGCATGTCAGATTCGATGGTTTTACTTAGCAGAAAGCAATGATTAGCTATACTGAGATTCCGATTCCTCTTCCATTCTTGGTAAAGTGGAGCCCAGCTACTTTTTCTTGGGCTGTTGTGCATCACAAATTATGAGAGAATGGAGTGGAAGACCCAATTCTTCAGTTTGTGTCAGGGCTGTGAGACTTTTGACAATCAGAGGGTCTTATGTACTTTCTGGTTTGCTCTGAAAATGCATCATCTTGAACTCTCCATAGGTTATTAATTTGTCACAGACACAGAACATGAGACAAATTATTAACCTCTTGGCTTTATAAAACATAGACTTTTTTTCTCAAAATAGATAGCTGTGAATGCCCATATCCAACACTCTAGATTTAAGGTGGGGACTCTTGATGAGACCTCATACAAACAGGAATATTTCATAACATACTTCTGAGTTGCAGGAAAGACATGATGCTCACTGCCTCTTCTTATGTTTGCTTACACATTAGAAACAAAGTAATATCTTGTTTCAGCAAAACATTGTTTTTTCTGAGCTGTTAAATTAATAGCACTGCCTAATTAATAAGGTCATCTTGACTTCCCGCAGCCATTCTGCATTCCTGTGAATGATTACATCTTCGCTGATTGTCTTCGCTCTGGAATTCACATTTTAACCTTCTTCAGATCTAGTGCTCTTTATTGTTTAGTTTACAGATTAGTCTGGAAAACAGAAGTGTTGTGCTAAGTCAAAGCAATTTCAGTAAGGGTAAAGATTATTGTCTTTTCAATTAAATTACTAATAAACACTCCTAGCTTTAATTAGTTCAGAGTACGAGAAATACAGGGAGGAGAAAGACAGAGCTAGTTACTATGAAGTATTTAGACTATCAATAGCTTTTAACGGAATGCACCTTGCAAAACATCTGTGCTCACTGAGGTCAATACAAAACCATTAATTAACATCAGACCATGACAAAAAGTTTAATTGGTTTTGACTGTAAGAAAAAGCTCTCCAGATTTTGAAAGAAAGCTAGAACATTTGACTGTATTTTAAATGCAATTGGCATCAGAGTTTCAGGGTTTTATTTTTATATGTATTGTTCTCATTGTTGAGTAGAAATATGATTAAACTAAATTTTTTTAACATTTAGCTGATCTTTTCTATTACAGTTTGTGGATAGGTACTTTTAAGCAACCATAAACATTGGGTTTTTTCTCCTCTTGTTCATAAAGTACAAGGAGCTGTTGTGGTTTTGATCTGCTTTGCATTTAGCTAGTGTTGGATTTTTCTAATGCATACAATCAAAACTATTTTCCTTACAGAAATGTGACCTTACTACAACTGAAGAATGCATAATTATACAGTAGGATGGGAAGGATCCCAACGTAGAACATCTTATCAGTTTTCAGCAGATGCTTTAAGGAAAAGTATGAAAGAAATAAGATTTTAAATATTTGTGGAAATATCTTAGAATATACAAATAGAGTCTACTTTGGAAAACATATTATTATTTCTTTTCTTGTATGAATCTGGACCAGACATAAAAGCGTGTAATTTATTTTAAGGCAGATCATTGTTAGTGGGTAAAGATTTTGACAAGTCTATACTACAAGTAAGGAATAAATTATTTTCTTGACATAGAATAAAGTACTGTGATAATATAGAGTTGTTAATACCAGTTTTCCTCTTTTACTTATGTCACATTCATAGGTAGTAAGGTTTGAAGTTCAATTTAAAAAATGTGTGTAAAACGATTCATTTAGGAAAAAAAAAATTTGCCTCCAACTTGATTAAACCAAAGATGCAGCATAGAAAGAAGCTGGAGAAGGTTTTTTCAAATGCTGTGTGTTTTTTTTTTTTTTTAAATTTCTCTCTTAGTGTCTAATACAAAGAAAATGGCTGAACTGACTAGAGGGGATGTCTTGTTCTGGTGATGAATCACAGCCAAAATGCATGTAGGTAATATGTAATTTACTCTATTTAGAGTGTATTCTAGAGAAGACTGTTACCTTTACACATGCCAACTATTAAGCTACATAGACTAAGGACTCGCTAGAGACAGTGTTATTCATACTGTGTCCAAGGAACGTTCTGCAGAAATAAGTGGTTTGCACTTACTAATGCAGAGATGTGACTACTGTGCTCCTAGCAATCAAGCCATTCCATAATGACAGTTAACAGCTTTAAAAATAAATGTGTATATTTAAGTAGTGTAGCTGTCATTTATGTGTATTTCAAAAGGTTAGTGAGGGATGTAGATATTTTTATCTGGTCAAAATGCTGTTTTCATTGTGGAAAGCATACCTCTGCAGAGCAAGATGTGTTACAACCCAGGCTTTAAAAACACTAAAAAGTAGAAAAGCTTTGTGCATCTTAGAGTGAACAAAGTGCCTTGAATGGCTTAGTAAGTTTTTGTTAGCAATACTCAGCTTTGGTGTCTTAATTTGAGAATTCAGACTCAGAGACATTTCTGCTTTAAATACATTATGTTGTCTTGAGGAAAAAGATTAGAAATTGATCTGCTTCATGTTTTCTGTACTCAGTTGAATCAGTCAGTTGGTGTTATTGGTCAAACATGGACAATGTCTGCTCCATAGGAAAGCAGGTGCTTGCTTGTTGTATCCTTAAAGGTCTCTGCTGATCCACATGGGATATGTTTTAATGGTCCACCTTTTTCGTCTCTAAGTTTCCCAAAATGTGTAATTTAGTTATTTCTTGCTGCAATTTCACCCCATTACTTCTAAGTAATTTCTTTCCTCTTTGTAGCATCCTTTTATGCATTTTAGGACGGTTAACACATTTTCATGAACCTTTCTAGATGACTTTTCTCAGAGAACAGGGTTTGAGATGTCTGATAATTCTCTAGACTGTTTGCAGTTGATTGTGCTCCTTCCTGAAGACTTAATAGTATGGACTGGAGAAGATTTGTCTGTTAAACTCCAGTTTATCCATACTGCACTATGTTTTGCAGTTTTTTACAGCACCATGTTGACTATTTTCAGGTCATGATTCACTAGGGACTAAATTTTAAGGTCAGTTTTGCAATTCTCTATTTGTGCTAGCTGGATTATTCCCCTAAGCATGTATCTCTAATGATTTTTGTTTTCCTATTTTTCAGGTCATTTTTCTAATTTCTTTGGAGTTATAATCTTTTCCTCAGTGTATTTGCAGCCCATTTCACCCTCTTTCAATCTCATATGGCTATTACTTTACCACAGTCTGTAATGAATAGTACTGGATCCTGAAGAAACCACTGTAACCTAATGCTTCATCAGTTTTGCTGTGAACCACTGATATTCTGTATTTTTTTTCTTTCTTTTGCCCCCACCTAACATCAAGTTCCCCTAGCTTTCTTTGAAAACACCGCATGAAAAAGTGCCAGAGGCTGAGCTGTATAACACCTACAAGCATCTCCTCTGTTTGTAAGGCTGTTACTCTGCCATAAGGGACTTAGGTCTGTTTAACAAGCTTTGTTCTTGACAAAGCCATGTTAGTTGCTCCAGTCTCTTTAAATTTTAGAAACTGGTTTTGTGTTTGTACTTGTGCGTTCTTATCAAAATCACACTAGGATTTGTCCCAGGAAAAATAGTACCTTCTTCCCCTAAGAGTATAAAGAAATGAACAAAACAACCAACCCCTGAAATAAATCAAGATTTAAAAAGAGAGAATCAACATTTAAAAAGAGAGAAACAGAACTTCAAATTCAATCCCCTGCATTGGAACCTAAACTATTTTCAAATATTTATTATTTTCTAGATATTTTTAGAGTTTATAATTATAAGGTGTGAATTTATATTAAGAAAAAAAAACAACTTTTGATTGGTAACCTAAAACCTCTAAGTTAGACGTTACTGTGATCATCAATAGCTGTTTCAGAAAGCACGTTTGCCTCCCAAGAAAATTCCCATGAAATATTTGCCTAAACATTTTTCTAAATAAAGATGCCGTAAAAAATCATGGCACCACCCTATGGAGGTGTAACCATAATCCAGCCACAGATAGAAGTTCACTGATCAATTTAAAAAAAAACCAAAACCAAAGTAAATCAAAGGAAACCAAAGGAAACCAAGGTGAGTTATCTGCTGGATCCTACTGTGTAGAACTCAAGGGCAATCTCATCTAATTCTCTTAATAGCTTTGCAGATATTCTCACCTTCTCACTTTCTGGCTTTCACAAGTTGAAGAGTTGTCAAAAGGCAGAACATAGTTGGCCATAGTGCCATGACACTACATATCTGTAAGAAAAAATATTTTGTGTCCTGCAGTCACAGAAATTTGAAATAAGTGTTCTTCAGAAAAGGGATCTGGAGGTAATCTGCAGAGTGTACATTACAATGAACACTGGCAGAAATAACGAGGGCTTTCCAGTGGTTTCATATGTAGAGGTTGCATGGAAATGGGTGCTTTAAGTACATTAGAAAACTGGAGGAGAAGAATCACAATTGTGTTTCCTGCCTTTTGAGTATTACATTAATATGTAATATGTTTTTGTCTTCCCATTTTAAATCCTTCCTACGGAGGCTTTTAATTTCAGTTTATTGGTGCTTTTTTTGGCTTCCATCTTTTACATCAGATTATGGTGACTTTTTTTAGGTCTTTTGTCTTTTGTTATTTGCTTTCACTGTGTTTTTCAGATTTTTGTTGTTTTTTTTTTCTCTATCTGCTGAACAGAGTGGCTCATTTAGAGCTATATTTAACGACACTTTTTACCAGCTCTGTCATCATTCCTGGAAATAAGGTAGCATTTATATAATCAAGTCATGCTCTAGTCACTGCTTTCCGGTACTTGCAAGGTAAAACGAAAATTCTATTTGTGATTCATTAGGGTAATTATAGCGTTTGCCAGAGTACATGTGGGTAGGTAAGTACACACACAGGTTAGATAATTGGGTCAATAGTGAACAATTTGTCCTTAACAGAACTTGATTTAATAAAGGTAGGTTTAATCCAAAATAAGATGCCCTTTGATGAAGAAGTTTTCACAGAACTTAGAGTTTCAAAAGCATCTTGCCCATACTAGAGGAAAAAAGGTAAGTATGCCCTTGTATCATCTACATACACATGTAGATGACGTTTTTTATGATCTAGTCAGGTATTTTAATGTCTTCCTTACTGAGAAGGGTTGATAATGGTTTGGGACTCTAGTTTATAGATCCAAAATTTGATTTGGTAATTTATACTTTTTAATATTTAACAGTGAACAGCACATAGATTTTCTTTGAACTTTTTCCTGTGATGTAAATGTACTGTCAAGTACATTTGAAGAACAAGAAAAAAGTGGAAATAAACAATTTTTTTATTATTCCCCCCCCTCCACCCCTAAAATAGACCTTCTGCCTCTTTGTTTAAGAACTGTAATAGCAAGCCTGGCACATTAGGGAACTGGCACAGTCTGACAAGACAGAGTACCCCTGGTACTCTGCTGCCTTCTATAGTGTCCTGCCTTAGGCAACTTGTGACTTAGTCTGTGCCTAGAGCTGTCCTTGAAAACGTTCAAATACCCAGAGTAAGGCTGCATAAATAATGACTGTGCATTTCCAGAACAACTTACAGGGTTTCTTCAAGTTTTAATCTGCAGTGTTTGCTCTAATGCATCACAAGGGGGTTCTCTGGACTATCATGATAGGTAAAAGACTACTCCACTGCTTCTCAATTTAAGGTAATGATCATTTCCCCAGTACTAAAATATTTTAACTTCTGTAAAAAGGAACTTTCATTTCATGACTCCCTCTTTATTTGCTGACCACCTGCAATCCTTGTATGGTGTTTCAAGGCAAGTTGATCAGCAAGATCTCATCAGGAAAAGACTAGCTCTCAAGATGTTGCAGTTTTGCTCTTTCCTTCATATACTTTTACAAACATTTGGGCCATTGACGTGGTATAATACATGTAACTTTCCCCAAATGAAAAAAAATCCAAACACCACCCCCTCTCCCCCCCAATAAAATATTAACGATTGTGCCAAATTCATTTTTTAATTAAAGAATTTTACATTACAAAGTTTAACAGTAATTTCCTTTTTCCATAATTAAATTTTAGAATGCTGCATCACTTAGCCAGTAAAAAGCAATGTGAGATATTAATATTTTCATGAAAATCATTCATTACATGATAATGATTCAAAATGTGATAAAGGGGAAGTGAACTTACTTCAAAAAAAAAGAAACCCTTTCATTTAAGACCATGCTTATAAGTTTATTTTTTTTCAAATTCACTGTTTCTCATTTCTAGATGTGCTTATTTCTCTCCTTATGCTTTTGCACTGATTTTAACTTTGTCAGCCAGATGATTTTATTTAAGAAGAGATATAAAATTAAAATAAATGCAAACCTGTTGTAATTTTTTTAACTACAATTCTCTCTCTCCCTCCCACATCCTAATAGGAAGTGGAGATTGCTATACTTTAAGCAAAGTTTCAGTGAAGAAGGGACCACAGACCTAGAAAAATTCAGAGAAATAACACTCTCAAATAATTTGTAGCCTAATACTTCCAGTTGCAGTGCTTATTATTTACCAGTTTTATATAAAATGTAAAATTATTTTGCTGTAAAATATAAAATTATAAAAGCTGGGTGGCTTACAGACGATTTCACTGTACTGTTATTTTTCAAATGAGTAAAATTCATAGACTCATTGAATCATAGAATGACTTGGGTTCAAAGGGATCTTAAAGATCATCTAGTTCCAACCCCCTTGCCATTTGTAAATGCACGGAAGGGGCATAAAATTCAAAACAGATTTGCTGCATTAGTCCATTCTCTTTTTGTTTTATTGCTGCGTGTAAGCAGCATATTAAGACCTTTGATTTTGGTCTTCCCATCGTGTTAAATGTCAAACGACAGTCCAAAATGTGAAACAATATATGAACAGCTACATAATATCTTTACTGTGTACTTTTTATGACCATTAACAGAATGCAAAACTGAAAAGTAATGTGATGGGCTTTCAAGTATCTTGTAATACTATATTTGACTGTTTTGTGGTGAACCACGTTAATTTTCAAAATATGCAAATTATAGGATCAGGCTTTTTAACATTTTAAATGGTCTTTGTCTAATAAAATGAGTCATTTTTCACTTATCAAATTCAGAAATAAAATTGCATACAGCTATTTTTGTTCTGCTAAATGAGAAGAGGAACAATATTTCTTTTATTGCCTGTCAGCTCTGAATCACTTTAAGTGCACTGTGGGTGGACTGTGCTTTAATACCTTCTTTTTAGCACCCAGAAATCAATCAGGGTCTAAAACTCACCCTTTTAATTAGGGTGAGTCTGACTGGTGATTCAAAACAGTAATGCAACTATAACCTATGATTTTTCTTCAAGCAGAGTGATATTTTGTTCCAATTAATGCCTCAGTTCTACTTAAAATGGAGCATGTCATCTTGTTCATCAGGTGATGCTTGAAAACTTGTTGCTAACTAGGAATAGTTCACTTCACTGACACCCAGAGTGTGAGGTCACCCAAGCAGATTTTCTTTCTCCTCTGTCATCTTCTGTTATTAAAAAAATGTAAACCATAGAGATGAATTTCGGCCTTCTAAAATATAGCACATTTCTTAAGTGAAAAGAAATTAAACCCAATTTCTAACATAGTGTACGTCCACCCTGTTCAGAACACTGTTTCACTAGAGGCAAATTCAGCTCTGAGCTGTTTATTAGTAGAGCTTCTTATGATCTATATTCTAGAAAAAAATAAATGTGTAACATATAACTCTGAAAAACACACACCCAGATTGGCTGCCTTGAGGTCTACTACTGTTGACATTGAAAGGTGAGTAAAGGTGTCATGAACTCTTTTAAAAAATCTGGTTCCTAAATTGTGGTGAGATACGTTTCTAATTTCTTGCTTCTTCCCAGGTAGACCTGTAATATGTGGACTTGTTTTTTTTTAAAAATATTGTCTGAGTGTAAACAACAGTAATGGAACCTATGTAGTATGTACAAAGCAGTTTGATATTAGAAATTACTCTACGTGTTAATTTAACAAAATGAAAAAGGTAATGCTTTGCATTATTTGAGATGTTCTCTCATTGTCTTGCTAGGTCTTTCTCATACTTGAAACAGAATACCACTTGAATCATCTTTGTAGGTACCTCTCTAATACCTCGTGTAAAGTCCATACTTCAGGGATCATAGGAAGAAATGTTTAAATGTTATTTTATGTTTGCATTTCAAAATACTCCCTAGATGAAACTACATTGTATGGATGTTAATGTAATAGGACACAAAATAGAGGCACTCTTGAGGGTTAATTGGAGATAAATAGCCTATCACTGCTCAGGTTCCAAAGTGTGGCTGGAGGTCATATAGATATAACTTGGTTGATTCAAATGAGATTTTTGGTACTGTGGGTGCTGTGGAGCATTGTGGTCTGTGGGAACAATTTTGACTAAGGCCTCTTGACAAATCTTACTGGCTTTTGAAACCCAAGCTGACCTTTCAAACAGATAGTAAGAGAATATGCATCCACATTAACGGGAATTATACCTCTGAAATAAAGAACAGATGTACCATGAGAATAGTAAAACATGGCTCCAGAGCCAAAATCAGTCAGACCTCAGAGGCTGCAGAATTAAAAGACATTTTTCCTTAGGGGTAAAGATACAGTACTGAGAAATTCAGTGATATTTAAATAATTCCTGCTATCGGGATAGATTTCAACTTATTGATAAGTGCATCTTTAAACTGAGTCTTTAATAAAAGAGGATATGGTAAATAACAGAAGATTATGAACAGTTCCTTGTCTTTGCTGTTTCTCAGGACTAACTGGTTCAGTGGGTGGAAAGATAATTTTGAGGGGTCGTATTGATGATATAGTAATACGGAATGCCTGTCACCATTATCTTGGGCACTGACTATGAGTCTGGCAATATGGCTAATGCTCAGTAATTTTACTGCTCTTAGACTTAGGTACTGTGGTTTAGATTTTCCAGCAGCAGATCCTCGTTTAAGCACTTCATCCATCGTCTCTTCAGCCAACAAAAAACTGCTCAAGTCGTGACTTAAAAGCCCTATAGTTTAGTTAGGAAGGTAATTACTGAAGAACTGTGGAAAGGTAAATGTAAAAATTGTTTGAGAGATTTCATTGATGTTTATACTTTCTGAGAAGAAATCATTCCATTTTCAACAAGTGCTGAAGACCCTGAATATCTTTTAATAAGTTTTAAGAGTGAACAAGTACCAGGATCCTGTTACCAATGTCTCATACTGTAGCCTCTTCCTTGCATCCTCTCTGGCCAAGGTGATTTATTTTGCAACAGATTTTTCCTGTATTTGGTCTGTTGCATTTCATCCATTTGTTATTAAAATACAAGGGGAAGAACTAAGGAATTTTATTTGTTTGCTTATGACAGGAGATGAGGGAAAGAAAGAGTAACACTGAAGTTGTTTTCTAGTTCTTAAAAACCCCATAAACTTTGGTTCCTTCATCACAGATAGCTAACTTACCAGCCTGGCCCTTTATGAAACCTTTAAATGCTATGAATTAATCCTCTGTCTCTCCATTTGCAAGTGAATGCATATCGTCTCATTTACACAGGATGCTCTTATATAGTGGCAGATGACACATCAGCAAGGGTTACTAAGTATATTGATTTTTGAAGAGAAGAAGAAACAGCCTTCTCTCCAGCTAAATGCTGAGCTCTGTACACTCACAAGAGTAGCCTTGTTATGTGGCTGTTCACACAAAAAACCACAAATTGCTTTGCTTTTTCTGAGTTTGTGTATATCATGAGTACTTTATATGGTCAGCATTCAGGATGTCTGCATTTGGCGCCTTCATTCTCTCTTGATACGTTTTGCTGAATTTTAACAGTTGGTGATACTTGAAGAGCCCAGGGGCGTAGTTAACATGCCTCCAGGCATCCTTATGCTGCAATATGAGTGTGATTTTGGAGTAATGATCTAAGCATCTAGACAAGGCAAAGTCTGGTTTGCACACTTGAAGTGTTTGGTTTATTTTAATTTTTTTCCTGTCTAGTTGAAGTTAGGAGAGTTATTACCTCATGTCTTGCTTATAATGGAAAGTGGAATATAAATACTTGATCTTATTGTGGTGATATCTTCAGAAGTGGTGTAAAAAACACTTCAGGTTAATTTGTCCTGCAGAGCATATTTCTGAATATTTGGGCAGGTGTCATAAGCTTATATTCTGGTGCTTTTCTGCTGAGGTTATGTGCAGCAATATTATTTTTGTAGACAGCTCCTGGCAATTAAGCTGGTTCAAAGATGTGTGTAATATTACACTTGGGCTTTTTGTATACATATTTAAAGACATATTTGATGTTAGGGTATTTTACTGAATCACTCTTCAAAACCCTCAGCATCTTGCAGAGTTAAGTCCCTGGCAAAATGAGGCAGCACAGCAATCCTGGGAAGATAATCCACTTCAGAGTGCTATCACATCTAGTATCATTCCTGATGTTTCCTGATCCATCCCCTGCCAAACAGCTCCTCTCAACCTTACCATGGGCACATGGCATTATGTCTGTTTAGCTGTCACTCTACAACTGCAACAAAAAAAGTGTGTCAGGTGTGTTTCCAAAACTGAACAAAAGTACTGATTTTTAACAATTCTCATGTAATTTGGGGATCTCTTTCTCAAAAACAGGGGTAAATAAAGGCCTTTACCTTCCCCCTCCTTTTTTTTTCTCTATACTATATGATATTGATGTGAAATGTAAGGTATTTTATGAATACTTAGAATATCACAAGAAGTTGTAGTGGTTTTAATAATTTCTAAAGAGAAATATGAGGATAACTAACTGATACTGTACCCTCCTCCTCCCCAAATTATGGAGCTGAGGCAAAACAATAAACAACCTCAGTCCCAAAGGAGTCCATCTGACACAAAATCAGACCAAAACAAAACAAAAAAACAACTAAACATAATTTGCTAAAATTGGTGCTTTAATCCTAAAAGGTCTTGCAACCTTTATTCTCAAGACACTCTAATCAGATCAATTCAGAACATGCTCACGATAAATCTAGCAAATTATTATCTCTGAAATAGGTTTAGCAGATGGTTCAGTTTTATAGTAAGGAGAATTAAGCTGATTTTAGTGGGTTTGTAGGTGCAGTAAGTATAAAAAACATAATGGGATCTAATGAAAAAACGATAACTTTTATCATGGCAAAATAGTAAGTATATGACTAAATTCTTGATGATTAAATTCTGAGAAATTGGTTATGAGATACTCTGCAGGTATTTTTGTGCAAAATAATCTGTTGAATTTATTCAGGACAGAGCTCAATAGGAGTACAGGGGTAGAACTGAATTTCTCAGAAGGAGTTCAACCTCAGTGGAAGTTAGACAAAACTTAAAATGAGAAGATTGTTGTTAATGTGTGCCTTCCATTTTTCCTGTTTTATCTCAGCTTTTGGAACCTGCTCTCATCCAGTGACTTTGGGATGTTGCAGAAATGGAAGAACAATTCTTTTTCTTATTTTAGTTAGAAAAGAATATATTATGTTTTTGGTTTATGTTTCTCATGTAGTGTTAGCTGGTTAATTATCACCTCCAAAAACAATAATGGTTGACATTAAAAAAATTTGATGATGGAAATTTATTCTTCTAAGTCTAATGAAGAACAGTATTGCACAGTAGTAGAAGTTAGTTTTTAGCACATACAATTCTTAATACTGATCTCTCTTCTGCTATTTTAAGTCTTTTTTGACAAGAACGCAACTGATCTTGAGGGGTATTACCATCTGCTTTTCTGCTACAATAAGGAAGTGATGGTGATCATCCAAAAAGAAAATGAAGAATTTCTTCAAAAACATTATTTCTATCATTAATATTTTGGTACTTACCCGTTGAACTGCTGATACTGAAATCTCATTCTCATATACATTAAATCCTAGTTTTTCTGTTGTTGTTCCACAGCAACTATACCCATCAATGACTTTTTGATGAATCATAGAATCATAGAAAGGCTTGTGTTGGAACTGACCTTAAAGATCATGTAGTTCCAATCCCTCTGCCATAGACAAGGACACCTTCCACTGGATAGGTTGTTCAAAACCCCATCCAGCCTGATCTTGAATACTTCGAGGAATGGTTCATCAACCGCTTCTCTGGGCCTCCAGTGCTTCACCACCCCAGCAGGAAAGAATTTCTTCCTAGTATTCAATCTAAACCTACTTTCTTTCAGTTTAAACCTATTCCCCCTTGTCCTATCACTACATGCCCTTGTAAAAAGTCCCTCTCCAGCTCCTTTGTAGGTACTCTTCAGGTACTCGAAGGCTGTTCTGAGGTCTTCCTGGAGCCTTCTCTTCTCTAGGCTGAACAAACCCTACTCTCTCAGCCTGTCTTCATAGGAGAGGGGCTCCACCCCTTTAATCATCTTCATGGCCTCCTCTGGACTCACTTCAACAGGTCACTGGTCTTCACTTGGACATCAAGCCATTGATGACAACATTTTGAGTGAGATCATCCAGCTAATTCCATATCCACACCAAAAAGTCTGTCAAATCCATGTCTCCAGTTTAGGCAAGGGTGTCATGTGGGACAGTGTCAAATACTTTGCAGAAGTCCAGGTAGACGAGGTCAGTTGCTCATCCCTCGTCTACCACAGCTGTAGTCAAATGATAGAAGGCCAACAAATTTGTCAGGCGCAATTCGCCCTTAGCGAAACCATGTTGTTTGTCACCATTACTTCCTTACTTTCCATGAGTCTTAGTAGAGTTTCCATGACTCGATCTTTTCAGGCATCGAGGTGAGACTGCCAGTCTTGTATTTCCCCAGATGTTTCTTATTTTCCTTCTTAAAAATGGCAGTTATGTTTCCTCTTTTCCAGTCAGTGGGAACTTCACTGGACTGTTGTGATTCCTCAAATATGATGGATTCTGACTTAGTCACTTCATCCAGGGGTTTGCTCAAGATCTGCAGACACATCTCATGATGTCCTGTGTACTTGTGCACCTTCAGGTCCCTTAGATTTTCTCAAACTGGTGCTTCTCCTACAGCAGGAGAATCTCCTCCATTCTCCCAGACCCTACCTTTGTCTTCTGTGACTTGGGCAGTGTGACTGGAGCACTTGCCAGTGAAGTCTGGGGCAAAAAAGTTGTTGAATACCTCAGTCTTCTCCATATCCTGGGTAACTGGGTCCTTTTTTTTTCCAGAGAGGGACCATATTTTCCCCAGTCTTCTGTTTATCACTGACATTCTGATAGAAGCTCTTCTTGTTGGCCTTGACATCTTGGGCCAGGTTTAATTCTGTCAGAACTTTAGCTTTTCTAACCTGATCTCTGTCAGCTTGCACAATTTCTCTATATCCCTCTCAGGCTTCCACCCTCTCCTTCCTTCCACAGCAGAAAGCTTCTGTAGGCTTCCTTTTTGTGTCTGAGTTTGTCCAGGAACTCCTTGTTCATCTACACAGGCCGCTTGGCATTTTTGCCTGACTTCCTCTTCTTCAGGATGCATCTTTCCTGAGCTTGGAGAAGGTGATCCTTGACTATTAACCAGTTTTCTTGGGCCCCTCTTCCCTCCATGTCTTCATCCCATGGTACTCTATGAAAGGCCAAAGTCTGCTCTCCTGAAGTCCAGAGCAGTGAACTGCCATGCATCTTCCTCCCTGCCCTAAGGGTCTTGAACTCCACCACTTCATGGTCACTGCAGCCAAGGTTGCCCTTGACCTTCACATTCCCCACCATTGGTGAGAAAAAGATCCAGTATAGCACCTCTCCTCATTGGCTCCTCTGTCACCTGGAGAAGGAAGTTATCAATACCTTCCAGGAACCTTCTGGATTGTTTGTGTCCTGCTATGTCATCCTTCCAACAGATGTCAAGGTGGTTGAAATCCCCCATGAAGACCAGGGCTTGTGAATGTGAGGCTGTTCGTATCTGTCTGAGAGGCCTCATCCACTCATTCTTCCTGGGCAGGCAGCTTGTAGCAGTTCTCCCACTGTAATGCCCCTGTCCCTGCCCTCCCTTAAATCATAGAATCACAGAATATGCTGAATTGAAAGGGACCCACAAGGCACATCGAGTCCAAATTCTGACCCTGCCCAAGAATCACACCATATGCCTGAGAGGGTTGTCCAAGTGCTTCTTGAATTCTGTCAGGCTTGGTGCTGTGACCACTTCCCTGGGGAGTCTGTTTCAGCCCCCAACCACCTTTGTGAAAAACCTTTTCCTGATATACAACCTGAACCTCCCCTGACACAACTTCAGGCCATTCCCTCAGGTCCTATCACTGGTAACACAGAGAAGAGATCAGTGCCTACGCCTCCTCTTCCCCTCACAAGAAAGTTGTAGACCGCAATGAGATCTCCCCCTCAGTCTCCTCTTCTCCAAGCTGAACAGATCAGGTGACTTCAGCCACTCCTCAAGGAGCTTCCCCTCAAGGCCCTTCACCATCTCTGTTGCCCTCCTTTGGACACTCTCTAAGGGCTTAATATCTTTCTTATATTGTGGTGCCCAAAACTGCACACAGTATTGTCATGGGTTGAGATTGGCCCCCCTGAGAGCAGGGGGGCTCAGAGGTGACTGGGTGCTAGGGCAGTGTTCCCTGGAGGGCAAATCACCGCTCGTCTTGTTCGCTTCTGCTGAAAAATCATATATGCACAACCACTGGAAGCTGTTGGCAATTCTGTCTGTGTCTGCTGCTGTGTGCAGGTGTGAGAAGGCCAAGGGGTGGCAGGGCCTCCTTCTTCCCCCCGGGGTGAGAGGAGGCCTTGCGACCCACAACCCTGCCTAAGCCAGAGCTGGAGGCAGCATTAAAGTCAGTCTGTGTTTGTGAGGGATGTGACTCACAAACAACTGGTAAGCGGGAGAGAGAGAGGCAGGCCTTGCAGCCAAGCCCTCCTTCCCCCCCCCTTTTGCAGTTAGGCTGTAGGGGGGGCTTTTCCTTTCCCTCCCACTGTGAGTGGAGGAGAGGCTCAGCATTGGAGCAGAGCCAAGTGGACGGGCTGAGTGCAACTCGGTGCCAGGGACAAAAACCCCGGCAAAATTGGAGACGGGCCAGAGAAAGGCTCGGGGGGTGCCCTGCCGAGGTTTGACCGGGGGCATCCGAAAACATGGAGGAGGAATGAAGATTCCAAATGTGTACTGTGATAAGCTACATTACAGCAGCAGCAAACCAAGGTATGAAAGCGAAAGAGAGAACCACACAACAGAGATGGCACAGAACCAAGGAGAAAGGACTCAAAACTATCTTCTTGGACTCCAAGAAGAAGAAAGGACTGCAGCAAACAGCTGGAGGTTGGTGGGGGAGTGTTTCAGGTTCCCCGAACACTCCCACGAGAGAGAGACTGGGTGCCTATGAGCCTGAAAAGGCTTTTCCTGGACTAATTGAGGGAGAAGCTTCGAAGGGACTGATAGAAGTGTAATATATATATAGTTACTTTTAGCTTGTATAGTATTTATTTGTGTAAATAAATGTATATTATTTCCCCTTTCCCCCTATAGAAACCTCTTGCCTGAAAGTTTCCTCGTTGGTGGTGAGATAAATTATGGGAAGGGGTGGGGGAAGCCTGGAAATTGGATTTTGGATTTCTAATGTGGCTCAAATTGCCACAAGTATTCAGTGCAAGGCTACACCACTGCAGAGTCCTGACCCCAAAGCTCTCAGTCGCCTTCTCTTATCCTGTTCATAACCAGGATTTTTTTTTTTTAAAAAAGGTTTTTACTTTTTTAAATGTGAAAATGAAAACATGGTAAATCCAATGGTAATTCTGAATTCTATATAAGAATGTCTTATCACAGTCTCAGAAGTCTTTGCCATTCTACCTGAGTACCTGAGATGGTCCAACTCTTTGATTATTAAATAATTTATTGGTGATAGGTTCTTATGGCTTTTCTGGTTTAATTTATAAATAACCAAGTGAAAAAAATGCAGGACAACACTGCTTTTGTTTACCTAAGTATCAAACAGCTGAATCAGAACAAGAGTCCAGAAAATTAGTAATTGTGGAAATGGAATATCACCACTGATTTAGAAGTTCATTGTATGAACTTTAATATTAGACATATTATTTTGAAATACGGTTGTTGATTTGTGTTTTTTTATGATAAGCATTGCATAAGTAGTGTATATACTGTATAAATTAGGACTTGTAGAGGTGCATTATTTTCAGATTGAAGAATGACAAACCAGGAAAAAAAAAAAGTGCTTGAAGTTCTCTTAAAATTGAGGATTTTCTCAGGTGCATGTTTTTGTTCTACTTGTTTGTCACCAGTTTACTCAGAGACATTTTTATGCCTGTCTTCTATTTCAATAAGCAATTAATTGTGTATCTGAAGAGTCATTGCTCTGGGTATTTTTTAATTCTCCAGATTCAGTGATTGATTCAGGGCCAGTGTCATACTTGAGTCCTTGAGTCACATTTTCCTCCTGTTACTTTTGCTTCCATTTCAATTAGGCATGCAGTCCTTGGAGAAAAAGAGGCATCTTCAGGCAAGACCCTGGAATGAGCAGAACAAACCATCCTTAAGGTATATGTTTAAATATTGTTAGAGAAGTGAATTGTGGCATGTTCTGCTGTTTTTACATTGTCAAAAAATAAAAAAGACAGTGTCACTTCTCACAACTGACACCTTCTTAAGCAGAGATTGAAATATGTGAAGGAATTGTAACTTTATCTTTTCAAAAATGTCTGTGCTTCCAATGGACCTGAACATATGGACTTCTCTCAATAATGATGATAAACACTGCCCTGCAGCTTCTTTCAAGAACAAAGTTGTAACTCCCTTGAGTAAGCACGAATCACAAAAGGATTCTAACCTTCCTGTATTCACAGACGCTCTTTTGTCTCTTCAGGAGTAGTAGTGCTATGAAAGAAATATGCAGAGAGGAAGAAAGGTACATAATCTGGTGCATGGGTTAAAGGGTAGTATGGATTCTGATTATCACCTCTTAAGCTATATTCCTTTGGTAATTTGAACTGTTTTTTTCATCTATGAAGGCAGAGACTGTAGAAATTACTGAGGGTTAATGTTCTCACATAGTTCCTTAACTTTTAGTACACGAGGTGTCAGATGAAGAAGTATAAAACCATGCTGTGGAATATTTATACTGCACAGCAGGAACAATGCCAGGCTTTTTGCATTTTCGTTATCTTGGTTTCATGACTGTATGCAAGTGTCTTGTGTACATAGCAACATTAACTTTTATTTCCTTTCTTTTCTCTCTTTTTCTGGGGGAGTGAAGTCATTCTTTGTCACAGGCGACTACATTCAGATGTTGTGGGAGGAATGCAATGATGTCTTACTAAAGATCAATTAAATTCAGGAAACATGAAGGCCAAAGGCTGACCTAGTCTAGTCTGTGACATACACATCATTCACATTCCTGCCATTCTTTACATATTGCAGAAGTTTTAATCGTAGATTCTGCTCCTGTGAGTGATTTTGGCACAGCTGACAAGTGACAAAATTAAAAATGGATGCTGTAGTATCTAAAATCATACAGTAATTAGCCAGCTGCAATTAGGAACTTTGACATATGTCCAAATAATGCTATGCATATCAAGTCTCAATATTTTATTTATACATAAGAAGTAGTAGCCTTGTTAAGAAATATGATACTTAATTACTTGTGCAACCTTAGTACAAAATTCAAGCTGAGTTTCTAAGACACATGCAACTTTGTATCAAGGAAGGATCAGTCTGTCTGGAGAGCATGCAGTTTTAAAGTTGCACCAAATGATTAGATAACTAATCTATTCCTAATTGCAGAGTTTTTTCCTCTTAATTGTGGAATCTTTTGGGAAAATAAGGAAAAAAACACGTTTTGATGTATTGTTTTGTTTTTTTAGCCTTGGTCAGGTGCACTAAAAAGTATATTTTCCTTCACTGAATAAAAGAAATAATAAGTAAAACACTCAGGTATTACAATGGATATGCAATTCTCCAGAAGCTACATGACTGATGGTAAAAATGGCTATAGACTGTATAGATGGTATAGTGACCATTACCTTTGTTATTCCAGCAAGAAAATTACTAATTCCGGGAACTAACAGCCATTACAACTCAGTTTCTTTTTTTTTTTTTTTTTTTGTATGTGTGTGTGTGTGTGTGTGTGTGTTTTCTTTGAATACATTATCTCACTGAACAGAAACAGAATTTCCACAGAACTTCCTTCTGAAGTCAAGAGCTGGGAGAACATTCAGGAAAAGTATTGCTATAGGTTTGCTTAGTTTTTGTACTTAGATGCTTACTGATGATAATCATTAAAGACAGGAAAAGGTGGGTAAAGTGGGGCTTGTTCTGGTCAAGCATAGCTCGTCTGAAATAGTGGTATTTTATGGAAGTCTGAGTGTTGAACAGCATGGGGCTAATGTGAGCATGAGCAGAGGATATAATCTGGCTTTTTTTCCAAGGTGTAAGAACCTTTTCTGTTTAAAACTGATTCACACCCTTTTCAACATGGCTGAAAAGTGGAATTATCTTAGAGTAAAGAGAAGTTTACCTTTTGGTCCCCCACTCTTCTGCGAGACCAGTGCCAGTAAATAGAGGCTTGTCTCCATCCTCTGGGGCAAACTGAACTGGGAGCAATACAAGACAGACATAGACAACCTGCTGCCAGACTCAACATTGCAGCATGTTTGGGAAAATGGGTGAGAAGGGCACCATATTGTTCTTTGCTTCATAAAAATGGGTCAAGTCCTGCTCCGTTAACCAACAGCAAAACTCTTTTTGAATGTAGGTTATCAGGAGCTGTCTTGTTCTATGAATATTTGAAAATTTTAAGATTTGGAATTGAAAAGCATAGAATAGTTCCAGGTGGAAGAGACCTACAATGATCCCCTACTCCAGCTGCCTGACCACTTCAGGGCTGACCAGAAGGTAAAGTATATCAAGGATACTGTCTAAATGCTCCACAAACCCTGACAGGCTTGAGGCATTGACCACCTCTCTAGGAACCCTGTTCCAATGTTTGACCACCCTCTCAGTGAAGAAATGTTTCCTAATATCAAGTCTGAACCTCTCCTGACACAGCTGTGAACCATTCCCACGTGTCTTGTCACTGGATGCCTCCTTTTCTCCAAAGCTGGTACAGTCAATTACTTCGGCCTGCTTGGACATGCCTTCCAGCCCTTTCACCAGCTTTGTTGCCCTCCTCTGCATGCATTCAAATACCTTAACAGCCTTTTTCAATTGTGGGGCCCAGAATTACACACAACATTCAAGGTGAGGCTGGACTAATATTAAACAGAATATTTCAAAATAAAATCCTGACTAACTGGGGATAAACCATCTGGCTTTCAAGACAAAAATCACTCCAACCATATACAAAATTTTGACAGTATCATGCTAGACCTTTTTTGTTTTAATACTTGTACTGTTATTTTTTATTCTGTCAGGGGGAAAAATCATCTTATATCTGTTATCATGGTACAGTTTGTGTGACTATAGCCTCCTTGTTGGTTAACTGAAATACTTTATGTACATTTGATTTTCTGAGATTACCTACTTACCCATTCTAATTCAAATAGTGTGGCATAGTGCCGCGGTCCGAGCGGGGGAGGGGAATGGGGCCGCGACACGGCACGGATCCCAGACACAAAGGTGGGGTGCAGGTAGAATCTTTAATCCAGCGTGCGCACGGGGTTTTTATCCGGAGGGAAAGGGCCAGAACATAGGGTGGAGCAGGAGACAGACAGACGGGGGGACAAACCAGGATTGAGCCGTGGGCAAAAGGGGGGGGGAGCGCAGGAGGGACCAGGGGAGGAAAGGGCAAATGGGGGCTGTCTCCTGCCGCAGCTTCTCCAGCCAGTCGGCAGAGAAGACAGAGGTGCAGGGAGGTGAGCAGGCCGGGACATGCCCGGAAGATACAAATTCGGGGGAAACACACAATGTGTGAAGTCCATTCAATCGCTGTACATATTTTTCCATTTCCGGAATCGTTCCCATTCCGATTCCTGGTCCTCGACAGCATAGTTCATTTTTTGACATTACATAACATACTGTTTCTCTGCTACTTGGTATTATATTTGATGCTATAGCTGTTTCTATATTCAGTTTAATGCAACCCCCCAGCCTTAATAGAGACAGGTGAAGACATGGAGAAAGAACAATTGAAATAACTCCTGACATCTGTATTTCGAGGTCAAAAAAGCAACACCAGGCAGAATGAAAGGTAGTGGAGAAAAAGACATTATGCTTAAGAGAATAGTAAGGATAATTAGTTTAGCATTTGATAAAGTAATATTTGTAAACTTTTTGGTACTCTAGAAACTAGAGGTAAGTAACCCTAGTGGTTGTTAAACAGAGGTTAACCCTATGGGGGTAGAATTATCAAGGATGCAGGTGTATTAGTAATGAGTAGTCCTATCAAAAAACTTGGAAATCACACAGGCTGACATTTTGCAAAGACCTAAAACTATTATTCAAGAAAAGTGTACATTAAGACATGTTCTAAAAAGCTTACATGTGTATTTGAACGGAATTTTTGCTTATTATAAGAACCTCATCTGTGACTGAATTTCAAAGCTGCATATAGCAAATCAGTGACACCTCTGGCTATCTTGTATTATGTCCACACTGAGACTAAAGAAAAACTTAGGCATCAAGCCATGACCTATGGAAAATAAGTAGTCTTTGTAGACAAGGATTATGTCACCAAAGGATAATATTCAGATTTAGACTGACTTGGTAGCTTGAAAAAGCAAATTTCAAGTAAAACAATACTGATATACTGTGATATTGTTATGATAGAATGTCAAATGGTTTCTTCAGTCTTGATTAAACATTTGGGAAAAAATTGACAACAAAATTGAAAACCATGTATACCAGCCAGCTACATAAAAACCTTTAAATATTTTGATTAAAGTTTGAGGTACCTTTAAATTTTGTTTCCTTAATTTCATTTACTGCTGTTATGTCCATCCTCCCCCATCTCCACCCTCCATTCCCTACATCCCCTTCTACACCCCCCCCCCTTATGTATTATGTGTGATTTTGTTTAGGAAAATATAAAGAAATATAGAAACAACAGCAGAAGCTGTTCTCATATTTCAGTCCTTGTTAGAAACAAGTTACTGGAAATGTCAAGAGAGACCTGATTCCTATGAGCTATTCAACTCATTAAATTGGAAGGGATATAAGGCCCTTCAGCTGTTTCTCTGAATTAAAACTTGAAACCTTTCGAGACTGACTAGTTATTACTTATCCTGGGCTTGGATACAGAAAACTGTTAAGTAAAAAAACCCTGAATTATGTGGAACTGGGAGTGAAAGAAGGGCTTGTCAGTCTCACGTCATGGCTCAGGACTGAGATGCCAGGGCAGGCAAAGTACCCTAGGCTTCTGCAAGGTGAGAGATTTGGTCCTGTCTTTGACTTCTTTACCCCTTCAGGTGAACTTTTGAAGTCCTTTTTTCTAGTAATTGTGTCCTGTCCCTGATCTGAGTTTGGATTCTAGAGGAATGAAATTCAATTAAAAAAGGTCAGCTGCATATAGAAATGTAAATACTTCCAATGCAAGTACATCCAATGATCTCTTTCACTGACTAATGAAAACTTTGATCTTTCCTCCCTTTTTCTGCAGAAATATGAACACCATCAGGTATGAGGAATGAGAAACAAATTTTGCAGGAGAGGCCAGCCTGCATGTACAGGCTTTTAAGAAACTGTCTTACATTGATATGTTTCCTGTAGCTGAGGGAAGATATGGACTTCCTCCATGTAGCATGCTTGATCTTACTGCTGCTGTTTGCTACACAAGCGTTAAAGACACTTCACTAAGACTTCACTCTTGCCACTGCCAGTGGCTGTCACTGTGTGCTCTGTCTGGCACAGTGGAGTGGTCTGCTACTTTCAAAGGGAATGCAATGGAAGAGGCAGTGGTGGCATCTACTGGTGCCAGATCCCTGCTGTGCCTCTGGCTGGTGGTCTGAGCTGTGGTGGCAGCCCCTTTCTCCCATGCTGGCTTCTCAGGCAGTGTCCTCTAGGGAACTGACAGCATCCTGTGGGCTTTGGTCCAGCTCCTATGTTGCCAGCTGGCCAGTGCTGTGCCAGTCTAGCAAACGATTCGGTGCCAACAATAGGGGAATTCACTCTCTGGAGCTACAGTTATAGTGTTTTGCAGGAATCAGTTGCATTAAGATGTCAGACTGCAATGTTCTATGTGTGAGTTGTATTTTCCTAATGTAATGAAGGTTGAGCCATCATTTTGTATAGCACTGGGGGCCATTCTGAATCAAACAGAGCTGCTTTATTAAAAGGCTTTTCTTGCCTGATGTACAAAACTCCAGCCATGAGCAAAACTGCCTACCTATTTAGTATTCATTTGCTGATGGTAATCAGCATCTTGGGACTGCTTTAAGCAATAGTTTTCAGATTAGGTAGGTATAAATGCACTTTATCAAATGTATCTATAATGAACTTTCTAAATCATTCATTCACAGGTTGTGAATTGTTCATTTTTGAAGCATGTATTTCAGAATTCTTTTTTTTATATTATACCTATTTAAACAACTAAAATACAATGTTGCAATTAGTTTTCATCAATAATGTTTCATGACAAAGTTCTGTTGTATTAGTGTTATATATAATTACTAATTAATGAAGTTTAAAGCAAGTTTTAGGCCAAAGGAAAAAAAATATTTGTTCTTAATAGAGGAAGATAAAACTTCTAATCCTGCCAGGGCAAGTTGTGTACTCAATATATGCTCTTCAAAAGTTCACTGTTTTCAAAATAGATCTTCATGCATGTGATTTTGACTTTATGGTCTCTAATGTAAACAGTTTGAGTGAGGGTAGTGTTTTCACTCTGAATGATGGGATTTATGCATAGAAACTGAAGAGAAAAATGACTCATTCTATTATCCATGTCATGTATTGATACAAAACAAATCTGTCCTTGACTTTTTCTTCCTTTGAATGGGTAGTTACATTCTCTTTTTGCTGAAGTTTATGCTGGATTGACAGGAAAAGATGCACGTTCCAGAGCAAAAAGTAGCAATATAACTTTCACCTTTTTGCTACAGCAGGGAAAGAAGAAAATATATTTCCTATTTTACCATAATGCACTTGACCCAAATATTTTCAGACTAACTGACAGAAAAGCCATTTTACAATATAATACATATATCAGGGTCAGAGGTAGTCTATATTTATTATGTGAGTATTTTTGTCAGATAGGGCATTTTGCATTATCATGAGAAGGACAATAAAATTCAAGAAGTGGAACAAAAAGGTTATCTCAAATGCATGCCAAAAATAGTTAAAAACCTTGTTTTCCACTTCCAGTATGCATTTAAGATAACCCATTAGATCTGCTTGAAGATCACATATGACTAAAGCATTTTTTGTTGTCCCAATTCAGTGCAGCTGTCAATAAAGCTTCAACAGAATCTCACTGACTAAACAAACATGCTTTTAACAGAATGTTGTAATTTATTCTGTCATGAAAAGTAAATATGTTTTGATTCTTTTACATTATTTTGGTTGAATATTTTGTGAAAGCTTAAATTCTAATATGTTTTAGCTACTCAGTAGGTTGAAATAATAAGATTTCAAGCAAACTGGCTGGAGTTTTCACTTAAATCCTGGTGCATTTTTCCTCTTGGCCTCTGAGGGCTTATCTCAGCTGTCATTCCTAGGTAAAAGAGAGAGGGTAAAGTAGTAACACAATTTCTAATCCACAAACTTAATATGAAATTTCTTATTTGATTATCATCTGAAAAGAAAAAAAAAACAGACTAGTTCTGATATCTATTTTATAGAGGAGGAGACTTGAAAGCAAAAAAATTGCAATCTGATATTAAAACTCAATTATTTTAGACTAGAAATTCAAGCATATATTTTAAAAAATTTTCTTTTTTTTTTCTTTTTTAAACTTTTTTCTGCACCTTTCAACCAGACATTTGGGCAGAGAGGGTCAAACCAGATTATGCTGCAAAAGAACTGGATTTTTTTGATTCAGAAACTAAGAGGTTGCGTTAAAGACAGGCTTGATCAGGCTGGTATTCTCCATTTCTTTTAGAGCTTCAGCAACGTGGTACTCTGCTACCACAGTATGGATTCTAAAGCAGGGCTGGGTCTGGCTTCACCTGGAGGACAGTGTGTATGAAGACGATGTCTGCCTCAGTTCAAACATTCTCTAAGACATCCGCTTAAGCTTAGCTTGAGGGATTCAAAATGGTTTCCGGTCTTTCAGTGCTGTAGTCCAGGGTTCAAAGGGGAGCAATTAGGGGGGAAAAGAGTTTTGTCTGCTTAGTTAATATTAATATAAGAATTGTGCATTTCTTAGAGAGGAGGGGACCTATAAGTAGATTTTAAATTTTGTAAAATTAGGCAGAAAATCTTAAAATCTATAGCTTTGAAACAATCCTCCATTAAGTTTGTATTATTTTCCAATAAAGATTTGGGCATGTAGGATTGATATGAAAGCAGCTAAGATTAAAACCAATGTTATTTTCACTTTGAAATTAGTCCAGTTTTTCTTATCTCTTGTGATGTTTTGAGAGTTTGGAGGAAGGGCTAGGGTGGATATGTGCTGGGAACGATTTTTAGGGGAAATTGCTGAAGATACCTAAAACAAATGTGCAGTTAATAATAATGCATAGGTTTCTGTTGTACTTGAAATGTGGGGTTTTTTTAAAAATGTAATTACTGGTAGTTATACCAATATCTTTGTAGAATAATTTCTCAGTGGGAAATAATGACAGAACAAAAAGGTGTTGTAAGGAGAGGGACTATAGGACAGATTTCCTCAATCAGTGATGAAAGATTCTGGCTTTTGGTGTTTCCTCAGTTTTTAAGCAAGTAAAATATGGTAAATATACCATATGTCAGAATTCACATAGAAGTAGTCCTGATGTCCCTCTTGATTCTACTCCTGGCTTTGGCTTTAAAGAAAGAATGAGGAGAAAAAAATGTGATGGGGCTACAGTAACTTTCCACTTTTTGAGATCAAAATACAGTGCCAAACGTCAAACTGAATAGCAAAAGAAAAGTGTTTTCTAGATTAGTGGTTTTGCTCCTTACAGGCTAATAAAATGGACTGTATTTTAATGACTAATCCTGAATAGTGAAGGCTCTTTTGAAGACCTACTTAAGCAGATATAAAATAGATGCATGTATAATAAAATGTGCAACCCAATAATAACTCAGCTGGATGCTGGATGAAATGATGCATTATTTTTTTTTGAACATTTGTCACTATAATTTCTTAGGTGAGACTGAAATACATAAAAAGGAACAATTCCCATATATCTATACCTTTAGACTAATATACTGTAAATTGAGGCATGTAAAGGATCTGTTCCTATTTAAAAAAAGGAAGAGGTCTTAAAAAAGGTCTTAAAAAAGAAGAGCCTCAGTAAAGCATGGTCATAAACTGCCAGACCGTCTGCATTAAAGAAGATATTGCCCAATCAGGGATTTTCCAGGCAGTACTCTTCAGGCAGTAATAAGTAATAGTTATGTTCAGCTGAATATGTAATTTCCAGTTTATTTAGTACATTAATATTAGGTTTCGAGGTCTTTTGTGTGTGTGTTTGGTTGTTTTTTTGCCTTCGCTGTAACTTTTAGGAATATGAAGAAGCTAGTTACTGATTTCTGTGGAGGCTTTAGTATTTCTTTACCGGATATAGGCATGTGGATACTTTTTTTTTCTTTCTCTGACTGACAACAAGGACGTTATCTGAATTGAATTCATATTAAGTGTCACCTAGGAGATATATAAAAGGAGCTTCCCTATACTGTCACTGTTTCAATTTTTCAGGAGATAAGCAAGAATCTTTTTGAGCTGTCAGCTATTAAAGTGAATAAAGTGGCTATTTTCTATTGAAACTATGTACAGTATTTTAAGCAGTTATAAGATTTAGGATTAGCCCTAGGGCAGTACTATAGATATGCAAAACCCCATTCTAAGCTACAATTTTTTTTTTACTAAGGTGCTAGTTTAGAGTACACAACATGTATTTTCAAGACTTAACTCACTGAAACAAAATTGCTATCATAATAGCATAAAGGTGATTTTTTCGTCCTTTTTAAACACTCAGTTAATATGTAATGCATATTCCTCACATCTATTCTGAGATTACTTTTCATTTTAAAGGTGAGGTTATATTTTAGAACAATTTAATCTCACCCTAACTCTAGCTCAGTACAAATATCTTTGAATGGGTGGTTCATATATACACCAGTTTGATCTGGGAGAACCACATTTTGGTGACATTTTTCAGTGGCTTTTTCTGCATGCAACACAGAATACATTCAGAAACTCTGCATATGCTTGGTACTTTACTGCAACCTTCTTATAATTCTACAATTCTCTTGAACTTTAGTTCAAACACTAAACAAATTTTGTAGAATAAGGTAATAATGCCTCAGCCATTTTTATTGCATTATGTAAGTTATGATATTTACTTCCATGTTTATACTCTAAATTATAATTTAGAATATAAATTACATGTATTACATCATATAGTATAATTATATAACATGAACAAGTTAGAAATAGGATAGTAATAGTAATTTCAGTAAAATTTTTTTCCTTATAGTTCTCTGCTGTTAGAGGTATTTGACTAAGTACAAAGGGGCTTGCAAAATAGGCTACATATGCACAAATATTCCTATAACTGATATGGTAATAAACTTTTAGTTGCTATTCTGTTAGCTGTGAATCTTAAAATTTTCCTCACCCTTTACTGCTTAATTTCCTTCTGTGTCTTATTCTGTCTTTCTGCAATAATATTCATTACTTTATACTGATGGTGCTGGTGAAAACTGATTTTACAATTATGATGCCTGAATGACACCCATTTTGTCTGAGCACAGATTTTGTCAATTAGAATTGCTTGAATTACTGACAAAATATTGCTTTCTACTGATGGATGAAGTGAAAGACACTGAAATTCAATATCAGTATTTGCAAGGAATAAGCCTTACTGGTGACATTCAGACCTTTGAAAGTATGTTTATGGCAGAGTGAAATGATTATTCAAGCTGTGAGCAGGAAATAAATGTGGAATGGCAACGATTTCTTGCTGTTACATTTCTCATAGCTGTACTTTGGAAGATTATATGCACACAGGGTATGTGGACTAATTCCAAAGTGCACATTTGGGATTGAGAAGTCCATATCCTGAAACAGCTGCGTTGGGTTGACCTTGGCTTGTTGTCAAATGCCCACCCACCCTCACTTTCACTCCCCCTCCTCAACAGCAGAGAGGGAGAAAATTAGATGGAAAAGCATGTGGGTTGAGATAAAGACAGGAAGATCCCTTACTAGTTACCATCATGGGCAAAACAGGCTTGAATTGGGGAAAATTTTCCCTTTCTCCAGGATGGGATATGCCTCCCTGGGGATATAGTCTTTCACTGCTCTGGTGTGAGTCCTTCCCACAGACTGCAGTCCTTCAGCATAGATCCATGTGGTCTCACATGGGGAATCTCTGCTCCTACAACTGAAGCACCTCATCCCTCTCCTTCTTCACTGACCATGGTGTCTGCAGAGTTGTTTCCTTCACATTTTTCCTCACTCGTGTCTCCCACACCTCTGGACCAGTTTTTAAATATGCTTTCCCAGAGGTGCCACCAGCTCACCTGTACCCAGTACATTCCACTCCACATCTCTTTGAAACACACATTTATGAATCATCATGAAAATTTAAATTCATTACATACTTTTCATGAACTTTGCTTGCAGCAACAAGAAAAAATTCCCCACACCAAAATTGACATAACATCATCACAACACCGACAAACACAGACAATACATATGCACTCCCAGCCTACTGGATTTTGGTAGTGTGCAGCTGAAGGGACAGCCCTGATGGTGTGTGAGCACTGCTCAGCAACAGCCAAAACGTTGCTGTGGCACCATCCCTGCTGTAGGCACAAATACAAAGCGGCTGCTGTGAAGAATAGTAACTCGAACCCAGGCAGACTTGGTACAATATCATTCTTGTATCACCAGAGAGATGAATTTGTGATTTCATGGTGTACATTGCTTGCTGATCTCTGATTTAAGCTAAGAACTAAATAAGAAATATAGTAGGAAAGGCTATGAAAAGAGTAACAAATGGGACCATGTAAATGAACTGACAGGACTGACCATTCTATCTGTACTCTCTGATGTACTTTATGAAGCTGATAACTAAGTCAAATTTTATTTTCCCTGTAGCATTCTTGCTGCCTTGTTAGTATGTTAATGATTTCTTATGTCTGAGCATAATGGCATGCTCTTTGGGAGCTGTGAATTTAAAGTATGGGCATGTTGTAATATTTTAATGGCGTCATATCAACAAATATCAAGCATTTGTCTACCAAGAGCAAAGTGCTGATAGCTATAAATTAGTCTCCAGCTGGTATTCAGAGAGTCTTATTTGCTTCTTAACCTGAGTGAGAGACAGTTGATACGAATGATGCTTAGGTTTTATTCAGTGTTTGTACCTTACTCTTATTATTTTTCCACTTTGTGATCATATGCCAGAGAGAATGTAACAGAGCTCCTGAAGGCAAACAAAGAGTTTTATGATACTTCAAAGAGTATTATGACTTGTTCTTGTTGAGAACTGTTCAATGTGTGTGAAAATTATGAATATTTTTGAGATATTCATCAGAGAAATTAAAATACAGTAGATGATCTGTTAATGATCTGTAAAGCAGTATTTTTAGTACAAATAAACCTGGAATAATGTTTTATTTTGAAATGCATTTAGGCTCTTTGTTTTCTGCATCCTTCACCACCCCTTCATTGGAGAATTGCAAACCACCTCTTTCTTTTGACCAGTTTTGGATGCTTCCTCCAGAATACAATTTCTGTGAGTTTTGTATTCTCTTGAGGTCTTCAGAGTCTCAAGGCTAAAGAAGGTTAAAAAGATTGCAGGTAGAATTAGATACCTGATAGAAGTATTTTTTTTTTTGAGTGAATAATTTAGGAAATCGGTGAAATCAAGTAGGTGGCCAAACAGAAAAGAATGTAATCACAGGTAAGTAAGACAGATCATCCTGAGGTTAAAGCCGATAGAAATTACTCGATATTTCCAATCTTTTTATTACTAGAATTTATTTTGATTGATAGCTTAGTCATGTAAAATAAAAAATATGTCTCTTATTTGAATAGAGAATCATAAATAGTAGTGGTTCCTTACAGAAAGGTAGTAAAATATGGCTTCTGTATGCTGTAAGAAACCCTTAGAGATATCAGTATCTATTGCATAAACAGTCTGGCAGAGCAAAGGAGCAGTCAGGAGACTTTATAGCAACAAAAGTTTCATAGACTGTGGGTCACCTTCATTAAAAGAGTTTCTCGGAGCTGCTGTGTGGATTCTTGAGAACTTTCCACTTCAGAAGGCATGAAACCTTGCACTGGGTGTCCCTTTGTTCATGAAGACACAGGTACTGTCATTTCTCTGTATGATTTAGGGACATAACTTCTGGGTGGGTCAAGTCTTCTATCTTTTATTATATTCTGTTAATACTTGTAACTGATCCAAGAATCGTGTTTCTTATCTAAAAGAAAAAAAATCATGTTTTCCAATCTTACAAATCAGATGAAAAATGAAATAAAAAATCACACTTACTTATGCCAGATGTACAAAAAATATATAAAACTGAATTTCTTTGCTACTCACATAATCAGTAATCATCAAAGAATTATCAAAAATATAATAATATTTTTCCCACAGGGGCTGGAACACAGCATGGGAGTGGGATTCAGTTTTCTCTTTGAATTTTTTTATTTTTCACTTTTTATATTAACAGTATTTGCAGTTCTTTGTACTGGCTGAATGACAAAAGCTGTGAGCTAGGTAAGCCTGCTGCTGTTACCGCATTATTTTTCAGATACTGGTGAAATATGACATGAAGATGGAAAATTCAAATCCTGATTACTTTTTGTGTAAGGGAAATTTCATTATGCGATAATTTTGTTGATTTGTTTTTACTGAGAAAACATGTCATGTTGGATTTAGACATAAGATCTATAGGAAAAGGATTTTAAGGTGTTGAGATTAGGTATAGTTTTCAGTTTGTATCATCAAGGGTAATGCAGGACAGTGGATAATAGTCTAAATGATCTGATTCGAGTAGTAGGAGATATAAAGAGTTTTAAAGAAGTATGAATGTGACAAGAGGAATAAAATTCATGAGTGGACAGGCCCCAAACTTTCCTCTTAGAGAAATCTTTTCCTTTTGGCATGGCAATAAAAACTCCTTTGTGGACTTATTTTTTACACAACCACATTAGACTGGTGCATTAATAGGCAAGAGGATTTAAAGGCCTAAGGGACATGAAAAAACTCCTAATAATACTGATATCTGGTGACCATACTAGGAGGTTGGCACAAGAGTTCTAAAGCAGTTAAGGGTGGTGAGCTAGAAGTGGAAAAATTAACCTTGAGAGAAATGGAAAAAAACCCTTTTGCTGGTATCAAAAAGACTTATAAAGCACTATTATTTGAAGCCTCCTGCTATAGAAAATTAATGTATTAATGATTTCAGCTTTAAGTACCTTTCTAAAAGTAAACCCCCCAAACTTTAGGTAAAAAGAAACAAACAAGCAAAATTATGCCATTTATTTAGGGGTATTATAGGAAATAAAATACATGCATTTGAAAATTTTGGCTAAAAGTCTTTTGATATTATTTCTATTCCTTTGAGGAATTTTAAAAATCTTGGCCTAACACTGAGGGTAGTCAATGAGACTTGTTTATGAGACTTAAGAGGGGTCCAGCTTGTTTTAGAATTGCTGATTAAACATCTTCAAATGAAGATATTTTAAACTCAATAACTTTTATTTCTCTAGAAAGCTGAGCTTTTTACTTCTGAGGATTTATAAGCTTGGATGAAACATGGCAAAAAAAAGTTTCTGACAGAGGAGAAAATAAGATAAATGCTCAGTTTGAAATTATGAATGACAATAAATAGTAGAAAAATATTTGTTATCCTGATTGTTGCTAAGAGGAAGAGGGACTTCTTTGTCAGTTCAGATTAAAAAGACATAAACATATCTGACTTGACCAAACTAGGATGATTTAGAATTCTTTTTGTGCATATAAATCTGTTGGTTCACCTCTCTCTTGAAACTAAGATTGCCCATTTGAATCATCAGTCCTTCAGCAAATGGGCTTGTGGAAGCACATGAGACAGCCATTCCTGTTTAACATAGTTTACCCCAGTTCTGTTTGAATTACTCACTATCACTGTTGTTGTGATTGCTTCTGTAGTGAGAAGCATGTGTTTTGCTTAGAGGCTATAAAGGCCTCAGTTAGTTTTTTAGGCACTATGGTTCTTTCTGGGGTGTCCTCTACCTAAGACACATCCTTGTCTAATGAAGAGAGGTCCTGTTTTCTTCCATGGTAACATGTTCAGCCCAGATTTGAGCATCTGTATTCCATTCTCTATTCTTGCAGTTTGTACACTGGAGCAGAGCAGCAAAGAGAGTAAAGATTTAATATAAATCCCTCTTAAATGAGAATTTGATGACCACCTGATACAGCTGAGGAAAAAGCCCATCATAGATCTAATGAGTTAGACAGCGGTGACTTACAAATTTTACTGGGATAAAGCCTGGAGTTCAAATGTTTAGAAACATTTCCAAGAACAGTTTAAAATGTATTAGTAGTGATACTGACAATAGCTTTACCTTAATCATAAGGGAAGTAATCTGATAATTTCTGACTTTAAAGGTAATTCACTTGATTAAAGTAAACAGCTTATCTTTTCCTTTTGCTGCACACAAAAGAAACCAAATAAGCAATTAAATAAGGTATAATGAGCCCTCATTCTTCTTAATTCTCCTTCTGTCCATTGCTGAACTTCAAAGTACCTAGTTTTGTGAAAAGCTGCCACAAGACGAAGAAATTCTCAGATTCAGGATAAATATACACAAAAACTAGGGGAAATAAGTGACATTTTTATACCAGTCTTAAGCATGACTATTTCCATCAGTAGTCTTCCAAAGTTAAAGGAAATGGAACAATACATTGAAGAACTTTGTCATCCTGAGGCTTTTTCTCAGACTTTTAAAAATGCTTCTATGCATTGAATAAAGGCCTAGAAATCAATTTTCAGATGATGTCTGCAACTCCCCATCAGTTCTAGGGGGTGGAGTAAGCTGGTTCAAACAAACATGGACCCCCTTTACACATCATATACTATCTTCTTTTGCAAAATTGTAAAGGGCCTTTTTGGTAGAATATCGATTGATTTGGTAGTTCCATTCAGATAAATTCTCTAATACCATATCTTTAACTAGTGGATTACTGTTATGATACTGAGAAGAATCTAATACGTCATCATTTGATTTTTTTTTCCTGTCAGCTCATTGATCCTATAGTGAGCTCCTTTCAAAAAAAAAAATTTTTTTTGGTCAGATAAAAAAAAGATTCATATTCCTTAGTAAGATACGTGATATCTTAATAATCTTATTATTATACAATAATAGAATCACAGAATAGAATCATAGAGTCATTACGGTTAGAAAAGATCTCCAAGATCATCGAATCCAGTCTTTGACAGAACAACACCACGTCAAGTAAACCATAGCACTAAGTGTCATATCCGGTTGTTTCTTAACACTTCCAGGGATGGTGATTCCACCACCTCCCTGGGCAGTCCATTCCAATGCTTAACCACTCTCTCAGTGAAAAAATTCTTCCTGATTTCCAACTTCAACGTCCCCTGGTGGAGCTTGAGGCTGCATGGACACATCCTCTTGTCCAGTCACTAGTTGCCTGGGAGAAGAGGCCGGCCTCCATCTGGCTACAACCTCCTTTCAGGTAGTTGTTCAGGCGTCATAATGCTCCAGGTGGCATTATTATTTTACACTCAAGATGTGAACATCTGTAAGAAGAGAAGCAACAGGTGAAACATTCCAAGCATAAATCTTGTATGTAGTTACCTATTGTCTACTCTCAAAGATTTCTTTTGGACTGTAAAAATAGTAAAAGCAAACATTTCTTTCACTTTTAGTATACAACTCAGTATGCAAAACGTTATTCTGCCAAGCCCTAAACTTCTTTTTCACACGTTCTTGTGTTTTTCTCTCAAGTATGCATTTCCTATGATGCTGTTGCAGCTATTTATCTTGCTAATGAAACTAATTTCTAAAAAGTAGTGCTCTGTGAGAGAAAGGAAGGAGTTGATTTTTTTAGAATGATATTTAACCAAACTGAAGGTAAAGGAGGAGTTTCTAATGGTTTCTGCAGGGTTTGAATGTTACTGTATGGGGCTTTGAGCAACCTGGTCTAGTGGAAGTTGTCCTTTCCCATGGCAGGGGGTTTGGAACTTGATGGTCTTTAAGGTCCTGTCCTAGTTAGAACAGCTGGGACCGATTCATCATTGGATGGGTGTA